>NC_056743.1:1130351822-1130544322 GCF_019279795.1 Protopterus annectens
ACCTACCCTGCTGAAAATTTCTAACAAAGCATCTGCTACCTTCTCTGTCTCAGTGGGCAACAGAGCTACTTCCTCAGGGTATCCGGTAGCATAATCCACTACCACCAGGATATATTTCTTCCCTGTAGAATTTGGAGTACTCAGGGGTCCCACAATATCCATGGCCACCCTCTGAAATGGCTGTTCAAAAACATGCAAAGGCATTACTGGAGCCTTGACCTTCTCCCCTGCCTTGCCAACTTTTTGGTACCGTTCACAGGTACTACAATACCCTACCACATCCTTTGCAATTCCAGACCAATAAAAATTCTGCATAATACATCTCTTAGTACATTTTATACACATATGCCTGAAAAAGGGATGTCATGTGCTATGGCTAAAAGTGGCAGATAGTAAGCTCTAGGCATACCAACTGCTGTATTGCCTCACCTTCTAGCTTACCTTCAGGAGACCACTCTCTATACAACAAACCTTTGCTCCAGTATACAGACTCCCCTCTTCCTTGAGCCTTAGGTGCCTCCTTACCCACCTCCCTCAAGGTTTGTAATGTAGGGTCTATAAGTTGAGCCTTTGGCAACTCTACCTTTGTGACCCTCCCCAGCTCCCATTCCACAGGAAGCCTAGTAACATCTGACAGCTGTGCCGCACTGTCAGTCTGAGTTCTATCACTCACCTCCATCCTTGCAGTCACTCCGTCCATGGAAACGTCAATACCTACTAGCAGCTGTGGCTCACTTTCAGACTCACTGCTACAGAATAACTCCTTCTCTGAAACAGCCACCACACCAGTCCCAGCTTCAGGTATGAGATCTGTCTGGGTCTCCCCCCAGGTTACTAAACCTACATGCCTGTCTCCAAGCCTGACTGCATGTCACTGCATGCACACAAGGTACTGCATCATCACAGTCATTCCCTATCAAGATATCTGCAGAAATATCCTCAAACACAACTACATGCTTGCTTCCTCTTCCACCATCCCAGTCAAGATGAACCCCAGCCAAAGTTATTTGGAATGGGGTCCCTCCCAAAGCCCTGACTTTAGTGGACCGTCCGCGCAAGTACTGCCTTTCTTTAACCACTACAGAAATCGCAATGGTTATATTAGAAGCTAACTCTCTTTTAGCAGTAACCTGTTTACCATCAACTAAGATAGGATATAAATTTTGGTGATAGTTCGGCGCCTGTGTTGTTTCCAAACAGCTTACCACTACAGTTTGTTGTCCCCACTTGCTGGCTCCCTCAACGTTTGTTTCTCACCTTGCCTCTATGGACATTTTGGCTGCTATGTGGCCCCTCTGGTTACATTTGAAACATCTAATCCCTAACTGTTTACTTGGACTAGTAGTTTCCCCTGTTACTGATGTACTCTGTTGGAGTAGTTTAGACTTCCCCTCATGGGTTTCCTTATGTCCATGTGCAACACTGGGTATCCCTTTCTTATGCACTGGTGCTCTGCTTGCTATGTATAGATCCCCTTTTCTCCTCAACACCTCAGGAGAGTTACACTCTTGATCTGCTAAGCAGATTCTCAAGTCATCAGGCAAAGTACTGAGGGCTTGTTCTCTCACCAAAAGGTCTGCCAGTCCCACAAAAGTGGTGACCTGACACCCACTCACCCATCTGTGAAAGTAAGCACTTAAATCAGCAATATAATCATGTGCACTTTCATCTGCCTTGCGTCTATGTTCATAAAATCTTTTCCTATAAACTTCAGATGTTAGTTTAAAACAATGAAGAAGACAGTTTTTTTTTTACTTTATGATAATTCAAACAATCTACATTAGACAATTTTCAAACAGCCTGAACAACTTTGCTATGAGGGAAGGGAGAGAGGAGCTGGACCCAAAGCTCATGCTCAACATCATACTGCTTACATACCCTCTCAAATATATGAATAAAACTATCAAAGTCATCCCCATCTCTGTAGTGAGGAAAAAATGTATTGACCTTTATGGCTTCTGTGGTGAGGTTATTCCCTTCCCCATTATCTGCATGACCCTCTCAAAGGATAAGAAGCTCCACTTCATGGGGTGTATATTGAATCACCAAACCCTTAGAAAAGCGAACGCTGATTCATCGACCCCATGTAAGCAAAAGCTTACAATCTCGAACACACAGAACAGCAATTTTTCCCAGGGAAAAAAAATCGCCTTTCTGAGAAACACACACACAACACACATGCACACCACAAACTATTTCTAATGCGGGGGGCTTTGCCCCTCACACCCCTGATGTGGGGGGCTGTACCCCCACACACCCCCTACTTAAATATACCAAATCTGAGACCGCACTACAGTAACAAAGAAGGAAAAATACCGAAGGCAGCCAAGAGATTTCTTTCCCAGGGAAAGAATTCGCTTATATGTCGCTTTGGTATTTTGCCGTTTTGCGCTATAAAGTTCGATCAAGATGCATTTGAAAGAATGCGTCTTCGATCAGCTAATAGGGAACCACTTCATGACAGCACTGTCTCTTATTTTCCTCAGCTTTTCTAAACATCTCAGTCTCTCTACTGATCCCAGTTCATATTGATGCTGTTTCTCCTCAGCATCCAGTCGTTTGGCCTTTAGTTCATATTGGCACTGCTTCTCCCTTTCCTCAGTCTCCAGTCATTGGGCTTTCAGGCAGAGTCTCTCTTCATTCTCCAGTTATTTATCTTCCAGGCACAGTCTCTCTAACTACAAATGCATTCACAGGTCCTCTGAAGAAAATGTGGACTGTCCTGTCTTGGCAGGCTGCACATCCCCAATACCAAACTGGATATCCTCCAAACATCTGGTCAGAGCTATGGCTGTAACTAAGACTGAAATCATTGCTTCCTTGGTCAGGTTGGCATGCATCAGTCCTCTGGCTTCATACTCCTTGGCCAACTGATTCTTTATCAGCTTGCTATAGTCTTCTGCTGACATCTCTGCCTGCTGTCCATGTCTAACTAACTAAAAATAAATAAAACTGTGGTGGACTGAAATTCTATATGTTTACCTTGTGGCTGTTGAGAGTGCACACCTTAATGACAACTACCCACAGGCTACTGAAGTCCAATTAGAAATCCCACTAAGTTGCCACCAATAATCTGGCATCTGGTTAAGATCCCACCAAACTGCCACCAATATTTGATGTCCCCTTACTATTCTGGGTCAGTAACTAAGGAACTTCAGTCCTCACTACTGACTCCAATTTCAGACTGTCACTTAAACAGGAGTAATATTCCACAATTTCCCCTAAAAGCACAACATGAACACACTCTATAACCTGGGACTAGACTGTATACTTATGTCCACCCCTACTGCAACCCCTAATTACACACGTCAGAGCAACATGTCCAAATTTAAAACCTCTGATACACTCACAATTAATTAAATTAAATTTCACTCATCCAAACACTTCTGGGAAAGCCTGACACAGATTTCCAGCTGTGTCCCTTCCCCAAAATAATATGGTAATGGGCTGTCACCAATCAGAGTGTCTACATGCCCTTTTAAGGGGTATCCAATTATTAAAACATTTAATATTTAAACAAATGATAGTAAATGACCTAAAGCAGCCAGGCTTTTGGAGGGAACTGGAAATTATTAAAGCTGGTATAAGCACTCTCAAATCACCAATGAATATACTAATTGATCAGCCACAATATAAGATAATAAAAATACTTAATAATGAGCAAAATTATTAAAATATAAAACAGTAATTTCAATAAACAAAACAGAATTCAATCACCAGGAAAATTAAATTAGTACTGAAGGATAGAATTCCATCATTTAGAAAAACTCTGACTAATTAGCTGTAATTTCCTTTCAAACTGAAGAACACTGTCCCTGATTCAAACTAAATATTACAACAGAGCAAGGGCAGACTTAGAGTTCTTGGTGAATCCTTTGGGTATTTACTGCTCAGTACAACTGAACACAACTCAACTGAACTATGAACTCTATACAACTCAACTATTCAAACTATCTTCAGCAGGCTCTTTTATAAGCTAGGTTAACTGTCTTAACTGTTCCAGTTCTTATTTTCATTTCACTATTTGAAAATCAACAATGAAGTGATACATCATGGAACTGAGACTTATTTAACCATACCATATCCTGATAAGTGCTTGTGTTTACATATGACACACTTTTATTTAATTAATTTTATTTATTTATTTATCCTTTGTTGACTAGGTTAGACCCTCTAGTCTGGTGGCCTTTTTCAGGGAAGACCCAAAGTGGTATTTTTATTAGAATGGGAAATTTGTCCAAGGCATTTAGAAACTTCTCCTACTCATTCATTTGTACTTGCAACTGGCTGTGCATGTGTATGTGTGCACATTCCTTTCCTAGTACAGTGGCAACTGTAAGAATGATGAATGAGAAAGAGATATTACCTGATGGAGTGGAGGTGAATGCCAGCTCTAATATTGAAGTAAATAATAGTGTGGAGGACTCAGAAACATTATTTCTGAAGTAGTTATTTGAGTCAGTGGAGACTGTTGACAAAGAAGAATGTATCACTACAACCTGCCATTTGGGAAGGCTGCAGGATGATTTATTAAATGAAATGATTGCACAAAGTGAGCCAGAAAATGATGTCTTATGGGAGGACATAATGGAGAGGATCCAGGGAGAAGAAACTGATAATATTTTGAAGAAAGAGTTACCTATAAGAAAAACACATGCAGAGACCATGGCTTTTTGGAATGAAGAGCAAAAAGAATATAACATTAAAAGCAGGTTCTTTACAAGGATTCAAGTAAGAGGAACACTGAAATAGAACGATATGAGGTATGGGATACAGTTATACTTCCTTTGGGTATTACATGAGATAAGAGCCTTAATTTCATAAATAAAGAGCTTTTTTGTGACATTACTTTTAATACTACAAAAAGTATGGAAAAAAATATACATGAGCAAAGACAGAATGATAGTTCTTGGAATTAATATGTAGTTAAAGCATTTTTTGAGAAACAAAAAAGAAAATGTATGTACAATTTTGGACAGAAATTGAAAGAGAGACTTAAAAACATTTCAAAAGTATTTATAAAAAAGTGATGGACATTTCTAAAGATTTTGATAATAGGGGGTTATGGACTGGGGAATGGGATTGTAATATTGTTATGAAAATAGAAAATTAAATAAATATCCATATTCCAAGTATCATAATGGTTGAAAGGAACAAGAGTGTGATAAAATACTGGGGACAACCAAACACATTTTATGTGGTAGAGAAAGTCACTTGGTAAATAATTGTGATAAAAAGAAATGTTATTTATGTGGGAAAACTGGGCATGATGTAAAAAATGTGAACTTGAATGTTATAAATGTAAAAAAAAGGGAAACAACAGGACGTACATGGATGGATTGTAAAGAGAAAGACAATGAAATAGTCAGTGAAAATAAGATGCAAGATAAAGAGCAAAATGAAGAAGAAGAAATAAACTAGAAAAGATAAAAGGCTGTAATAAAAAAAGTAGGAAGAAGAGGAAATAGAAATAGATTCTGAAGTTAGTGATGTGGAAGACATAAGTTTGAATGGCAAAAAATAATTCTATTTGTAAAAGTATGAAAGAAAAAATTAAATTTAAAAGTATAAACTCAAAGTAGAAAAAGAAAGGAAATGAATGTCATAGTATATGGAGAGAATGCTTCCCATCAAACTAAGGAATAAGGAAACTAATATTTTAAGAATTTTTTCAGTAAATGTTAACAGTATAAAGACATTTATAGAAGAATAATGATTCTAGAATGGTGTAAAATGTGATGTAGATGTAATTGTTTTAGAAGATATAAGATTTCTAACAACTGAAGAATGATAACCAGCAGAAAAAATATGGATTGGAGACATAATGTGATTTTTCGCTAAAGATTGCTGTTCGGTGATAGTGACTCTATGTAAAAAAGTAGTATAAATTCTACACATAACATTAGTTAAAATGGGAAGATTCACTACTGTGAATTTAAGATGGCAGGAAAAAGTATATAGGCTTGTAGCCCTATATATATATATATATATATATATATATATATATATATATATATATATATATATATATTTCATCTCCAAAGAAAGAGAACATTTATTTCATCAATTATTAGATTATGTAGTAGTAAACATAAATATTATAATAACATGAAATTTTAAGTATGATTTAAGAGGAAAAGAAAGAAAAAAGAAAAATATATAAAAATGAGAGAAGTTATGAAATGTGGTTAATTGGTATTATGAAACAGAGAATTGGAAGAGATATGATAAAATCTGAATTGATTATTTCATAATGTCAGAAAGTTCACTATATGATCCACACCAGTATATCGAACCACAGTACAATGTGTTAGCAAAATAAATCCACCGGAAAGGCTGAATCCACAAATGTATTTAATATAAAAATGCAGCAGTTTCAAACGTTAAGCGCTTTCACTAGACGCAGCTAGCTTCTTCAGAACGGTTAAAACAGCTGATTCCACCTTGTTTTAAATAACAAAGCGCGCCAAAATGCTAAAATACCTCATTTAAAGTCATATAAACATTATAAAAATAATATCGTACATATAAAAATACAATTAATAAATTCATAAACAACAAATACATTCTGTTAAGTTTATATTATATTTTTGTTTATATTAAATACATTTGTGGATTCAGCCTTTCCGGTGGATTTATTTTGCTAACACATTGTACTGTGGTTCGATATACTGGTGTGGATCATATAGTGAACTTATTGGTGTTGTTCCACACGGGAGGTACGTTGTAATGTCAGAAAGTATAAGTATAATAGAAGGTAAATCAGTTATAAAAGGATTTGCAGATCATTCAGCCATATGGGCAAAAATAAATGAAAACAAAGAATGCATTAAATTAGGTAAGGGTATAAAATAATAAATGAAAAACTATGAAATGAAAAGGGAAAATAGATAATAAAACTATTATGGAAAGATCATATTGTTATGAGAGATTTCTATAATAAAATGCTGAAAATGGTGGATTAAGTTTAAAAGAAAATACAAAAGATGTATTTTACAATGGTAAAATGAGATAAGAAATAAGGGAAAACAAGGATATATATCAAATCATATGAAGATGTATTTGAAAATCTAGAAGAAACAATAAAGAATATGATGATAAATAGAAATAGTTGTGTAAAAGAAATTATGAAAAAATAAAGAATTGTATAACAAAGGTATTATGTATAATTTAAAAAAGAAGAGGTATCAGTCTGTTTAAGTAAAATAGTAAAAGAGAAGATCAGTGATGATGAAAGAAATGAAGGATAAACAAGGAGGAAGAAAAAGAAGGCAAGTTCAAATTATAAAAATTGTAAGAAAGCATGTAGAAGAAATGTTTAAATCAACAAGGGGAATTCAAGTTAAAGTATAGAGACCAAAGAAAGTTTTAGAAAAAAATGAATATGGAAACTGAAAAAGAAATTACTTTGGATGAATTAGAGTGCTTAAACACTTAAATATAGACTGAGCAGCGGGTTTTGATGGAATGGGGTTCAAAATGTATAAAACTCAAGAGCCACGGCAAAAAAATATTTGTTACTAGTCTTAAACAAATAGTTAAATGATGGATTAAAGCATAAGAAATTATATAGTGGGGTATTAAAGTTTATATGGAAAAAAGGAGAAAATAAAGACATAAACAACTGGAGATCAGTAATGTTGAATAACACCGATTATAAGATATTTATGAAAACAATACAAAGAAGACTTGAAAACAAGATGGAATACATTTTGTAAAAAGGTTTATATAGTATAAAAGGAAAGTTTTGTCAATAATTATTAATGATAATAAGAGAACTGGTAAATGCTAGTTTGGAAAGAAAGGAGGAGTTAAAAAGTGGTAGGAGATGTTATTATTATTTATTTTTATTGTTTTATTTTATTTAACATTTATTAACCAGGTTTGTCCGACTGAGCTGAAGAGCCCTTTTTTAGCGGAGGCCCAGGGAGAAAAGCTTCAACATATTATACAATTTTCATTATAAAGTAGTATTAAACAGCAATGTTACAGGATTATGACAAGGCATCAAGTAGCAATACAATGTTACACAGTGTCAATAATCAGGAGTATAGCAAAGCTCTTTCAAAATGTATAAAAAGAAATATGTCATTAAGATGAATATAGTTTTTGGGGCAAATGGTTACAAAAACCCAGTTTTATCATAATACAGTTGCATGAAGGCAAGACAATTAGAATAGAATGTTTCTCTGAGGCAATTTGCTTAATAGGTTTTAGAAGACAGTAGAAGGGTCTATATTATAAGATCGACATTTGAAAACATCGAACAACATTTGGTCGACATCATATGGTCGATGTCTTCAAACATCGAACTCATAATAAGACAAAAAAAAAGAAAAAAGTACCCTAATGGGTTTAAGAATTGGGCAAGCCCCCCCTGCAACCCCCATGTGGGGGGCTCTGCCCCCCACACCCTCCGCTACTTAAATATACCAACTCAGAGACCACACTATATTGCAGTAAATGGAAATCTCCCCTTACAGAGATTTCCATTTACACGCTCGAGATTCTGAGCGTTCGATATTCTCATGCCGACAATGTCAGATTCGACATTGTCAGCTTTCGAGAATATAATATAGACCCCAGTAGAAAGTAGTCAAGGAAGAGCAGCGAGAGCTAGTGAGAAGAGTGAGTTAAGGGCAGAAAGTAGATTAAGGTATGGGAAGTAGGGGATGTTTAAGGAAGGAGAGTGCAGTGGCAGGACCAGTGACTTTTAAAGTGCTTTTTGGTGGTTGCCTTAAATTGTTTAGGATATGTAAGAGTCCTGATTTCTAGTGGGAGCCAATTCCAGGCAATAGTGGGGTGATAGCTGTACATGTTACATCCAAATTTAGACTTGGGTTTGTAGATTTGTAGCAGGTCTTGATTAGAGCTTCAGAGAGGTTTGGAGGGAGAATAATGGGAGATGAGAGGGGATAGTGCTGGGCAGTAGGAAGGTTGACATAGGATAGAATGGATGATCTGGAGCTGAGAGAGACGAAGCTGGTGGGATAATTCAAGCCAGTTTAGGTGTTTTAGAGAGAGACAGTGATGGAATTTTTAGGTTTGTTGGGCAGCAAATCTAGCTACCTTGTTGTAGGTATATTTGAGTTTGGTCAGGAGTGTTGAGTTAAGATTTTGAGAATTTGAGAGTTGTACATTAGACTGGGTAGAAGGTAGGTAAGAGAGAGAGAGAGTAATCTTGGCTTCAGAGGTAAGGAATTTCTTGTTATGGTATAGGAGCCCTAGTTTTAAATGAGTCTTTTGGAAACAGTTATTAACATGCAAGTCAAATTTAAGCTGATCATCAATGGTTACTCCTGAGAGCTTAGTGTTGGATTCTACCTGAAAGGGAGTGTTATTAAGGGACTGTATGGAGAAGAAGGGTTTAATATTGTAACTTTTTAAGTAGGAAGAGTAACAGCTTTGTTTTTTCTAGGGTTAAGGATGAGCTGGTTGTTGAAGAGCCATGTTTCAACTAAGTTAAAAGATGCCTGAGTAGCTGAGAAGAGCTTAGAGGGAGAGCTGGCTATGGTGATGACTGTAGAGTCATCTGCGTATTGCACTAGAGATGACTGAGGACAGGAGGTATAGAGCTGATTAGTAAAGATATTAAAAAGTAAAGACCCTAGGATAGACCCTTGAGATACACCCATTTTTACAGAGAGAGAAGGGGAGAGTGCAGAGTGCCATCTCACTGATTGAGATCTATCAGTGAGGTAGCTAGAGAACCATGCAACAGTATCAGAGGAGAAGTTGAGGTTATGCAGTTTGTGCAGCAGAAGAGTGTTAGACAGTGTTGAAAGCTTTTGAGAGGTCCAAGAATAGGCAAGAAATAAGTTTAATGTTGTCCATGACTATAGAGACACAGTTGAGGAAGGATACTAGAGCTGTAGTGGTGTTATGTTTGTGTTGAGTGGGTGTAAGCAGATTTTCCTGTATTAGATACTGCATAACTTGTTTATGAATACATTTTTCTAGTACTTTAGAGAGAGGGGAGAGGTTAGCGATAGGTCTAAAGTTGGAGATATCAGAGGAGTTACCTCCTTTATGTATAGGTAGAGTGTAGCATTGTTTCCAGATGGAAGGGACTTAGGTTCATAGGTTCATAGGTAGATACTGGGCTATCTGCCCAAAGGCATATATTAGCCCAGCCACATTGTGCGGTATTCACCGCCCCTTTGGTTAGTTCCCTAGGCCCTTGATCTAGCAGCTAGTACCCGTGGCCCCTATCTAGTAGAGCTGTTGTGTGTGAACTTTCTGTTACCCATCCACTCATCAAGGTTCCTCTTGAAGAATGATAGTGAGGGGCTCTGTCTTATGTAGATTGGGACCTTGTTCCATAGCAAGGGAAGTCTTTGCAAAGGGAATCTATCCCTCCAGCATGTTCTATTCATTGTTGTGCTGAGGTTTATATCCCTAGAGCATGTAGCTTGAGTGGATTTGGTTTTGCTAAGATGGAGCATGTTCAACAGTTCTGGGTTGGATGTGGCTCCGTATGTTAGACAGAGATTGCCTCTGAGAAGGCAGTATGCAACAGAGAAAAGCCTTAGTTTTTTCAATCGTGCTGCATAGGGCAACTGTTTAAGGCCAGTAATCCTCTTAGTGAGGTACCTCTGTGGTCTCTCCAGCTGCTGGAGATGCTTAGCCAGAACATTCCAATTGGTGCATTGTACTCAATAATGGGTCTGATGAGGGAAGAGTAGAGGGGCACCACTACATAGATCTTGATGCGAACCCTTTCATGATCAGATGGGTCACATAGAAGGATTTTCTAACCACCTTGGCAACATGGTTATCAAAGGAAAGCTGACTATCTACTTGGGTCCCTAGGTCCCTTATTACTACTTCAGATTTCAGGGGGTTACCTCCTATGTGGTAGTTCACGGGTACTCTGTTTTTTCCAAAGGGAATAACTACGCATTTTGTAGTATTTAGCTTGAGACCATGGCTTTGACACCATGCATAAGTCTCATTAAGGCCCTTCTAGAGGATATCCATGTCAGCCGGAGACTCTGTTATAGCACTCAGTTTGCAGTCGTCCACAAACTTGATCAGCCACAGCCCATCAGTGCTTGCCTGTATGTCTGAGAAGTATATGCCAAACAGGAGGGGCCCCAGGACAGAGCCCTGAGGCACACCGCTCGTTACTGGTCTGAATTCGGACACAGATTTCACTACTCTTACTTTGTGGGATCTGTCTGAGAGCCAGTTTGTGATCCATCTTGTGATGTAAGGGTTTATGCCCAGGTTGGTGAGTTTATCAATAATACCCAAATGGGGAAATGGTGTCAAATGCTTTAGCAAGGTCAAGGTAAGCTGTGTGTACCTCCTTTCCCTTATCTATAGCCTGAGTAACTGTCTCAAATAAGTCCATCAGGTTCAGGAGACATGATCTGCCCTTGACGAAGCTGAACTGTGTGGGCTCAAGTGTTTGGAGGTTCCCAATCTCTCCATTTATGAGTTTCATAATGATTCGCTCCATTGCCTTACAGATCAGACTGATCAGGCTTATTGGTTGGTAGTTCCTAGGGTCGGTTGTAGGCCCACCCTTGTGCAGCAGAACCACCGTTGCTGTGCACCATTCTATGGCCACATATCCTGTCAAGAGGCTGAGACTGAACAGGGTATTCAGATGCGGGGTTAATTCATTTTGGAGCTCACGTATGACACAGCCCGGGACACCATCTGGTCCCATGGAGGAAGTGTTTTTAGCTTTAGATAGAGCCTTATTAACCAACGTATCAGTAATAATTGCAGTTACACAATCCCCTGGAATAGTAATAGGCCCTGTAGGTGGGGGAGGGGGGATTTGCACTGAACCTGTCAACCAAGTTGTTGGCAATGTCAGTGGGGTCAGTGTATTTTGTTCCATTTTGTACTAGCTTAGAACAGACCTGAGCATTGCCATTTAGGTTTTTGACGTAACCATAAAAGGCCTTATGGTTATCCTTGGCATCCTTGGCAACTTTCTTTTCAAAATTGGCTTTAGTTGACTTGATGAGGGCCCTCAATTTCTTACTAAAGCTGATCAGGGAAGATTTTTCTACTTGAGATTTGGCCTTTTTTGTATAAGTCTCCTCCTTTTATTGTATAGTTTGCTTAAGGCCGGGGTCCACCAGACTGGTTTCTTCTTGCTTGAGGAAGGAGTCTTGGTTTTATTTGGGATAGCATGGTCCATGCAATCCTGAAGATGTATATAAAGTGCCTTGGTGTAGGATTCTGCATCCTGGATATCATTATCCTTCTGCAAGGGAATAGTGAAGCTTTCCACTTTGGATGCAAGTAGTTTGAAGTTTGCTTTGGAAAGGTTTTTTTACGATGGTTTCTTTGACTGGGGGAGGTGGAGGGGTGAGGATGTCTAGGTTTATCAGTTTGTGGTCTGATCTGACCAGAGAGGGAGTGATAACGGGTGTGGTACAATGGGCGCCCATATTTGTGATGACTAAATCCAATATGTTGTCCCCTCTAGTGGGAGAACATACCAGTTGTTCGAGGGCATTTGAATTTATAAATTCTATGAACCGCTGGGCATAGGAGTTAGAACTTTGGTAGTTCACCCAGTCTATACCCAGGGTAGTTGAAATCACCCAAAATTATGGTGTTGGGTAGGACCTTTATATTTTCCAATGCCTCAAGGAATGTTGAGTGAGCATCTTGGGACATGGTGGGTGATCTATAACAGGCTACGACTTGAAATGTGGTTTTGCCTGCTGATAGTTGCGCATGGATGATCTCTGGGGCATCATGCTGTGCCACTAACCTGGAGATGTGGGTATCCTTGATGAATATGGATACGCCTCCACCCTTTGTACTATGATCCAGTAACTGAGGCCGGAAGGTATGATAAGAATTGTAACCTGGTAGTGCTGGGGTGCTCTCTGGAGCCTTGAACCAGGTTTCCGTCACTACACAAACATCGATTTTCTCCATACTGAGGAGTGCCTCGAGTGCATGCATTTTGAGGTTGAGACTTCTGGCGTTGAGTAGCATTACCCTTAGTTTTTGGTTACCTGTGCTGGTTATGGTGGTTGGTTTGTCCTTTGAGCCTTGCCTAAAAAAAAGCACTATGGGGATGGCAAGAGCCTTGGCCAGTATTCAAAAGCCTAGGGGTGACAGGTGCAAACCATGTCTGGCAAAACAGCGAGGCTTTTCTATCATGTCATCCCAGGCAGCCAGACACTGGATCAACTTAGAATAACACCAGAAGCTTAGCCAATTGTTGAAACTGATCATTTTGTCTTTGTATTGCGGTATCATTCTAGATGAAGGTAGTATGCTACTCAAGGTCAGGGTCATACCAGCTTGGGCTACATGATCGGAGAGCTCCTCAATATCTCTTTTCATGTAGTCCAGGGAGGTACATCTTAGATCATTCACACCAACATGTACAATGACAGCATCATACTTATACTTGTTCTGGAGTGACCTAAGTGCCTGTGTTATGTGGCGGATCCTAGCACCCGACAGGCAGCTGACAGTAACCTTCTCCTTGTTCAGCCTGGTGAGTGGAACATCTGTGTGCCTTACTATAGATTCTCCTATTACTAGCATGTTGGATATGGTGTTTTGCCTTAGGGGCTGTCATAAGGCACACTGCTGAGGTGAATTATGTGTTTTCTGGCTTGTGTTTAGAGGTGCAGGTTGCTTGCTTGTCTGCTTTGGAGGGCACTGTTTCTTTTTCAGATTTGTACCTAGTGCCTCCGAATATGTTTTTATGTATTTATGTGTATGTTTTGCTGGTGCTTGTTTTGTAGATCCATGTGTGACTGGTGGTGTGATGCTAGTGTGTCTCTTCTCCTCTTGACTGTCTGTTACAGTCATGGGTTGAGGGTGCTTAGCCTCCAGTCTGGCTGTGTATTTGCATCTCTCACAAGTGTTTGTGTCTAGAGGTAAGAGGAGAGGGTTGTCTGTATACATGAGACAGTTGTGACATTGCCTCAGGATGCCCAATGCCACCAGCTGAACTGGAGAGTACACCTGAAGCTGACCTCTGGACATGCTTGGAAAAGTAAATTTCACCTGTCTTGTGGACAATCGAGGGTCTTATGTTGTATTATAATAGTGCTGTCTAGGAAATTTGGAAAATAATAGTGCTGTCCAGGAGATTTGGACAAGTGCTGATTTGGGTTATGCAAGTGCTGCAATAAGAGCAGTGTATCTGAAGCACTTGAGTTGAGGCTTGCCTAGTTCTAAGGGAAAATTTGCAGCGCAGACTTTGTGGAGCCAGGAATAGTATAACCCAGCTAACCGGCGCTGCCCGACGCTGCTCTGTGCGCATGATTGCGCAAAAAGAGAGTTGCACGGTTTTAAGAGAGAGAGATCAAGGAGCTTGGAATTGACCCAAAATGGCCAATAAAACTACAGTTTCTAGGCAGTAACCACTCCTACAGGGACAGGCAGGCTGCTCAGTGTTAACCACTACCACTGGTGAACACAGAGACTTCCCTTTAGCCCAAGTATGCACTGGCCTCCAAGAAACTTACAAACAGTTCAGAACAGCAACTCTGTAACTTAACTTTTTTTTTAAATTATAGAAAGTGGCAAAGTAGCTTTAGATTCAGTGATTAATTAGAATAGATACAGGGAGAGCAAGAGAGTCACCTGGTAGTAGAAGAAAAGTGGAAGGAATATTGTCAGCTGATGCTGAGCATGGTTTTAATTTAGAGAGTAGAGTTTTGATGTAGCTACTAGGTACAGGTTTGAGGGAGAAGATATTTGAGGAGACAGTATTAAGAGTAGGTTCAGAAAAGTTGAGGATGTTAGTAGTAAAGAAGACTGGGTTAGGGCTGAGTAGCTTAGATATTGAATTGATAAAAGAGGTATTGAAGATAGTGGCAGTTTCTTCAGATGTCTTGTCTGGGCATGGATTAAGGGAGCTAAGATTGCCAGGATATAATATTTGGTTAATAGAGTTCCAGAATGATTTAGGATTAGATTTTAGGGCTCTGGGAGGTTTATTATAGAAGTCCTTTTTATCTTTATGTGTTTTTTTGTCAGATTTCTGAGTTCTTTATATTTTTGCAAGTCGGCAGGGAGCTTAGTCTGTGACCATTTTTCCATAATTTGTCTCTAGTTATCATAAGGGTACGAGTGGCTTTTGAAAACCACGGAGATATGTTGGACTTAATTCAGACTTTGCGAGGGGGAGCAAGTAAGTCTAAGATGCTAAGAAAGGTGGAGTTGAAAGTTAGGACTGTGTCTTCTAGTGGGAGTTGGGTAAGGAATTTCCAGTTTACTTTAGAGAGGAGGGCATTAAAGGTTTCTGGATGGAAGTTAGAGAGTTTGCAACAAGTAATAAATCTAGGAGCTTTTGAGTGGTAGGTAGTGAACCTAAGCATTTTTATAGGGGAGTGATTGCTCAGGGTGTTTGGTAGGGTTTCAGGGTTATGATATTTGGAAGGATTTGATACGAGTACCCAGTCAATAAGAGTACTAGATGTGTGAGTGTTGTTTGTATGAGTAGGCTGAGAGATTAGCTGTGTAAAGTCATATCAATTAATATGAATATTAGAGTTTGGATTACTGAGAGTTAACCAGTTAATGTTGACATCCCCAAGGAGAATAGTTTCATTGGGGATGTGTTGAAAAAAGTATGAAAGAATATTTTTGAGCAGAGGAATGTTGTCTCCTGGAGCGATGTAAATGGCTGCTACTGTGATAGTGGTGTGATGTTAATAAAACATTTGACTCAACTGAACATGACATTTTATGGGACATAATGAAAGGATATAATTTCAGTAATACAATCAAGAAAGATTCAAGTAAATGGATGGATAAGTAAAGAAATAGAAATGGGTAAATGGATAAGGCAAGAATGCCCCATGAGTAGTATTTAATTTGCTTCATAGTCGTCTGCATCAAAGGCAAACCTGCTATTTTCTGCACCACTGACATGTAATGTCTTCTGTCCAGTCATGTTTTCAAGACTGGTCCTACACATACACAGATAAAACAGGTTTGCAAATTTTACTTCGATTTTGCTCTTATATTATTTGCAGATTTCTGATGGTCACCCTGTTCTCAATCATATTTTCTAAACAGTTCTTCAAAAGGTCTGTATGAGTTAATACTTTTACTGCATACAAGATGGTGACAAGTTAGAAAGAAGCCCAAAAGAATGCAACCTTTGATTACTTCCTTTCACTGGGAGAAGAGTTTATCCCCACCTAGGTAGTCTGTCTACCACGAGAGGAGAGGTTCTTGACCCAGAAATTGTAGTTTATTGACCATTTGGACAGTTTGTCCATCTCTTTCAACTTTCTTGTTTAAAAGATCACATCTGCGCTTGTTTCCTATCTTTCCTGTAACTAACCAACTGGGTAGCACTAGAAAGCCTTAAACTGATACAAGCCTTCTAGCTCAGAAGAGAGACTTTGGAGTGATTAAGTTTTCTGTACTTTCTTGCTGTACTTAACTGTTTTCCACCTAAACACAGATTTCCAGCATTTATTGTGATTTAAAAGCTTGTTTTTTTCACATATTGTACTTATTTGACTGCCTGCACTTTTAAAAAGTTTTTTGTTTACTTCATTTGTTTAACTGTTATAGGCTACACAGTAAAGTGCAATAGCCTTTTCTGATCATTTGTAGTCATTTAAAGCTGTTTTAAGTGTATTTTTTACTGTTTTTGCCTTATCTTTTCAAAAAAAAAAAACAAACAAAAAAATCCTTGTTTCCTGCCTTTCTAAGCTAGTATAGTCCAGTTTTCAGGCTAGTGCTGAATTCAGGTCTGTGATACTAGTTTCTGAGTTGCCCATACCTTTACTTGGATGTTCAGCTGTGAGAGAGGGGGGGCTTTGAGCAACCTATCTGTCCCTGGAGGAGTAGTTCCGGCCCAGAAGTTAGTAGTTTATTGGCCATTTTGGGCTAATTTCTATCTCTTTTATTTCCCTACTATAAAAACCCCATTTGCATGGTTTTGCGCACCGGGCAGCACCAGTTAGCAGCTACAGTTAAATTATTCCCGGCTCCACTAAGTCACCTCTTCAATTTTTCCCTTGAAACTAGTCTAACTCTTACCCTAAGCACTCAAAAAGCATCCTTCAGCTTAGCACTTGCTCAGACTTAATTGCAAGCACTAATATACCCTGACACTGATTGCGCAGCAGGGCAAGGCTCTTTATTCACCCCTCACCAACCAAGCGACTAAGCAGCTTACCCTACTATTAAGGCATGACCAAAGGGCAGTTTCAGGTGTACTCTCCAGACCAGCTGGTAAATCTGGGTATCCTGAGGCAATGTTACAACTGCCTCATGTACACAGACAACCCTCTCCTCCTACCACAAAACACTAACATATGCGAGAGATGCAATTATACAGCCAAACTGGAAGCTAAGCTGTCTCCAGCCAAGACTGGGACAGACAGTCAAGAGGAGAACATTAACACTTGCACCATACTTCCAGCCACACACAGACCTACTAAAACAGCACTGGCAAAAATACACATAAATACACAAAGTCATACTCAGAGGCTCTAAATAAAAACCTGCAAAAGCATCAGAGACCTCCAAAGCAGACACCCAAACAACCTGCACCTCCTGTCACAAACCAGACAACACATAAAACACAAAATCAGTGTGTCGCACAATCACAACCCTTAAGGTGAAATAACATACTTAACACACTAGTAATAGGTGACTCTATAGTCAGGCACACTGACATCCCACTCACTAGGCTGGACAAGCAGAAGGTTACTGTTAGCTGCCTGTCAGGAGCCAGAATCCGCCACATAATACATGCACTCAGGTCACTCCAGAACAAGTACAAATATGACTCTGTCATTGTTCATGTTGGTGTGAATGACCTGAGACGTACCTCTCTGGACTACATGAAAAGAGACATGGAAGAGCTTTCTGATCATGTAGCCCAGGCTGGTATGGCCTTGACCCTGAGTAGCATCCTGCCTTCATCGAGAATGATACCTCAGTATATATAAAGAAAAAAATGATCAATTTCAACAATTGGCTAAGCTTCTGGTGTCATTCAAAGGGGATCCAGTGTCTGTCAGCCTGGGACAACATGCTTGACAATCCGTGTTGCTTTGCAAGAGATGGCTTGCACCTGTCACCCCTAGGCTTTTGAATACTGACCAAGGCTCTTGCTGCCGCCATAGTGCCTTTTTTAGGCAAGGCTCAAAAGTCAAACTCACATCCGTAAACAGCACAATTAACAAAAAACTGAGGGTTGTGCTACTCAACGCCAGGAGTTTAAATCTCAAAATGCACACACTCGAAGCACTCCTCAGTATGGAGAACGTTGACATCTGTGCAGTAACTGAAACCTGGTTCAAGGCTCCAGAGAGCACCCCAGCACTACCGGGCTACAACTCATACCACACATTTCGGCCACAGAACATGGACCGAAACACAAAAGGAGGGGGTGTATCCATATTCATCAAGGATACCTACACCTCCATGTTAGTGGTGCAGTATGTTACCTCTGAGATCATCCATGTACAACTAACATCGGGCAAATCTGTAATGCAAATTGTGGCCTGCTACAGATCACCCTCCATGACCCAGGACCACCACTCCACCTTTCTAGAGACACTGGAAAACATGAAGGTCCTACCAAACACCCTGATATTGGGCGATTTCAATTACCCTACCATTCACTGGGAAAACTACTCGAGTACAAACTCCCAGGCCCAGCGCTTCCTGGTATTCATCAACTCAAATGCCCTGGATCAGCTGGTAAACTCCCCTACCAGAGATGAAAACATATTGGACCTAGTTATCACCAACATGGGTGACAGGTGTTCCACACCGGAGGTCAACCTGTCACTGGTTAGATCAGACCATAAACTAATCACTCTGGATGTCCACACCCCGCCACCACCCCCAACTAAGGAAACCACAGTAAAAAACTTTTCTAAAGCAAACTTCACCTTACTTAAGACAGAGGTGGTAAGTTTCACAGGCCGATGCTAAAGGATAACGCTACCCAAGATGCAGAAACCTTTACAAATGCACTCTATGAGCACCTACAAGGATGCATGGATCATGCCATCCCTAACAAAATCAAGACTCACTCCTCTAAGAGAAGGAAACCAGTTTTGTGGACCCCTGCCATAAATATGCTATACAATAGAAGGAGGAAACTAGTTCAGAAAAAAAGCAAATCCCAAGAAGGAAAGACATTCCTGATCAGTATCAGTAAGAAACTAGGGTCCCTCATGAAATCATCCAAGGCTAACTTTGAAAGAAAACTAGCCAGGGATTCAAAAGATAACCACAAAGTCTTCTTTAGCTATGTTAAGAATCTAAGTGGCAACTCACAGATATGCACTGAAGTAGTGAAAATAGCACAAAATATATTGAACCTACTGATATTGCCAACATCCTGGCAGATAGATTCAGTGCAAACTTCACCAGCCTCTCACCTCCAAAAGGGCCTACAACAATACAGGAAAAGTGTAGTGTCCCAAAAATCACTGACGCACAGGTTAAAATAGTTCTTTCAAAAGCCAAAAACACAGAGTTAATGGGACCAGACGGTGTCCCAGGCTGTGTCTTGCACAAACTACAGAACGAACTAACCCCCTACCTAAACACTCTGTTCAACCTCAGTCTCTCCACAGGCTATGTGCCCATAGAATGGCGCACAGCAACGGTTATTCCTCTCCACAAAGGGGGGCCCACAACTGACCCTGGTAACTATCGCCCCATAAGCCTGACTAGTCTGTTCTGCAAAGCTATGGAGCACATCATCATGGAAGTCATTAACAAAGACATTGGGAACCTCCAAACACTTGATCTGACCCAGTTTGGCTTTGTTAAGGGCAGATCATGCCCACTAAACCTGGTTGACTTCTTTGAGACAGTCACCAAGGCCATAGATGAGGGAAAGGTAGTTCACACAGCCTACCTTGACCTCACCAAGGCTTTTGATGCCATTCCCCACTCGGGTATTACAGAAAAACTCACCAGCCTGAGCATAAACCCTTATGTCATGAGATGGGTTGCCAACTGGCTTACAGACAGAACTCACATGGTAAGAATATCGGGCTCCAGGTCTGCCTCTAAACCAGTCACAAGTGGTGTCCCACAAGGCTCGGTCCTGGGAACCCTACTGTTCAGCATATACTTCTCAGAAGTACAGGGAAACACAGGAGGACTATGGCTAATCAAGTTCGCCGATGACTGCAAACTGGGAGCCATAATTGACTCTCCGGCTGACACAGACATCCTTCAAAAGGGCCTTACTGAGACGGACACCTGGTGTCAAAGTCATGGCTTCAAGCTAAATGCCAAAAAATGCATAGTCATCCTGTTTGGGAAAAACAAAACACCCACGAATTACCACAGAGGTGGCAGCCCCCTTAATACAGAAGAGGTAATAAGAGATCTGGGGCCCAGGTAGATAGTAATCTCTCTTTTGACAATCATATTGCCAAAGTAGTTAGGAAATCCTTCTATGTGGCCCATCTAATTATTAAAAGGTTCACATCTAGAAATAAAGAGGTTATAGTGCCCCTCTACTCGTCACTCATTAGACCCATCATAGAGTACAATGCCCCATTTGGGATGTACCTCACAAGACACTTCCAACAGCTGGAAAGACCAAAAAAGTACCTCTACTGGCCTCAAATATATGTCCTATGTAGTCTGACTGAAAAAACTGTGGCTGTACTCAGTGGCATATCGCTTACTCAGAGGTGATCTCTGCCTGACTTACAAAGCTATGTCCAACTCAGAATTGATAGACATGCTCCACCTAAAGAAATCCAAGTCACTGTGAGCCACGCACTTTAGTGAGCTAAACCTCACCACAACAATAAATAGAACATGCTGGAGGGATAGATTCCTGTCACGGAGACTCTCCATGCTTTAGAACAAAATTCCAAACTACATTAGGCAGAGCTCCTCACTAACACTTTTCAAGAGAAACCTTGGCGAGTGGATGGGTAACAGAAAATCCATCCCTGGGATCACTTAATTGGCTCTGCTTGACAGAGGATCACTTAATTAATCAATGGGGTGGCGAAAGCCGACACACTCTGGCTAGGCTTATAAATGCCCTCGGGCAGATAGCTTAGTACCTACCTATGAACCTATGAACCTATGAGCTATCACCTTCCATTAAAAATTCAGCTTACCTATTAAAAACCTGGTTATATTCTCAATTAGGGTATGCTTTGCAAAAATACAACTTACTCCAGTCTTAGTATAGCTATCCATCTGGAAGGTATTCATCTACAAAGGAGATCTACAAGATAACAAATAAGGAATGTTTCACACATCAAAGCCACAGCCAAGATATCATACTACAATCCAGGTCTCTTAACTTGACAGATGCAAATTGTTACTGACGTGTTTTTAGCTCATTAAACTGTGCTAGGAGAGTATAAACCTATAATTACTGAAATGTAAGTATCATGTAGGGTATGAAGCAAATGCTATCACTTAATCACCAGTTTGCTTGAAAGCTCAAAGCATTACACATAGTTGTATTGTAGATCACTAATGAAGGTTAAAATGTTGCATATTCATGGACATTATAGTATTGTGGTGCCTTATTTTTCTCCAATGCTACAATGTGCAGCTCAACATCATGCAAGATTCATGAATAGTTTAACAAACAAAGTCATGGGTACAGCCTAAAATTGTAGAAATAAACATCAGCTTGTACCCCATCTTACATGTAGTACCCTTCTACTGTGGACAGCACATATTTCTGGGGGATATGCTTTTTCTGTGTTTTCGTTGAAGGTTGGGCATCGAGCTAGCACTTTGGCACCGTAAAAATCTACTGCCAATCATTAGCGCACCGGAGTTCCGCTGAGGTGACCCCTAACTGGGAAAAACTGAAAGAAGAAGAACAACAACTATGAAACCATACATTTGCATTGGCATATAATTTATACACATTTCGGCTCTTTTGCAGCAGGGTGCACTGTGGTTACAATCTTGAAGCTCAGTACAGAACGTATAGTTTTCTTACATTTTTAAGACAAGCATACAAATCATATTACTATTCACAAATGACAGATAATTATTTACAAAATTCTATCTAGCTGGGCTGGCAGTATCACATACACTTCTAAGGTTTGTGAGGAAAGTTAACAAAAATATTAACACACTGTTCACAGCACCTATATAAGGTATAGCAAAGTTCATTGCACATCTCTGAGGTTTGATTGTGAGGAAAATTAAAGATTTAATGGACACATCATCCCCAAAGTAACTACAACCTTCTGTGCACACATATAAGCAAGGACGGTTTTAGCACACATGGGTTTCAGGGAAGAAGCCATGAGGACATCCATGTCAGAATCCACATAAGCATTGTGGTATTTTGGGCCATTGTGATCCTATAACCTCTAAAGAGTCTGGATCGTTTGTGATGTATTTTATGCCTTATTAAAAAAAAAAACAAGCTGTCCTCTCTACCTTCATATGTACTTTCCCTCTCTTTCTGTCTCTCTCTCCCTCCCTCCCTCATAACAGCAGGCAAGTTCATCACAGTGTAACAGTACTAATGTTTGTCAGGATTATACTTTCCCCACATACCAAAGAGTGTTGAGCAGCTACCAAATGGCTGCTGACCTTAAAAAGGAAATATGTGCAGACCAGGGAAAGGCTATTAGAGCAGATTTCCCATCTATTGTACAGCACTGTGTGTCTTCTCAGAGCAATGATGCAAGCTTTATTGACAGCCTCATTATCAGGTCCCATCAGTGGATTACTGCTATGGAATTTTTTTCTAGAATGGGGCTTAAACAGCACAGCAATGCACAGTATTGAACACGCTGCCAATAAAAAGTACTTAGGTACTGTTCAGTGAAACAGCCAGCAATTCTACTAGCAATAAGTAAGAAAATATTTATGTTTCTGTTTTTGAACTGACAAACAAAACTAAGTTAAGTTTCTCACACTGCTAATTTTCTACAAAAGACAAAGTGCTTCGCAGTGTAATGTGTTCATGTGAAATGTCAATTGGGGCATCTTTTGTACTAGAGACAACTTATCATTTAGTAGAAAACTTTTATATAGAGGTCCAGTATAACCTGGAGCACCCCTGGAACTGAGCAATCTGTTTCAGAGCAAAGTTCTAGTCCTGTAGTGTCCTTCTCTTATAGCCCTAATGCTTATGTAGACAGCCTGGCATACAATATTGCAAAGGCAAGTACAGAAACATAGAATCATTTTAATCTTATAAGTTATACAAAGCGTTACAAAGTTTATTCTCAAACATTTTACAGTGAAAGGTGTTTCGCAACCAAAGCCTACCTTTTAGTAAAGACAAATCACAATGCCCAGTTTAGTTTGCCCTGCTACCATGCAGCTCCTTCTGAACTAGGCTAATAATGTACCAGTTGATAAACTGTATTTCCTCATGGTACTTTCCAACACACTTCTGATTGGGTTTAAGCTGCCAATGACATAAGCATTCTTCAGCTGCAACTCCCAGGATTGTGCATACTATCCCCTGTTATTTAAGAGTGGAGTACTTTGCTATAGTAGGTTCTGCCACTGGACATTTTTTTTATAGCTAAAACTCTGACTATACATTTGACAGTATTGCCAGTATTCCATCTATTTATGATATCAAGAATCATGCTTTTGCTTTGTAATATACAATGTAGCCACCATCAGACATGTTAGTTCTATAGCCATTAATGCCATGTGTTACACAGTACAGCTTGTGAACAGGCATACATACTATATTCTTTTTATTATATTTTACTGGAAAGAGTTGCACATCTGAACTTGATTTTGCTATGTCAACAGACCTACTAGGTAACCAAGATTTTATCTTTTCAGGAACAATTCTGGATAATATTTAAGGAATCAGGAATGAGTTCACAAAATGGGAACTATTCTCAGATTTTCAAGAAACTCCAAGACATTTTAAAATCCCTATTCAAGGTTACAGGAGGCATTTTAGGCATTTTAAGTATGAAGTAATACCCTCGTGCAGTGATTCAACTTTAGCACTGGAGAGAAATCCTTAATGTGTGAGACAAAGACAGAACTATCAGCACTGAAGGCAGATCTGCACCTTAGTGTCTTAGGGATGCTGAGATGACCTTACTGTGTGTACCTTTTGCTTAATCCTGTACTCATAACCATTTGGTAGACACAATTATAACCCTGACATCTGGTAGTATAGCACACAGAGGTAAGGCAACGGATATCACTGAGTATAATCTTGTAGTCCTGGCACACACTTGACCTCTTAACAAGTAATCCGAACAGAGTCTAATATAATGGGGGGACAAAGGCCCAAAAATAGGGACAGATTTGAATTATTGGTCTTATAAACTTAGAAAGTTTCTGTAGTAACATGATTTCTGCTACCATGCATTTTCAGAAGGAAATGAATTCTGAAACTGAAATGCATGTCATTATTTGGTGAGTTCAATCCTTTGTGATTAGGTGGAAAATCACAACATTTTTGAGGAACATTCAAAAAATATGATGCAAAAATCTAGACATTCTTGAATATCTGGACAGTTGAAAGATATGAGTCCTGGATTTCATAGAGGTTTACGTTTGCACACTTTTTGAATCTGAGCAGGTCTCTCAAGTAGCAAGCAGTAGTCATGGTAAATACGTACTTGAAAGGATCATCTGTGGTTAGTGGATTGGGTCTATATCAGCATTTCGAATGCTGAAAACGCCAAATTTAATTTAATTGAACTAAGTGTTCGAAATCTCAAACGAGCGAACTGACGGAACATCGATTTCTTTCCCAGGAAAAGAAATCGGTGTTCTGTGCAAAAAAAAAATTAATATTTTAAATACTAACAGAAGTGGGGGGATTCACCCCGACACCCCCAACGTGGGGGGCTGTGCCCCCACACCCCCTACTTAAATATACCAACTCCGAGACCGCACCACAGTGGAGGAAATATTAAACTTCGATGACGGCCCACCAATTTCTTTCCTTGGGAAAGAAATCGATTTGCCATCAGTTCGCTCTTCTGAGATTTCGAACATTTCAGTTCGATGAAATTAAATTTGGCTTTTTCAACATTCGAAATGCTAATAGGAACCCAGTGGCTTAATGTGGTTTCGAAATTAAATAGAAAGCATATAATCCATAATCCAAAAATTCCTAGAACTGCATAAAATAATTAGATGAGTTTAACATATGCATACTAATAAAGAGTTTTCACTACAGGTAATAAAAGTAAACGTAGTATATATCTAACTCTATATCAATATTTATATCTATTATATAAATAGATAGAGATTATATATATATATATATAAATATATATATATACAGTGCAGTCTTTTTCTGAAATATCAGAATGCTTAGCTAAATGTTGATAAAAGAGGCTGTGAACTCAAATTCACACAGTCTACAATGCTACATCGTACAGCTTTTACTAAGATCTGATGTGTAGAAACATAAAATTTAAGATTAGATAAAGACTACATAGCCATCTTAGTCTTTCTACTTTTTATTAGATGAGATACAGGATTGCCTTACCTAGCAGCTTATTCCATATTAGCCTTAAGATAAGATGGATGGTATTCAATTAACACCATTGGACCCTCATTATTTTCTAAGACGTTCAACTGAGACCAACTAAGCATATAAAAGGCTCAGTCTCACTGCATTATAAGTCAATATGAAGTTTACTGACCTCATAAATAAGTATAACATAGACGTGTGCATAAGGTTGCTCCACCAAATTTTGATACAGCTGGTTTGCATGGTGGGGTTTAGGGGGCATTGCTCCCAAAGAAACAAAGAATGAGAGCCCCACTCTGTTTACTGCATCTTACATCAAGGATTTCCATCCAGGATGAAGTAAATTAAATGTGTACCTTGAATTCAAACACTCTTTTGATCCTTTGGAGGCTTCTCTAATCATCTACCATCCTTTATGTGAAATAATACTGCTTACATCTTTCCTGAGCTAGTCATCTTCTGGTCTTAGACTCAGCCCTCCTGTTCTCACATAAATCTTATCTTGAAATAATGCACCAATTTCCAAACTGTGGATTCTCAGGAGGTACTAGGAAATATCCATGTCTCATTTTTAAGTTATTTCAAACTCTTTTTGATTTCTGATGTACAGCATGCACAGTTTCTGTCGTCCTCCTTTTTACTGTCTCTGTCCTGCTTGTGATTTTATACTGACAAAAATGATTGGTAGAAGTTATAAGAAAAAGGGAAGAACATATTTCTATACATTATTGAGGAAAGAAAAAGCTGCATTTAACAACAAGAATAAAAGACTTGAAATTAGTAGAGGTAATTTTGAGAAATCTATTATTTTAACATATAATCTAGATAGTTATGATATAAAACAGGTTATTTTTAATAAATGGAATACTTTATCTAATGAAGGGACTGAATACAAGAATTTGGGGGAAAAGTTGTGTTTTATCAACAGAAAAAGCAGAAATTTTAAACATTTTTTAGAAAAGGATGTTGGGAATGTGGGTAAGTTTAATAACATAAACAGAAGTGGTACATTTAGATGGCATGTATGTAAACAATGCTTTTATACTTTAAAAAAATGATTTATTGAAATAGTGAATTATTATAAAATTGTTTCTAAAAGCTATTATAATTGTGCTACAAAAGGTTTGGTGTATATCGCTGTGTGTAAGAAGTGTCTGCTATTTTATGTGATAAAGACTGAGAGAACTCTCTGAGAAAGTATATATGAACATATATTATATTAGAAAGGGGAACATCAATAATGGTTTGTTTAAACATGTGCAAGCATATGATGATTATCTTTTTGCCTTTTGGGTGCTTGTAAAAGAATGGACCATAGGATGATATTATTGAATATTGTGAACTAGTATGTTAGGTAAGATTACAGGCCGTTAAATGCCTGATTTGTTAGGAGTTATGTGTGTAGATTATTCATATTTATGGTTATATTTTAAGGTAGTAGTTCTTTAAGATTTTTAACATAGACAATTGATTATTTTTTATGAATTTTAGCATTAATGAAAATGTAGGAAGTGTTTTTGATATTATTGTCTCAAGTCGCATCATTTAATAGTATTTAAATTTAGGTAACAGTATACTACAACATTCTGATGAAGTCTCGCCATCTTTGAGATGAAAGAGTTCATTTGAATCAACAGTGTGATTATTTGTGAGCCCAGAGCTGTTTTTTTGATTAATGGACAAATATTCTACTGTCCAGACCATAGCTTCTCTGAAAATTAAGCACACCCTAAAAATCAAGCCGTTGTTATACAGAATGAGTTATTTGATAGACTTTTGGAAACAGAAGAGATGCAACAAGAGAAACATGAACACATTGCTTCTAAAACAAGGCTTCTCAGTTCCAAAGTACATTGAATACTTATTGTATGCCAAACATAAAGTGTGTCAGATAACAAGTTATGTATGTTTATCTAGAAATATTATTGTTGATAAAACTCAAGAGGTTAGGTACAAACCCGTATGCCACCCAGTGGATAGCCAACTGGCTAACAGACAGGACCCAGGATGTTAGAATTGGGGAGTCCACCTCTACAAAGAGGCCAGTCACAAGTGGAGTCCCTCAGGGATCAGTCCTTGGATGGCTCCTTTTTGGCATTCATGTCTCAGAAGTCAAGGCCAATGTCAGTGGTCTCCCGCTGACTAAATTTGCAGATGATTGCAAATTAGGAGCTGTCATCGAATCTCACACTGACACAAATAACTGGTGTCAGAGCCATGAACTAAAGATAAATGCCAAGAAATGCATAATAGTATCCTTTGAGAAATCATCCATCCCTGGTAATTATCATATTGACAACACACCCCTTAGAGTTGACCCAGTAGTCAGGGACTTAGGGGCACACATAGATAGTAAGCTAGCCTTTGATCATCACATGTCTACAGTGGTGAGGAAATCATTCTATATTTCGCAACTTATAAGCAAAGGTATGGCATCTAAGTCCAAGGAAGTCATTGTTCCACTGTATTTGGCATTCATCAGACCTATCATTGAGTAGAATGCCGCCTTTGGTATGTACCTAACCAGGCATATCCAACAACTGGAACATCCACAGAGGTTTCTTACTAAAAAATACAGGGCATAAATAATATGTCCTATGCAGACCGCTTTGCGACCCTATCCCTGTATTCTGTCTCCAACAGGCTTTTGAGGGGAGATCTATGCCTGGCATACAGGGCAGTGTCAGATCCCACTCTGATGGACCTCCTGCATATCCAGAAAACAAACAGTACCAGAATCACCCATTGTAAAGACTTACACCTTGCCTCTGATAATAAATATGATCTACTGGAGAAATAGGTATATATCCAAGAGACTATCCCATCTATGGAACAGGCTGTTCATCCATGTGAAGCAGAGTTCCTCCCTAACCCAATTAAAGTGCAACTTGGACAATTGGATGGGAAACCAGAAAGGCATCCTTGGTTTGGCACCTATGTCTCTAATGTAAACAGGTAACCTGTAAATGGTTCATCTTCCAGGCCCATGCTTACACTTATCAAGGGTATCAGAACTTGTCAGAGATTTGGGATTCATGGCTAGGCTTAAAAAGGAGCTTGTGGTCATTAGCCTATTGAACATCTATGAGCAGAGTCAAGCACCTGAGACCATGTCTGTTAATAAATGCATTGCCTGACAAAAATACAAACACTCACAAGAATAATGCTATTTTTTTGATACAGTTAGTATGGGTATGCTGTAAACAACTTTGTTCTTTCTCCAAACTGTCCTGTTTTGAGTTCAATTCCACAGACTATTTAGGATTTATGAAGAGTTTTATATATTTGGTTATTACTCATTTCTCTCATATTTTGCTTTTGGTCTATCAGAATCTGTGAAGAATAGAATAGACATATTTTGCCACGGTTCACTGGAAACTATGTCTATTAAAGTTAATCTGCACAGTTTGATTAGTCACTATTTAGTTTTGCAGGGCAAGTGCATTTGAGAGAACTAAGGCAGACAACTTAACTGGACATTTTAAGTACATGGGTAGAGCATGTATAATTTCTGAAGCTGTTTGTGGAGGAAAAATTAGTTGCTGCCTGCTGTGGTTTACTTATTACTCTGGCCTTGCAGGACTAATGTGTTTTGTGTAAAGCAACTTGGAATATTTTAATGTGTGGTAACTGATTGTTTGTTACAATGTGAAATGGTTCACATGGCCAACCTCTTTATCATAATCCAACATCTGAAGTGTATATAGAGTGGCTATAACTACTTGGAGGGGGTGTGTGAATGTAACTTACCCTTGTGTCTCTTGTTGAGTTAAACAGTCATTTCTTTCAGAAAAAGGATAAGATGCACCACAGACTACCCAGACCTTCAGAGCCTTTTTGGGACTGGTGGCCCCTACACCTGAAGGTTGTAGAACTGGATTTTGACATGGGCTTAGTGGTGGCTTGTGCCTTGAAGCCCACCTAGTCTAAAAATAAATCCTGCTCAGAGGTGTACATAGGTTCATAGGTAGGTACTACGCTATCGGCCCAAGGGCCTACTTAAGCCTAGCCAACAAGGTTCCCTGGCTTACGCCACCCAAGAAAGTTATTTTCCTGTACCACTGTCGAGCAGAGACACTGAAGTGATCCCCAGGGTGTAGTTCCTATTTCCCATCCACTCATCAAGGTTTTTCTTGAAGAGTGCTAATGAAAAACTTTGCTTGACATAGATGGGTAGCCTGTTCTAGAGTATGGGAAGTCTGTCCTGTTTATTGTGGTGACAAGGTTTAGGTCCCTAGAGCATGTAGCTCAGAGGGATTGAGATTTCTTTAGGTGTAGCATGTCCAACAGCTCTGGGTTTGACATAGCTTTATATGTTAGACAGAGATCACCTCGGAGTAGGTGATATGCTACGGAGTCAAGCTGGAGTTTTTTGAGGCAGTCAGTGTAGGGCATTTGTTTGAGGCCAGTAATCTTCTTTGTGAGGTACTTCTTTTGCCTTTCCAGCTGCTGCAGATGTCTTGTGAAGTACATTCCAAAAGGGGCGTTGTACTCTATTTTGGGTCTAATGAGTGACAAGTAGAGGGGAAAAATTACCACTTTTTTCCTGGATGAGAACCCTTTTATGATGAGGTGTGCCACATAGAAGGACTTCCTGACTACTGTGGCAATGTGACTATCAAAGGAGAGACTACTGTCCACCTGGGTCTCAAGGTCTCTTATCACCCATTCAGTGTTAAGTAGATTGCTGCCTATGTGGTAGTTCATGGGTACAGAGTTTTTACCAAAGGGGATGACATTGCACTTTTTGGCATTGAGCTTGAGGCCATGTCTCTGACACCAGGCATCTGTCTCAGCGAGGCCCTTCTGTAGGATGTCCACATCATTTGGGGACTTGACTATGGCTCCTAGTTTGCAGTCATCTGCAAACTTCATTAGCCAGAGGCTTTCTGTGTTAGCCTGTACTTCAGAGAAGTAGATACCAAACAGGAGAGGTCCCAGGACGGAAATCTGTGGTACTCCACTTGTCACTGCTTTGAGGTCAGATTTGGAGTCTGCAACTTTTACAGTGTGGGTTCTGTCAGTGAGCCAGTTGGCAACCCATCTTGTGACATAGGGATTTATACCTAGTTTAGTGAGTTTAGCTATAATTCCTGAATGGGGGATGGTGTTGAAAGCCTTGACAAGGTCAAGATAGGCTGTGTGAACCACGTTACCCTCATCTACGGCTTTGGTAACTGCCTCAAAGAAGTCGATCAGGTTCAGTAGTCATGATCTTCCTTTCTCAAACCCGAACTGGGTGGGATCCAGAGTTTGGAGGTTACCAATGTCTTTGTTTATAAGTTCCATGATGATACGTTCCATGGCCTTGCAGACCAGGCTCATCATCAGACTAATAGGTCGATAGTTCCTGGGATCAGTGGAGTGTGATAACTGTTGCTGTGTGCCATTCAGTGGGCACAAAGCCTGATGCGAGGCTATTATTGAACATGGTGCTAAGTGGGAAGCCAGTTCATTCTGAAGTTCATGTAAAACGCAGCCTGGGATGTTGTCCGGTCCCATGGATGCTGTGTTTTTGGCTTTAGAGAGTACAGCTTTTACCTGCCTAGTTGTGATTACAGGGACTCTGCATTCTTCCTGTATAGATATGGGCCCTTTAGGGGGTGGGAGGGGGGTAAAGTTAGCACTGAACCTATCTGCCAGGATGTTGGCAATATCAGTTGGTTCTGTAATTTTCTTACCTTTGTGCTGTAACTCAGAGCAGATCTGGGTGTTGCCATCAAGATTTTTGACATAGCTATATAATTCTTTGTGGTTGTCCTTGGAATTAGTGGCAATTTTGTTTTTGTAGCTAGCTTTGGAGGATCTTATAAGGGATCTCAGCTTCTCACTGAGAGTGACCAGGGAGCTCCTCCACTCATGGGATTTTACTCTGTTTTGCAACAGTTTCTTCCTTCTGTTGTACAGTTTGTTTATGGCAGGGCTCCACCGGATTGGCTTCCTTTTTTGGAGGATAACATCTTGGTTCTGTTTGGGATAGCATGATCCATGCACTCGTGTAAGTGCTTATAGAGTGCATTTGTGTAGGATTCAGCAATTGCAACTGTATTGTCAATCAGCATGGTTGTCATGAAGTTCACCACTTCTGTCTTAAGAACCATGAAGTTGGCTTTGGAGAAATTTTTTACTGTGGCTTCATTAATGGGGGGTGGAGGCGGGATGTGGATATCAAGGATGATTAGCTTATGGTCAGGAGCTGGTAATGATGTCATTATTTCTTTAACTTTTCTCACAAACATCAGAGGTCACTATCTTGTGTTGGACTGAAGACATCATAGTCATTATTAATATTTCTCACAAACTTCACTGATGGTCACTAAACCTATACTATAAAGGTATGTTATCTAAAAGTAACAATTTGGACGCATTACTGTAATTATTATTATTTTTAATGAATTTATTTCCACTGCAGTTATTATAGTCTAGTTTTGATCACTCAGTATTGAAGGAATTCAGGGAAAAACAAAGTTAAAAAGCAAGACTGAATTTCTTCACTTAATCATGATTTCTTTCAGGCCATCATTGGATAAAAGGGTTATTTAAAAAACTGCAAAGTATACTTCAGAGCATCTAGAAACTCTATGGCGTATGTATTTGTGAACAAATGTAGGGAGAAAGATGAAAGAGTTATACAAACTGTGAGGAAAAAGAATGAAAAAAAGTAATTTGGATCGTGTGGGTGGAACAGGGTGGAAGGTCACTGGGCAGAGGGGAGGACACCATAAATACCTTTTGACTTGAGTGCCAGTTTTCCTAAGGCTGAATCTGATCATTTATCTAAATTTGTTGTAATTTATCTGAATCAGAGTTAATTTTTCATAATGCAGTTCTTGCAGTACAAATCTTTCATATTTGATGAGAGACCAGCTAATCAATGATTGCCACATACTACTCCCTCATGTTCCACTCAGTTCTTTTCTCCAACCTTTTATGTAGCACATTCTCTATTAATATGTAAGACATCACAACCACTACAAAATTCTAATTTAAATTCTGGTCACACAGTGAAGCTCAAATTTCTTTGGCATGACCTTCCTGTACACCTTCCTCTTTTACCAAGAGCTTGCTACAACTCATAAAATGTGTCCTGAAGATATATTGGTATTGGCAGACTTAACATTGTCACACTATGATGTAGTAATGAGCTTTCATTAACTGTTTTGCTAATGTTACTGGATTTTAGTTCTAAGACACATTGAGTTATCTTATTTTTTACTTGTAGAAATATTGAATAAGAGGAAACTATCAGTTGTTATTTATTTGATTTTTTTTGTTAAAATATTCAAATGAGTGTTCTAGACTGAGGGGTTTTAGGACTGTAACAAAACTTGAAACTCATAAAGAGATTTCAGTGCTGTGTCTTATAATATGTTAAATTCTCTTAATTTTCAAACAGAACTTGCATCACTGGGTCAGAATGAAACACTGATGTCCACAATCATACATCCTTCAGTTAACAGCCTAATCCAAATTCATCTTCATATTACAGCTATTTATGTTTAGCCATCCCCTGAATCATATTCTGAATGTTGGCTATTTTTCCTTTCTGTCGTGTTTGCTCTCTGAAGAAGCTCCCAAATGATGTATTAAAAGCAGTGTCTGATTTACCAGGGAGGTTTAGGGAGCTTTACCTCCCTATCTGCGTCTGCCTTTCAACTATAGTGCTTTTGGCAGTATAATCTATTGTTGACTTTCCCTTTTAGACAACACTGTCAGTGTGGTTTCTAAAATGTGATTGTATTGAGAAGATAATTTTTTTATCAGTTAATATTACCAACTACCTCACCAACAAAGTTTGCAAGTTCATCATGCATTCCTCAAAGCATGAACATCACCGAATACTGCAAAAACAAATTGAATTTCAATGAAACAAAGATTTGACCTACTCTTATGCTATCAAATTTCCAAACTCCTACACTGCCATATAATTTCCTCCTAGGCAGCCAAACTCATAAAAGGGACCATCTTCTTGCAATATCAGAAATTAAAGCCACCTTACAGGCTCCTAAAATTAAACTACAATGCACAGATTATTTCTTCTCATTACTGTGCCGTAAAGCATGGAATCTATTCCTGCCAATCCCAAGGAAATATCTTCTTATTGTGGGCATTATTGTGGGCACAACTAAAACATTATCTCCACAACAATACTTCATGCAAATGCTACCACATTAGATACATTACCTAACCGAATTTTACACTAGTCCATCAGTCGCTCTTTTAACAAGTTTGTACAATATCATTACAAATGCAAACTTAAGATTCACTCTGATTCACTGCTGACTTTGCAGCATATGTATATATATACACTTTTGTATATTTCTACACTTGTGAGACTATCCTCTCAATATTGTATATAGTGATTGCTTCTGTCTGTATTGTATACTCATCATAATTGCTTTACCATCCTGGAATATACAACAATGCTTTTTTTTTACTTCACTCTGGACTGAGACTGAAATGGGTCTTTTGTGGTCAGCATTTTACCACAGTTATCTGTTTAAAATAAAATAAAATAAAATAAATAAAAATAAAATTCTCACATCCAGTCATATTCATGAGCTATGCTGCCACATCTAGGATGGCAGTTACAGAATATGGCAGAATTTATGATTTTAATTTAAAATAATTCCATCCACCTTCATATTTGAGCCACCTCTGAGAGTTGTTAGAGTATTCGTGGAGTGACACGAGACTGGCAAATGTCTGCAGTGTGACATTTAGGGGTGTTGGGGTAAGAGATAGTGATACATGGCGCACCACAGCAATGTTAATTAGTTTTCCATTCTTCACAGCCATCCCTGGTTTTATAGAACATCCCTTATTACTGCCTTATATTTTTGGTTTGTTTGTTTCTTACAAATGTGTGTTTTTGCTCTTCAAGTACTGCAGTCACTAAATAACAACAGACATCTGAGTTTCACATGTCATATCCTTCAGAAATGCTTGCACCTTTCTAAGTATAGTATTTGAAGTCTATCCTTATTTTGTGGCCTATATCCCCCATTATTTTTCATTTTTGTTCCTGATCCTTGGACTGAGAGGTTGAGAAAGTAGAAAGGGGATGCAGTGGGTCCCTTTAATCGCTCTCCCAGCAGTGAGATGAAATACATTTTGGAGCCATTCATTATGCATATACTCATTAATTTGATTCATTTGGCTGCAACATATATATATATATATATATATATATATATATATATATCTATATATATATATATATATATATATATATATATATGATGTGCGTGTGTGTGTGTGTGTGTGTGTGTGTGTGTGTGTGTGTGTGTGTGTGTGTGTGTGTGTGTGTGTGTGTGTGTGCACGTGAGCATCTATGCAGGTGGCATTGCTATTACCTGTCCTTTATCTGTCCTTGATTTTGCTTCATGTTTAAGTCTGTTCCTGTAGCTGCTTTTTGACACCAATGAACCCGGTGATCACTCAGGCCCCCCCAATCCTGGAGAGCCCCCAAATGCATCAAGTTATCTTATTTTGATAATTTGTTACATGTTTGTTAAACCAACAAAGTCTAGTACAGCAATCTTGTGTACATAATAAATCAGATAGTTAATAATAACTGAGGATGAAGAATCCTAAGGATTTATACCACTTTTTCTTTAAAATTCAAAAAATATCTGATTCTAGTGATAAAGTTTTGTCATGTAGTAGGGTTTATGATTTCATGTTTTGCCACTGACATAGTGCTCTTAGTGTCTTAGTTAAATCCTGCTGTTAAGAATTCTCTACACTAAAACTAACATTATGACTGGCATTAGGTACCCACTATACCCATGGCTGTGGTGGACTCCCTGATCATCCTTAACAGTGCAGGGTCGCACAAAAGCTGCAGCTGATTAGGTGAAAATAAGGGGGAAGAAGATCATTCACTCTCAGAATATGTGCTTTATCCTAAAAGGTTGTGATATGACCCTGTTAGGATATAGCCATTGATCAGTGAATGAACGTGAGTAAGTTAAGTGCTAAAGATTGGCAGATCAGAGTGACTTATCTCAGTTCTCACCTGGGATTTTAAAAAAGCAGATGATCCTGCTGTTTAAAAATGAAATTCTCTTTCAGGAAGGTTAATAAATATTGGCAGAGCACAAGATACAATAACTTTCAACTCATGGAAAGAGGCCAAAAAGACATTTGGACTGCAAGCTTGAGCCTGCCTTCCATATCAGGGACTGATATCCGAGTATAGGAAAGAAAAAGGGAATAGCATAATCATAAATAAATGACCTCCTCTGATAGATTTTTTACTTGAATCTAGAACGTATGCTGCTTTTAAAAATGGATAATCAGTAGGGCATGTAAAATATTGTATGATAACTATATGAATCAATCAGAGGAGGTTAGAAAAGACTGGGAATAGAAAGTGGAAAAGAAATTCACAGGAAAACAGTGGGAGGACATATGTTGGGCTCCCAAGTTTGTAGCAATGTCTAGAAGATTTAGGATTTTTGCTTGGAAGTGTTTGCATATGTAGTTTTATATCTGAAGCTGACTCCAAAGTACTTTTCCTCAGATAGATGGTAAATGTTGAAGGTGTGATGGGATGGAAAGAGGTAATTGGTAACATATGTTTTGGGAGTATAAGGAGTTGGTAGAATTTAAAAATTCCCTAGGGATTTCACAAATATTGGGTGAGCAATTGGGAGTTACTAAGGAAATGATTTTTTTTGAGCTGGATACTGGACCTGAATTGCCTAGATATAGTAAGGCCTTGTTACGTTTAATCCTGATGACTGTCAAAAAAGCAATAACTAGAAAATGGAAATAAATGTCTAAATCAACTGCACTTGAAGTAGTGAATATTGTAACAGAAATAAAAGAACTAGAAGTGAGATCTTTAGAAATGGGTTGGAGCAAAATACATAGAATAAATGGAAATTGTGGAAAAATAAATGCAGAATGATGTTTTGGAGGAGGAGTGAGGTTTAAGGGGAGGAAATTGAGCAATTTATGTGAAGCTAGATTGATGATGAGTGTATAATAAATGTGTATGCAATATATAAGGTTTGCAACTGTGAACATTATAACACGGTTTGTTTTATTTTATATAAATGCATGTTACATATGTCTTAAGTGATAACTCAATAAAAGTGTTAAAAAAAGAATTCTGGGCAAAGTCAAAAGTAATGGAGGAATAAAGGTTCAAAATCAGGAACACTATTTAAATATTATTCTAATTCTCTTCAAAAGATAACAAAATTACATATTTTGCATCAATATGAATTGTCTGAACAATAAGAAGTATAAAACCCTAATGTCTATTATTACTGACTGCCTGTAATTCTGAATGAATTACTACTAAATCAAAATGTTTATGAGGGACAGAGCAAAAATATGTTGCAAAATCAGGGAATTCTATAAAATTAGGGACACTTACAGGTCTTAACCTACCCCTACTGTTTGACGATCATACCTCTCAACTGTCTAGAGTTTTGCAGGAGTTTTGCAGGATGTCCACATTTTGGCCTCATATTTGTGGCTTGTTCCTCAAATTTTTTTTTGTTTTCTGGCAAATCAGTGGCATCTCACTAAGGGCTGAAATCAGAAAATAATAACAGACATTTGACTTTCAGACTTCATACCCTTCACAAATGTCATGCTATTGCAGATCCTGTCATTCTATTAACTTTCAAAGTTTGTAACAGAAATATTTAAAACGATTCCCTGTTTTGAGCCTTTGTCCACCCATTATGTAAGACTTTGTCCAGATTTCTTACTCTTAAGAGGTTGAGAGGTATGTTGATGACTACTAACCTGTAGTCACTGAAATGATGTGGCAGTACTAGGTCGTACAATGTACTGTAGTTGCTGAAATCCATGTAAAACTAAGTAAGTCATAAAATATACTACAGAACATCCAGACCTTTAGAACTTCTAGGGATCTGGTGGCCACCAAACCCTAGACTGGATTTTGAACTGGATTTATTGGTGGCCTCTTCTGTCAAACCTACCTATTCTACTACATGCCTTGCTCAAAGCTGTGCACAAAAGGTTGCTGCAGCTTTGGTCGAGGGATGCTGTGGTCTTTATTTCTTTAATTTTCCTCACAATCAAGCCTTTCCCTAGGGCACAATTTCATCCAAGATTGGTGCTATACATAGAGTTATTGTAAGGTAACATCACTGCAACTAAATGCATCACTGTGAATGTCCATCTGTGAGACTAGCCAACATGGTGAGGTACTCAGACCTGTCATAATGTAAGAGTATTGTAGCTACAGTTCAGTGTGTGCATATTACTAAACCCTTGCAGCATGAACTAAAAGACTGTTTAGGTGGGGTGGTAACAACAGTAACAATAGAGTAATACTAAAATTAGAAGTGGCCATGGTCCCCCAAATTAACACTTGCTGGGGACTCCAAAGTGCTAACATCAGCCCTGCCAGTTCCTGGCAAAATGTGTGGATTTCTGGCAAATTGTTAAGGGAGGTTTGTATTAACTAAGTAATGGCAGACTTGTTTTAGGCTTTTTATCCTTTAGAAAATGCTTGCAAGTGAAAAGTAAACCATGTTATTATACAAACCGTTTAATTTTATAACAGCAATATTTAAAATCTGTCCCTGATGTTGATTCTTTGTCCCTGATTTTAAGGGGGCATTTGTATTTATACAATGGGATTTCACTATAGCAAAACAAAATAACGTCCTTATACTTTGTACTAAATGATTCTTAAAATAAGACATTGAAAAGACAAAGGGGTTGCAGTGGATTATACCATGCGATTCTAATAGCATCAAGTTGAAATATATTTCTGATCCATAATTTATGTATTTATTAATTCATTTGATTGCAAACAGTTATCTAAGGTGCATACTATCCCACTATGTGTGTGTGCGTGTGTGTGTGTGTGTGTGTGTGTGTGTGTGTGTGTGTGTGTGTGTGTGTGTGTGTGTGTGTGTGTGTGTGTGTGTGTGTGTGTGTGTGTGTGTGTGTGTGTGTGTGTGTGTGTGTGTGTGTGTGTGTGTGTGTGTAATATTTCTACTTTTCTCTATGGGCATGCACAATATTGTTGGATGCATTCATGACTATTCTGGATAGCTCTAAGACAGTTAACAAGAAATTATATTTTGCCAATAATGAAATGTATCCCAGAGTTTGTGGACCCCCCCCCCCAGACCTTCTGAGGTCTGAAGAACCCACACACTCAGCTATGTAATGGGAGTTTGACACAGGGTTGGGGCTTTTACATAATCAAATCTCTGCCTAGGCTATACCTAGTCTGAAACTGAACTTGCTCAGAGGTGTGGGCTGAAGGTTGCTACCGACTAGTGGGGACTAACTGCAGTGTGGTCATTATTTTTTATCTTTCCTTACAGTCAGATCTCAGAAGTTTGCACAGATGGTTACTAGAATGTGTCTGGAAGAAGTGCTCTGTCTTGAGTTAGTATCCTAGTATGCCTTTACATGATCAATATTTTTTCACTTTACAATGATATGTAAGCAGGTGGCTGTGTTTTGGAGACAGGGAAAGTCTGACATCAGAGGTGTACATTCTAAAAAATGCAGAATCTGAAAAGAGATGAGGGTTGACTGTATCAAGACATGAGCCTGCGGAGCACTGAATGGGTGACCGTTTGAAATGTAAGGGCTTGCAATGCTGAATCTGGGAATTTGGAGACCGAGTAACTTAAAATTTGAACTTGCATATACTAAGTCTAAAACTGCCATTTCTCAGACATTCCCTTTTCTGTGAGGTATGGCGATCTCTGAAATTGGTATGTAGATATGTCTCTCTCTCTCTCTCTATATATATATATATATATATATATATATATATATATATACATATATACACACACACACACACACACACACACACACACACACACACACACACATATGTATGTACACACACACACACACACACATATGTATGTACACACACACACACACACACACACACACACACACACACACACACACACACATATGTTTGAGGGTTGACACCTACATCAGGAGATGCAGTGCGAGAACTTTCCACTTGCAAAAAAACAAATTTAAAAGAGAAGAGCAATGTAAGATTTTTGTTCTTTTCATGTACTTCCAATGCTTCAGGATTTGACATTGTGAACCCCCAACATTTCATATGAAGCCTGCTGAATGAATACTGGCATTCATGCTTGGTCAGCAGTAGCTGAATATCTGTAGCTGATCTAGATCCACCACTGAAGAGGTAAATGAATGGACCTGAGTCTGACAAGAAGAATTTACTCATCTCAAAATAAGATCTTGGAGATGTATATATGATTTGCTTTCAATGTTTTTCTCTTTCTTACAGGTTATAGGTGGAATGTTTTATGGATACTTTGTGCTGTTAAGGCTCTGCATCCCTTTGTTTACAGCCATGAATAAACAACCCTTCAGCAAGAAGACACTGGTCTTATCACTCTTTCAGGCTACCCTTCCAGGTACAGATTAAGCAATAATTTGTAATAGAATAGAACTGTTTTACTGCAGTTTTGTATGCTTGTTATTAAGAAATTATTCTGAAATTTGTACTGTTTTACTAATCAACTGAGACATTCAAAAGGAGAATGGCAATTGGCATATTATAAGTTAAATTATATGATTTTTCTGCTATGTTATATGCATACACAAATATATCAAGGTTACCAGGGGTAACCATTTGAAATCTCAGACCCAGTAGAGGAAGTCCTGAAACAAGGACACTGAATGGCCAAAAAATAGATTTGCATATACTAAGTCTGAGATTATTATTTCTTGGAATATTCCTTTTTCACCAAGGTATTAACCTTAGAGTTAGTTTGTATATCTATATCTGTTTGAGACTACTTGACATTAATGAAATCTCAATAGACTGACACACGAAACACAGATCTGAAAAGCTCGACGTGTCAGATGACTGACACATCAGAATGCTGACTTCCGAATGGTCGACAGTCCAACTTGACCGGAACAGGAAATCCGCTCTTGTGGATGTTGTAGTGCAATCTCAGAGTTGGTATATTTAAGTTACGGGATGGGTATGGGGGGGGGGTGAAGCCTCCCATGGGGGATGCAAGGAGGCATAGCCCCCCCTGCAAGAATGTGAAATGTGAGGGTAAGTGTTTTAGATTTTTTATTTGTACTGTATGCTTTGTTTTAGTGCTAAGGGTTTAGTTTAATGTAGATGGTGGGCAGGGTGTGAGTGAGGGGAACTAAGCAGTTTTATGTTGAGTGTTGTTTTTTCTTTTGTATGTTGTTTGTGTGTGCTGTTGTGTGTATGTTTTACAGAGGTGTGTCAGGGTTTTGACGTGTCGGTATTGTGTGTGTCAGGTATGTGCGGTGCCGGTGTTGTGCAATGTCGGTGTTGTCGGCTCGGTGTTTTGCATCTCGGTTATGTGGGATGTTGGGTAAGTGAATTAGACCCATATATATATTTGTTTGGGATGTGGGGGTGCATGGGGGTTTGCACCCCTGCAAAAAAGAAGTTTTAAGGAGAACAGTGATGTTTGAGATTTGTTCTTCTCCTATATTTCCTGGTCTTTTTTTCAATGCGCTGGCACTCAGCATTTTGAATATCAGTAGGGAGCCATATCAAGAGATGAATTTGCATTCTTATTTTTGCTACCTTAATTTGACTATAATTGAAAGTATCACAGGCTAATTTATTATAACTGTTATTACCATGTATTCTCTTTCTAATGTCTGATAACTGTTTTGTAAAATTTGTAAAAGTTATTATCCTGTAATCTTCTAATTCTGAAACGTTTTATACTTGTAATGTAATGGAGATTTTCTCCCCAGGACTCCATTGAAAATAGATTTCTTGTGGCCCAATGGACTGTCCTGGTAAACAAACTGCAAATATAATAAATAAAAACAAATAAATAAATAAAATTAGCTCACACATTAAGATATTTACATAACAGTGCCATAACCATGAAGAGAAATTGAAGTAGTTTATTCAATTAATTCAAATTCATATTCATCATCAGTGGAACTACTGTGGGGAAATGTTTGTGGAATTTTATTCAACAAATTCATATTCACCATTAGTGGACTTGCGTTTTGACTTCTTGTGGTATGTTCCATAAGTGCAGATGTATTTGGCTCCCATAATACTCACCTAAATAGCGTAGCAACATCCAACGATCTTAAACAGCTTGTTGGTAAAGGCACCAGCCACAGAAACTCTAACTCATTGCACATTCCTTGACATTGTACAAACAAATATTCTAGAAAAGCTATAAAACCTACAAGTTCCTCCAATTTCCTTAGGGACCACTGCCCCATCTTCTCTACTTGTTCACTCAAAACTGTTTTAATTTCATCTCTAAATCATTCAGATTAGGATCATCCCTGACAACTATGCTAAGAATTTGCTGGTAGAACTTGGTAGCATCTACCAGAAATGTAACTGATGGGGAGGGGGTGAAGTGGTAGCTGCCCCAGGCTCAAGGTGATAAGTGGCATGATTGGCCATTGCTGATGGGTCTTTATTATATAACTGGCATCAGGAAATGAATGTTGAAACTGTAATTGGTATAAGGACTGAAGCACTTCATCGGTGGTATGGAAACTGTAGCAAACCACTTGCTACAAAGTATAATTGCATTTGTAACAAGTGGTGTGCTACAATTATTATTATTATTATTATTATTATTATTATTATTATTATTATTATTATTGTTACCTTTATTACTATTATTTATCTTTTTTTGTTTATTTTTGTTATTAGCTCTTCAACTCTTGAGGAGCATACATATCAAAGAGATCATGCTACATTGCTCCTAAGTAAAGGAGTTCCAGATCAGGGAAAGTGGAGAAGGTACATTTTCGTCCCTTACTATCAGAGATAATACAGCTAGTAAAAGGATACAAGGATTGTCACACCAATGGATGAATAATGGACCTTTCTTTTTCTTGCACTTCTCACCTTAGAGGAGTGGAAGGGTATCAAATTGAGAAATGGCACTGAGTGCTGCATGAGCAAGCTACAGCCGGGGCATCAACTATTCACCCTCACCAGACCTGCATGGGCCCAAATTAAGCCCTCTCTACCTTCCATAACATTCTTGATCTCATGCAAGATTTACTATACCCTCATCAAAAATCAGTGAAAGGGGTAAATCAATTCCATAAAGAAATGATAAAGCCAGGCATTTTATGAAACTTAGAGGCAAATCATGGTCCAACTGGAAAGCAGTCCCTGTCAGCAATGACAATTATAACACATAGTGCAATCTTAAAAAAAGAAAACTAGGTTAGAAACCAAGCATACTACTTCAGAGAATTTCAGAACATTATAAAACACAGCCCTTAACCACCTAAGGAAATTCTGGAATGTCTTTAAACATATTATTTCTTCTAGAATTTTCATAAACTAATTTAAAATCTAACGTATCCTCTCTCTCATGTCAAATTTTAAAAAAATGCAACCCCCCTGCACAACTAATGCTTTACCTGCCACCTCCCTCCAGCCACCCTCCATGCCTCTGCACAAGATAATTAAATGCCACCCATGCTTCAAAACTATCACTGGTTTTGAGGTACAGATACACTGAGAAAAAAACTTTTCTGCAACACAAGCTATGGTGGAGCGAAGGGGTCACTTTCCATAGGCAGAAGATGTTAGGGTACATGACTGGCAGTGCATTACTGGGAATGAATGCTGACAATGCTTTTGTGCTTTTGCACTCAGGATTGTAGAACTTGTTTCTTCTTATTTTTGTTCTGAGGTAAAAAGCCTATTTTTTTTTCTTCTCACCGTAGAATGGAGATGCACCAAAGCTTCTTAGGTTAGAGGTGAGGAGAACCAGACTGGAGAACAGGCCTTTTTTTTTTTTTTTTTTTTTTTCTTCCTCTTCAGAATCAATCTGTCTCTTATTGATCCCTAGGTGAGGAGTGACAAATTAAGGAAAGACCTTTTTTTTTCTCCTCAACTTAGAACTGAGACGTTTCAGACTGGGGAGTGGCACCAGGTGCTAGATGGTCCCTCTATGGCTCTGTTCCATACTATTCATCACAACATTTTAGGCCAGGAAGCAATTTATTCACTAAACAACTTTCACTTCTATTTAATCTATGCCCAAGTACCAATACCATACCCAGCAGTTTTAAGCAAGCTCTAGTTCTGCCCATTGCCAAAGTCACTTACACTTTCCTCTTCTAATGTCTTTAGATATACCTTCAATTTTTGTCCCCTCACCAAAATTCATGAGGAAGCCATCTATGAGCAAATCCTAGAGTACATCTCAAAATTTGTCATTCCCAGTAAGGGGTAGCATGAGTTCTGACCCAGTTATAGTACCATTACAGCAATCTGCTCACTCATTCATACATTGACCCCTCAAGTCTAATAATGAGCAAAGCAAATTAGCTACAGCTCCCATACTTGAGCTTAGAAAAGTCTTTGATCCTGTCCATCATTCACTTCTACTTCACAAACTAAAAGAAACACACATATTTTCTGATATCATTCCATGGTTTCAGAGCTATCTCTTCAAACATAGTTTAACCTTTCATAGACCTGATAACACCTACATCTGTGGAAATACCTGCAAAGGCATAACTCAAAGCTGTGCTTTTGGTCCTCTCCTGTTTTCCCTTTTATTAAATGATCTTCTTTGGCTTTGCATCTTAAACATGAGATTGTGAATGACTTCATTTCTTTTGGAACTAGTTTCCTAACAATAAATATACTGCCAGTACTCAAAGACTTCAGTTATGCTATTAAGTATGCATAAAAGTTACAGTGTATACAAAGCATCATTATTATGACCCTAATGTACATCTGTCCCATGTATCAAAGAACAAAAATATCTAGGACTCATTTTGAACAAGGCACCCCTCCTTTCAAAGCACTTCTACAACCAAGCACATAAAGTTCTGTCCCAGCTCAAAACCTCATGCAAAATCTCTAACCTGTTAAGTATTGAAGCCAGAGGATCCATAGCTATTTATGTACAAATTCCAGGATTAGAATATATTTATGTACACATTTCAGGACTGGAATATAAACTGGCACTCATTTCCCTTGTTTTGTACAGAATAGTGCTCAACTGCAAACTGGAGAAAAACAAATACTTAGATTTATTCACTTTTCCAACCCAAATTAACATCCCAGTGGTACAATAAGTGAAGTTAAAGGGTTGGCAGCTGGAGCTTGAGCTGCACTTCTGCTTAACACACTTAACTTCAAACTGTTTCACAGGGTACTGGCCATTCAAACTGAGCATTAAAAGACCTTCCTACTCCCTTAGAATTTTTTACTCTCAGAATTGCTCCTGCAGGATGAAATTCATTGCCTGGAACCATTAGACAAATAGGCTCTCTGAAACAGAGTCATGCCCATTTAATCAATAAAAACAAATATAACTGCTTTGGGGATACTGGCTAACTCCCTCATATACCTTCTGTCCTTATTGATTCTATTTAATCTAAACTTTCAAATGCCATTTTAGACAAGTAACAGATAGGCCTGAAAAACGTCTTTCTTTCATTTTGATTTTTTATCCATGCCCTATGCTCACTGCTCCTTCTGTGAATATTTGTTTAATTACAACTACTGAATGCCATCGTGTACATATCTATTAGTTTACATTTACTCCTTAACTTTATTTGCATTGTTTTAATATTGATGTCTTCAGTTGCTACATTGCACTGTAAAATGCTGTATTATACTTATTTGTCTGTACTCTGTATTTGCTTATTTTGCCTGGGATGTGGATAAAAAGGATTCATTTCACTTAACCTTTTCTTTTCACTTTCCAGTTTACTTATCTGGTTTTCAAACATTAAATAAACACACACACACACATATATATCTATCTATCTATATATATATATATATATATATATACATATATATATATATATATATATATATATATATATATATACATATATATATATATATATATATATATATATATATATGTATATATATATATATATATATATATATATATGGGTCTCCTTCTGTTTGTCGAAAGTACACTTCATCGAGTAACAGAAGGACGAGCCAACTTCCGCAAAAGTGCACTACATCGAAAGTGCACTTTCCCGAAAGCCGATTCGCCAAATCATGTTACAGTGGGTGTAAGGGAATATATCCTTTTCCCCACTGTAGTGTGATCTTGGAGTTAGTATATTTAAGTAGGGGGTGTAGGGGGTGCAACCCCCCCCCACATGGGGGGTGCAGGTTGGCTTGCCCCCCCCCCTGCTTAAATGTGATTTAGTGTTTTTTTTTTTTGTGTTTGGTTTTGTTTTTCATTATTTTGTGTTTCGTGAAAGGCATTTTCGACAAGGTACACTTTTGCGAAAGTGAGTTTGAGGGTTTACGTTTCAATTAAACATTTCAATTAAACGTAATTTCGATGGATCAACATAGATCCCTATATATATATATATATATATATATATATATATATATATATATATATATATATATATATATATATATATAAAACAGTTGTAAAGGCTGTAAACAAGTGGAGCCTGTACAAACGTTGAAACTATATTGAAATAAAATGTATAATGACACAGATAAGATAGTATACAGAAGACTGAAAAGTAAAAAAGCCATGGAAGGAAAAATTAAGCACTAGAGTAAGACATTACAAAAGAGTTATACTGTTAGTACTACAGATGTTAGTACTTAAATGATAAAAAAATTATAAAAAAAATTATGCACCAGGTATATTTGGGTTAAGATTAGCTCTTTACACTAATATGGCAGCAGAGATGAAGGGAATATTTTACAAGTGACAAATGTGTGATTTGTGGAGATAAGAGATGTTAGAATAACAAAAACAGAAATAAGATTTATATGAAAAAGAACAATAGAGTGCAGTTTTATAACTGGTGACTTGTGGTATTGTTCCAAACTAATTATAAAATTCTAATGAAAATATTAAATTTGTATGATAACTATTGTGACTAGATCAGTATAAATTAAAGTATGTGTGGTAGAAGGGAGGAAGAAAATAATTATAACTATAAATATAATTATAACTGCTAAGAAGCAAAATTACAAATACTTTCAGTAAAAAAGACGGGGAAGGTGAACTGTTGTGATATTAATAAACACTTGATAGTGTGCTGCACATAAAATATATGTTTTATTTTTGATTCAGGAAATCTTGGCAGCAGTAAGTTGGCTGGTACTACTCTTCCAAGTGGTGAATAAGCTTAGCAACCCATCTTGCTGTGTCACCCAGAAGTCTTTATCTGTTGGGGAATGTGAAAGTCAAAACTAAGCTTGGTCAGTCAGGTCCAGTGCTGATCTTGTTGCATTTCTATGGGCCCTCAATGGCCCATAACATTACTCATTATCTTAACAAAAAACAAAACTACCACCACACTCTGTGAGCAGTCAGGTCCAAGGACAAAGCAAAATCCAATAATAAGATAAAAACCAGAAGGACTCAATGAAAAGGCTGTAGTTTCCAGTTTAAAAACACAGTTTTAATCCACAAAAGGAAGCACAAGCACTTTTGTAGGTACAAATCCCACTCTCATTATCTTGTTTTTTGCCTGAGTTTGATATTCATGGTAATGCTGAGCATGTCACTCTAGATTTCAGCATGCCTTCAACATTATTTGAACTGGATCCCTGTCCAAACAAGCTGGTAACATCTAACTTGGAGGTTTTAGACCTGGTCCTTTAACCAATCATTAAGCTGTCCCTTATTAATAGAGCTTTTCCATCGTTGTTAAAGCTGTCTTGGGTTACTACCATTCTTAAGAAGGCAGATTTACATGCTGTTAATCTAGATAATTACAGGCCTGTACCAAGTCTTCTGTCTTTTGGTAAGGTCTGTGAAAAGTCTGTGTACGCTCAGTTGAATTCTTGTCTGAGTAATGATCAGATTTAAGTCCATTTTCATCTGGTTTCAAGTGTAGACATACTAAAGAAACTGCCCCTATTATTGTATTTAACCATCTCCATATAGTGAAGCATCAATGCCATTATTCCATTTTGGACCTTTTAGGTGTTTGTTTAGTATTTGACAAGTATGAGTTCTTAATTTTACTGTGATATCTCTGGTGCTGTTTGGTAATGGTTTACTTCCTTTCCTTCTGGTCATACCCTGCAGGTTGTTTCTGGATAACACATACAAATCCTTCCTCATGATATGCATGATGCCACAGAGTTCAGTTTTGAGTCTACTATTGTTCATTGTGTACATGCTGCCATGTGGAGATGTTATTCGAGTGTGAATATTAAACTATTTTTGTGTTGATGAAGCACACCTCTACATCACATTTTATCAAAATTCGATGTTTACCTTAAAGAAACTTGCTTCATATCAGGAATACATCAATAAATGGGTGATTATTATTTGAAACTCACTGTCACCAACTAGAATTTGTATGAAAACTACAGAATTTAGGGTTAACATTGACATTCAGCTCATTCTTAGGGAACAAGCAAATGCTGTCATCAAGGCCTCATGTTATAATCTTTGGAATATTTGTTTAAATAAGCACTTTACTCCATCAGATAATAAGTGTATGTTTGTGCATGCTCTGATCGCTTCACAGCCAAACTTCTACAATACCCTCTACTGCGGCCTCAGGACATTGAGTTGGACTGAGAGTAATTGGTGAAGACTTTGCATCCTGGCTACTTGCTTGGGTATCTAGATATCATCATGTTATACTTGCCCTACAACATCTGAACTTAAAGCAAGTTTGAACTTGTACTATTTATAAAGATCTTATCTTCATATATCTTGCCCTTCACAACTTGTGTATCCCCTACTTGAGCGAACTCTTCAATTGGCATTGATCTGCTCATACTCTGAGTTCCTCCTTGGACTGCTAGAAGTTGCACAGATTTGACTATGTTCTTCTAGTGAGCACTTCTTTCCTTCCATGGAGTGTGTCTTCGAAACCTTCTTCCAGGGAGTTTGAAGTTAACCTGGATGCTTGATGATTTTAACTGTGCCTTTAAAAGCTATCTCTTTGGCAAGGCTTTTTAGAGCAGCTGTGTATTTTATTTATTTATTGTATATATTGTGCTGATGTATTTGTGTGATGCTATATTTGAAGTATTGCCCAATCCATATGGCTTAAAAAAATTGAATTTGAAATTAAATGGTTATGGTTTAAGAATGAAGATTAGAATGTTTTACAAACATTAATATGAGTCAACAGCTAGTAGAGGATGTAAGGATAAAGCAGATAATCATATAAGGCTGTCCTTTAAGTGGAATATTGTTTACTAATATTGTTTATGTTATTCATCAAGTCTGTTGTTATATATAATGTCAAGTAGAAATTAATCAATGGAAGATGAATAGTTTTCCCAGTCTATGTAGATGATGTGGTTATAGTATTAAGGAATAAGGGGTGGATCATGGAAGTTATTATGGTATTACAGGAAGGGTTAGGAAGAGTCAGACTTCTGCTTAAGAGAGAAAACTGTAAATGATATGATGTTGTAGTATAAAGTAGGGGAAATACAAATACTGTGAACTCATTTTGGAAAGACTGAAGTTCAAATAAAGTGTTAGAAAAAAGCTAACAAAAAAGTGAAAATAAATGTATAGGCATTTTTTCATGTTTCTTCTTCTTCTTGAGGACAAATGCAGTAGTTTATTTAATAAACTCATGTATACTAATTCAATTTACTTATGATATGTGTATGGGAGGAAGGTAGTTTCCCAGAAACAAATTGAAAAGAGACCCCTTAAAAGGGAAACATTTTATAATGAAAGAAACAAATGAGGATTGAATATGATAAATCTAGCCATATTTCTTGTATTGTTGTACCTGTCTTTTTAATAATGGTGATATGTACAGCTAAAGAGTCAGTTACGAAAGAGTTGCTGCCTGTGAAAAATAAGTTGTATTGGGAATGAATTACAATGGGAAAGAGAAAATAATGCATGAACAATTGCTGCTTTTATGGTCATAATTGAATGATTAACATTTGAAGGCTGAATATCTATGAGATATATGAGAATATCTTAATATGGTACTCCTAAAAGAACGCCATTTGCCGGATGCTGAGCAAGAGTTAGATAAGAAAAAGAAAAGAGCAGAATTGTGTTTAGAAGACAAGATCGATTTGGAGGAATAGTAGAATGGGGAGAGCTTCTTTGGAGGCTGTCATTAAAGACATGAGTCAAAGGCTGGAATGACATATAATGAAATGCTGGAAAGAATGTACTTAGTTCGAGGGTATGGGGCGAAGAAACTCTAATTCATGTTTAAAATATAATCATATTGATGGTTTGGAAGGATTCATGACATAAGTTTTATTCAGGCAAAACATAAAGAAGTACATAAGTATTATAGCATATGAGTATTATCAAAATAATGAAAAAGAAGAAAATAATATTTTGAAATGCAGTTTCTTTAAAATGTTCTTTAGAAAAAGAAGTAAATAATACAGTTTCGGTTGTGACAGCAAAGACTGAGAGGGTAAATTAATATGAAGTGCGATTATACTTAAGCCCTTATATAGAAATACAAAAATGTGTGCAAGTGTATATTTAAATATTTATATTAATTTGTTTGGTCTTCTGAACAGGATAAGGTTATGATCAAGGTTAGGGTTAGGTGAGTAGGAGTGAGTGTGTGTGTGTGTGTGTGTGTGTGTGTGTGTGTGTGTGTGTGTGTGTGTGTGTGTGTGTGTGTGTGTGTGTGTGTGTGTGTGTGTGTGTGTGTGTGTGTGTGTGTGTGTGTGTGTGTGTGTGTGTGTGTGTGTGTGTGTGTGTGTGTGTGTGTGTGTGTGTGTGTGCTGTTTAGTGCTAAGGTTAGGGATAGGGTTACATTTATCAGTTATATTGAGGACTAGAGTTAGGATTAAGGTTAAGGCTAGGGTTCATACGTTCATAGGAGGTTACTTGGATAATGACCCTAGGACCTTTACAGGCCTAGCCATGTTATATATGTGTTACCTAATTGACCTTGGTTATACAGTCAATTATTCGCAGAGCGAGTCTATAATCATCACTAATCAACACTAACTGACCCTGTCCATGAATAACATACAAACCCCGGGGTGAATTTTTGGTCTCCAATCCAATTGTCTAGGTTGCACTTAAATAGAGTTATTGAGGAACACTGCTTCATGTGAATTGGTAGTTTATTCCAAATGACCATCAGTCTCTAAGAGATATATCAGCATTTTCTGTTAATGTCACAAGCTAGGTTGAGATCACTGGAGCGAGTGACTCTCGTCCCATTTGATTTAAGGAAGTGCAGCATTTCCATTAGAGAAGGGTCAGAAACTGCTCTGTAGGCCAGGCAGAAGTCGCCTCTCAGCAGTCTGTAAGATACAGAGTACAGTGACAGGGCTTTCAATCTTTCCATGTAGGTTATGTTTTGGAGGCCCTGAATTTTCTTGGTGAGAAACCTCTGCGGTATGTGTCTGGTGAGGTGCATGCAAAAGGGAGCACTGTACTCTATATTAGTGGTCTGATGAGGGTCAAGTACAGAAGAGTTAAAACATCCTTTGTCTTGGATGTGATGCCCTTACTTATGAGATGTGCAACATAGATTTTTACAATTTTCAAAAATAAAACAAAAATATTTGCAGTTTAAATAATTATAACAAATTAGACGTAATATAAAAACATTGGTTAATAATCAATACAAGGTATATGATAATAATATAATGTTGTGTCTTGTTGTTGTGTCTTTCGGCTTATCCCGATTAGGGGTCGCCACAGCAGAACTCCGGTCCGCTAATGTTTGGTAGTGGACTTTTACGTGCCGAGTTACCAGCCCTGATGCACAACCTTCAATGAAGGAACGCCCATTCACACATGACTCCACATAGAAGATGCTCTAGCTGAGAATCGAACGCAACAACGTCTTGCTGTGAGGCGACAACACTACCGCAGCACCACTACCGCGGGTATATGATAATAATCTAATATTTATAGAAATTGTAGCTAGTTTGCAGAGAAATTAAAGATAAGTTTGTGTAATACAAATAGGAATTGCAATATGAAGTGAGGGAAAATAGGCTTATGGTTTATTTAGAGAGAAGGTTGCGGAAGAGAATTAGATAGCAGTAAGGAAGTAAGTGAAAAAGGGAGAATATGGAGATATAAGGAATGAAAAGCTACTTGCTCACATTTAATACCCTAGTCCTTGGTTTCTCTTCCTTTTTTCTAAGACTTCTTAGATCTGCATATGTGATTATAAATCTTTGTTTTGTCTTTTCTTCCTAATTGTTCCATGATGATCTTAATTTATTTTTCTCACTATTTCTCCCTTTATTTCCTGTTTTCCTTCTACCGCTTCACTTTTTTCCATTCTTCAGCCTTAAGTAGTTTAACTACTCTGTTTTTGGTGTACCATAATATTGGTCTAGCTCCACTAAGCTTTTAAATACTCTTCTGCTTCCATCTTCTTTTCTCACCAGATCTGCCCCTTGTTTTGTCCCATATATTTCAATTTTCCCTCTTAATTTATTCCTAATGTTCCACCTCAACCATTTCTTCCTGTAACTCTCATACTTTGCCTTCTCTCAAATCATGTTACCTTGGTCTTTCACTCACATCTGTTTTGGCATTTTTCTCAGTGTCTGGCTCCCTCTTTTTCTGCAGATTCCATCTTCTTCTGTGCCTCTGTCTAGTGCATTATGTTGCAGGTCAGGGCATATATATGGGTAAAGGTGGGAGTTCCCACCCCCTGTCCTTCCGCTTGCCCTTAGTTTATTTTTTTCTTTATTCTCTTCTATCTTTCTTTCTAGTCAGTCTTTCATATCTTTTCGCAGGCGTAGCAGTTTTCTGTTCTCTGGCTCTACCAGAATGTTTTTATTTTATTCATTTACACTTGTTTATTAGCAAAGTACACTGTTTACAAAAGGTGGTTCACAGGCAGAGTCCAAGTGAATGAATGTTCACAAAAGCATCTAAGTATAGAATATAGACAAAAAGTGAACAGTACAATGATATGCATTTTGACAAGTTAAAATTAGAAAAAGAATAAAACTTATTTAAAAGTGACCTTTACAAGGTTAAAAATGATTTTACACAAAGTAAAAGTAATGTTCCTTAGCATATGGAGAATTACTGGCAACACCATTATTCTGACCACATTCACTTTCCCCAGTATTGTGAAGGTGCCCTTCCCTCTTCTTTCCAGTGTTTTTTTTATTTTTCCCCCTAACTTCTTCCAGCTTTTTCTTTATGATCTCTTCTATGGGGGACATCACATACAGCCCTAAGTATTTGGGGAGTTCTGTCTATTATTCCTCCCCCATACCTCTTTTTATCTTTTCTTTCCCTATTGTGACTAACACTGTTGTTTTATTATTGCAGTGCACCTTAAAATTATTTGAAGGACCTCAAAAACTGGACGTATGACTCCTAGGGCTTTCTGTATACCCTCTAACAAAGACATGCGATGATTTGCATACAAAAGGAATATGAAGTCTACCCCCCATCCTCCTCAACTAATTCTATTTACCTCTTACTCAAATTGCTAGCTCTTTTATCATGAATGCAGTGAGTGTAAATAGTCCAAGTAATACTGGGAACCTCTGCCTCATCCTCCTGCTCACCTTCACCACTCCCGAGACCTCTTCTTTAACTGGTGTCGCTATCACTGTTTTTTCATCCCTCTCTTTTTCAGCACTTCCTTTGTGAAACTCCATCTCACCATGTCAAAGGATTTTTGTAAGTCAAAAAGTACAATTTTCCCTTGTTCCTATTCCTTTCCTTTCATCTCCATACATGAACTCTGCTAGTTTCCACCAATTCTCTTCCAGCTTCCTATTTTGTATTAATATATTCTACTCTTCTTGTATTACCAGTGGTAGGATCTGGTCTAACCTTCTCACTAATACTTTGGCCAGTATTGTTATTGATGTGTTAAAATGGGCCAGTAGCTTCCTGCATCCATTCTGTCACGATTTGCTTTTGATAGTAATGTTAATTAATTCTTCTGCTATGCTGTTTTCAGTTTACCCCTATTTGTACAATTCTGTTATACTCTTCCCTGAGTACCTACTATATCGGCATCCCCCCACTCAACTTAAAGAAGTCTAGAGGAAATGATCTTAATCTCTTGATTTCCTTTCTTCATTTTATAAGTCATATATTTAACGTGTTTGATAAAGCCTGCATTTAACACTTCCTTGTGAATATGTCCCAATTTTTCCCAGTACTGTCTTTGTCTTGTTGTTACTTCTTGGTCTGTATAAATATGTCTGTAATAATCCCTGAAGCATTTTCAGATTTCTTCATCTTTACTGATTCCTCCTTCTCCCTCTTTCACACTGCCTATCTCTCTGTCATTTTGTCTGAGTTTATATTGTTTTGCAATTGTTTTACCTGAGTGACATTTCTGGTATCATTGCTCACATTCCATCACAGATGTGATTTTGCTGTCCAGCTCCCACCTTGCCTTTGCTTCATTTGTCCCCTTTTGCTCTTTGTATTACTCAATCTGCCTTATTTCTTTTTGAATCCCTGTCAAACATATTTCCAGTATACTTATCTCCTTATCTGCTTGTTTTCTTCTCCATCCTGCCTCTTTCATTTTCTCTTCCCTGACTGCTGCCTGCTCCTTCAGCTCTTTTCTATCCACTGTATTTTCCTGTATTGTCTCAATAGTGCCTCCAGTTTTTCCTTGTTTGTTGTTCCCTGCATTTATATCTCATCCAGCTTCATTCCATCCCTACTTGACCTACATTCTTTAACAACTCATACTCTTAATCTTCTGTACAAAATGAACTTCTTCTGTCCTTGGACATGCTGCTACCACTTCTCTGCCTTTCCCACCTTGCTTTCTTGTTTCACATTTCATGCCTCATGTCTTCTTGGTTCATAGGTTCATAGGTTGGTACTAGGCTATTGGCCCTAGGGCCTATGCAAGCCTAGCCATAACAATTCCCAATTCCCTGGATATTTCTTCCCACAATATTTACTTCTCTGGGCCTCTGTCTAGCAGGGCGACTGACATGATCCCCGGGGTGAATTTCCTATCTCCCATCCAATCATCAAGGTTTCTTTTGAAGAGGGCCAATGAGGCACTCTGCTTGACATGTATGGGCAGTCCATTCCAGAGTATGGGGAGTCTCTAGGTCAGGAGCCTATCCCTCCACCATGTTTTGTTCATTGTGATGACAAGGTTTAGATCCCTGGAGCATGTGGCTCTGAGGGATTGGGATTTCTTTAAGTGGAGCATGTCCAACAGCTCAGGGTTTGACATGGCCTTGTATGTTAAGCAGAGATTGCCTCTGAGTAGACGATATGCCACAGAGTATAGCTGGAGTTTTTTTAGATGGTCAGCATATATCATCTGCTTTAGGCCTGTGATTCTTTTAGTGAGGTATTTCTGTGGCCTTTCCAGCTGTTGCAGATGTCCTGTGAGGTACATACCAAATGGGGCATTATACTCTATAATGGGTCTAATGAGGGATGAGTACAGTGGGACAATGACCTCCTTTTTTCTGGATGAAAACCCCTTAGTGATGAGGTGTGCCACATAGAAGGATTTCCTGACTGTTGTGGCGATGTGGTTATCGAAAGTGAGACCACTGTCCACCTGTGTCCCTAAGTCTCTCATCACACTTTCGATGTTTAGTGTCCTGCCACCTATGTGGTAATTCATGGGTACATGTTTTTTTCCAAAGGGGATAACTATACATTTCTTGGCATTAAGCTTGAACTCATGGCTCTGGCACCAGGCATCTGTTTCTGTAAGGCTGGTCGTCTTTGTCTCTTGCACTGTTATTCCCAACTCAAGTTTTCCTCTTCTCTACCTATTCCACACATTGTATAGTACCATCTTGTTTTTTTTTTTTCTATGCTGACATCTCATACAGATCTTTTTGGCTTCTCCTCTCCTCTCACCTATGAAGACTGACCTGCTAATCCATGCCAAGTAGTGAGCATGAATTAGTGAATTCTTTGTGTATGTTATGTGTTCTGCCATGCATGGACTTCTCCATGCAGCTTTGTATGTCCACCTTGTTATGCAGAGTGAGATCTCATCATCACTGTACCACCAGTATTGCAGGATATCCTATCCATACAGCATTCCCTATGCTTTTTCACATATTGTGTTTACCAGCTCACATCTCTGCCTATATACACAGTCAGAAAAGTTCTGAACTACCTTATAACCATTCATGAAAAGTGGATTGTTCTCAGAAGTTGTGATTATCTTAGGATTGCTTCCTTAGATTTATAGGAAGATGGGCATGTAAATATATAATTGGTCATTTTTCGCTATCTGGATATCTTTTCTTACTTTGTGAATGCACTCTGTAATTGTGTCTCTGATCCCTGGTAATGAAACATTTCCAGAGCTGATATTATTTCCTTTATTCCTGGGAATCTTTAATCTATTTTTAAGGCCATACACTTCTCACCCTTTTTCTTTATAAGTATCCCCAGCTTTTTCATTTTTGCATTAGTGTCCAACAGCTCTGCTTTCAGTGCAATTTTTGTCTTCCTCCAGGTCCCACAAATTTTTCTGCAGTTTTTCCACTGTAAATTGCTTGCCTGCTGTTATATCTTTATTTTTCCAACATCTTCTGCCACAATTGTGAACTTTTGGGAAAAATACATGGTTTACCTTCATACTGTCAAAAAAGCACATCCTACGAATGTGCAGAATAGCGAAACGTTTCCGTAAATTCTGTCCTACTGACTTCCTTAAAATTTGAAAAAACAGCGAACGTCAACATTTCCAATCGCTCCACAGCTGAAACAAGCCATAGGTCAAAAAGGGGGAGAGATTTTGTTATTCGGTACATCAGTGTTTGCAGTTTTGTGCAGTCGCAGTTTGCGGTTCGCGGAAGCTGTTTCGAGGATGTGGCTGTCAGAATTATGACTGACTGACTCTTCCTCTTTCATTCTTATTTTGACTCTCCACAGCTGACAATCAGTTGCCATCAGCTTGTCCCCTCATTCACTGGATGTACTAGACCAAACTTAGCCTCCCTTGGGCTCTACTGACCTACATCCAGGGGCAATGTGGATAGCAAGGACTCTAGAGCAGCATCATATTGCTGCCAGGCCATTTTATTTATTTTTTCATGCTTTTCATTTCCCCTCTCCATTAACACACAAATACTAAGCATCTGGGGAAGGCACGCAAGCATATATGCTGGTATATCATGTTATCTCTGTGGCAACTCAGCCAGTTTCTACCTGCTCCCTCTTAGGACCCCAGCTTCAACCAGGGATTGCCTGTAAGGCACACACAAATGCACCTCCCCCACACACACCAGGATGGTCATGTCCTTCTTTGCCAATGTCTCAGCCAGCCTATCCACTAGTTGAACCCAGGTCATCTAAGCTGTAGTCAGGACTTATCTTCTATGTCATGGTGTGAGCTGCAGCTGTTTTTCTTTTTTTCCACTTTAATGGCAGCTATCTGATCCTCCTTATATTCTTGTTCACTCATCTTGCAGTTTTTTTCCTGTTTTCTCTCTTTGGAACCTTGTTTTTTTTTACTTTTATCACAGGCTGTTGACAGAGCATTGGGACTAGGCAGTAATCTTGCTAGTGCTCTGTTGATGATGTAACAAATTTTTACTTGGCCAGGAAAACTTTGTAGTTATCACTAATTCTTGCCTTGACCTACAGTTTTCCATATCCTTCAGACAGTATCAGATGGCCTCCTTGGAGTAGTAACAGTAAAGTCAAAACACAACATGGACATCTCTGTAGGTACTACCTATCAGTACTCCAAAGTGTAATGGCACCTTTAGGCTTCAAGCTTAACACTTTAATAGCATTCATAATAAATTGCATTGTTATCTGCTAGCCTGCTCATCTTTGCATAGTGTCCTTGTATTTTGCTTGATATCCAAAATGTCCCATGTATGCTAGAGGACTCTAGACTTTAAAAATGGTATGCTGTGCAGACATGCAGACAAACCACAAGGCAAAACACCTAACCACATTCTCAAAGCCCACCCTGATATCAGAACATCTCCTATGTTACCTTAATACCCTAAACTGTTTACATATCACTAGATAGTATACCTCTTTATTTACATTTGATAGTACATTATTAAAAAAAAAAAAAAATATATATATATATATATATATATATATATATATATATATATTTTTTTTTTTATTCAGCTGTTCTTACTGTAACTGTCTTAGTTTGCTGATCTGTTTGCTGTTATCTGTTCAGTTGCTCTTACTCTGCACTTATTACAGCTTGTTAGTAGCCTTCTAATTTACTGCCTTCTGCACTTGTTTTTAGTCATTTGTTAATTTAATTGTATTCATTTAAACTGTATTTGCAGTAATATTGCTACACACTCAAATGTGTTAGCCTGCACTGCATTTGAAGTGTATTTACTGATGTTTTTAGCTACTTTTCTGTAAAATATATATATATATATATATATATATATATATATATATATATATATATATATATACATTCCAAGCTTGTTTCCTGCCTTTTCGGTAACTAGTCTAGTCCTGATACAGACTTGCTGTATCCAGGACTGTTGGTAAGCTTCTGAGCTCCCCCAAGCCTTTCTGTGTTGGATGGAAGCCTTCTAGCTTATTAGTGGGAGTGGTAAGTACTAGGTAGCCTATCTACCACAAGAGGAGTTTTTTGGCCCAGAAAATGTAATTAATGGCCATTTGGGTAATTTTCCATCTCTTTCAACTTTCTGGTTTAAAAGACTGCATTTGCGCTTGCTTCCCGCCTTTCCTGTAACTAGTCTAGTCCAGATACAGAGTTGCTGTATCCAGGACTGTTGGTAAGCTTCTGAGCCCCCCCAAGCCTTTCTGTGTTGGAGGAAAGCCTTCTAGCTTATCAGTGGAAGTGGTAAGTACTTAGTAGCCTGTTTACCACAAGAGGAGTGGTTCCTGGCCCAGCAGTTGTAGCTTATTGGCCGTTTGGGCAGTTTTTTTCCATCTCTTTCAATTTTCTGGTTTAAAATCCCACATTTGCGCTTGTTCCCCACCTTTTCTGTAACTAGTATACATTACTAGCCTACATAGGATACAGATTCGCTGTATCCAGGACTGTTTGTAAGCTTCTGAGCCCCCCATACCTTTCTGTATTGGAGTGGTAAGTAGCCTATCTACCACAAGAGGAGTGTTTTTTGGTCCAGAAATTTTAGTTTATTGACAATTTGGGCAGTTTTTCCACATTTTTCAACTTTCTGGTTTAAAAACCCACATTTGCACTTGTTTCCCACCTTTCCTGTAACTAATCTAGTCCAGATACAGATTTGTTGTATCCAGGACTGTTTGTAAGCTTATGAGCAGTGCTAAAGTCTGCTCTTCACTTTTTCCCTTAGATCTACTAGTTCTCTCATCTCCTGCACTTTTACTAGCTTGTTAGTTTAGCACTTTGCCAGACTTCTTGTAGCAATTATTGTACTACACAAAAGTGCTGCAAGCACTAAATGTTCTACAAGGTAACAGCTCCAGTACTTATTAATGCCCACCCCTCCAGGCATGTCTAAAGGTTAGTTCCCTGTGCTTTCTCCTTTTAACCTGGTGAACTTGGGCATCCTGAGACAATGTAGCAGCTGCCTCATGTGCACTGATAACTTTCTCCTCTTACCACCTGTGAAGGCTGCCAGACTAGCCAGATAGAAGTTTGGAGGTAATTCTATCATTTGTAAATATTAATGTAAGACACAGACTTGTTGTCTTAAATGGAAAAAACTGCTGTTAGATGTGGAACTGAAAAAAATGAGACAACAGTACTCTCTGCTGACCACGTAAAACATTTGTGACCCTTTGATCTAAAGTTGGCTCTGGTCTGTCTAGATGAAGACATTCTTTCATTGTTTTAACCAAGAGTTAAATTGCTAGATTTAAACATGCAAATGTATTTTTATTGCTCTGCTTCCTGACCAGCTGCAAGATAACACAAGGAGATGTTAAGAATGTAAATATAGTTTCTGTTAGCCTGAGAACCGAGGGAAGTGTGAAGAATGATGTAATGGGAACCAGGAATGTAATTTTAAAAACAGAGAGAATCAGAGATTATTATGCATTTTTGTCTTGACCATCCAGCTCACCAGCGCTGCCTGTTTCTATAAGTAAGTTATTTTAGAAGTGTGTTTTCTCTTAGTAATAGTTAGAAATTAGAAAGATTAGACTGTGTTTTTTTCTGTGATGTCAGAACTGTACTACTGAATTATTTTAAGTATTTCTCTGTGATCTCTGAACTCTTGACTAGCACTGTGTAGTAGGAAGTATTGTCTTGTGTGTTTTAGTATTTATTATTAAATATTTTTAAACCTTTAAACTGTGGCTGTTTTGTGTAGAGATAATTTAAGCTCTAGAGTACATTGCATATTTATAGTGATTACTGATCAAGTCACTCCAGATAAGCCTTGACTGTTTAGTCACACTTACCAATTAGATAATAATATTGCACAGTAATAATTGGACACCCTTTAAGGGCCTTTGAGTGGCTGATAAATATTAGTGAGTGGTGGCAAGTGGTACTACCGTATAGTCTGTGAAAAAGGGGCACAGCTGGACAACCTGTGCCAGCCTTCCCCAGGAGTGTCTGTGTGGTTGCATAAACTCTTCTCAAAGTGTGTGTGTGTGTGTGTGTGTGTGTGTGTGTGTGTGTGTGTGTGTGTGTGTGTGTGTGTGTGTGTGTGTGTGTGTGTGTGAGCTACCTGGGCAGGGACACAAAGCACTGGTTGGACAGAGAGGGTGCTGGAGGTTTTAGCTTGCCCACTAGGCTGAGATATGGACCCCATAGCTGTGCCAGTGGGTAGTATTACTGGGGACATGGAGAGGAAGGGAGCAACCAGCCCCACACTGACTGTGATCTCTGTGTGCTGTTAAGGGAAATTGCACTTTACTGTGTGTATTTATCCTTTCCTCCTATATGAGATTCCACTCACTGGTGTTAGTGGTGAGGATTGAGGCTCCTTGATTGCTGGGCCATGGCACAGGAATCACCCCCCCCCTCAAACACTCGGACTTGTGAGAGATGCACTTATATATCCAAATTGGAAGCCACACACTCTCCAGCCAAGACCGGAATAGCTGGTCAAGAGGAGAAGGTCAACACTTGCACCACACCACATGGAACACATAGCCCTCTAGAACACACACCAGCACTGCCTTCACATAAAAATACAAACCACACACCCACCTTTATCGAGGCTCTCAATAAAAATCTAACTAAACAGCAGAGACCTCCAAGGCAGAAATGCACTCGACCACCACAACACAACACTAATCACTAGACATATAACTCTCCTAAACAGTGTGCCACTCAACCAAAGCTCCTGAAGCAAAACAGCATGCCCAACAAACTAGTCATAGGTGATTCAATAGTGAGACACACTGATGTCCCACTCAATAAGGAGAAAGTAATAGTCAGCTGCCTGTCAGGCACCAGGATCTGCCACATAATGCATGCACTCAGGTCCCTCAATAACAGGGACAAATATGACTCTGTCATTGTACATGTGGGTGTGAATGACCTGAGATGCACCTCACTGGACTACATGAAAAGAGACATGGAGGAGCTCTCGGATTATGTAGCCCAGGCGGGTATGACCCTAGCCCTGAGCAGCATCCTACAATCACCCAGAATGATACCAAAGTACAAGCAGAAAATTATTGATTTCAACAATTGGCTAAGTTTCTGGTGTCATTCTAAGGGAATACAGTACCTGTCTGCCTGGGATGACATGATTGACAGACCTCAATTCTCTGCCAGAGATGGCCTGCATCTGTCACCCCCTGGGCTTCCAGATACTGGCCAAGGCTCTTGCCACCCCTATAGTGCCTTTTTTAGGCATGCCAAAGACCAAATTACCACTGTAACAGCTACAAACAAATTAAATTTGAGGGTCATACTGCTCTACACTCACTTGAAGTACTCCTTAAAATGGAGAAAATTGACATTTGGGCTGTAACAGAGACCTGGTTCAAGACAACAGAAAGCATCCCTGCACTACCAGGCTACAACTCATTCCACACCTTTGGCCCCCAGCACTTGGACCGAAGCTCCAAAGCCGGTGGTGTTTCCATATTCATAAAGGATGCGCACACCTCCAGACTGGTAGCCCAACATAACGCATTTGAGATACTTCAGGTGCAGCTAACATTGGGTAAGACAGCGATTGAGGTTGTAGCCTGCTATGGGTCCTCAACCATGTACCAAGATTCACATTCTACATTCCTAAGCACCCTGGAGAATATTAGAGTCCAACCTAACACTCTCATACTGGGCGACATCAGCTACCCCTCCATTAACTGGGAAAACTACTCATGTACCAATACACTTGTCCAATGCTTTCTGGAATTCATTAATTTCAATGCCCTGGACCAGCTCGTTCTTACCCCCAATAGAGGTAGCAACATCCTTGACCTGATCTTTACTAACATGGGCGACCGTAGCTCTACACAAATAGTCAACTCTTCCCTGGTTAGATCTGATCACAAGCTAAGCACCTTGGAAATCCACATCCCTCCCACCCCCCCCCCCCCAACAAAGGTAACCACCATGAAAAACTTCTTCAAAGCTAACTTTGGGCACCTAAAAACAGACGTGGCTAACTTCACGGCACCCATGCAAATGGAGAATAGTTGCATGACCGCCAAATCATACACCAATGCACTGTACGAACACATACACAAATGCATGGATCTCGCCATACCCAATAGAACTAAGATGCTCTCCTCAAAAAAAAAAAGGAAGCCAATCTGGTGGTCCCCTGCCATAAACAAACTCTACAACAGAAGGAGGAAACAGATACAGAATAAGGTGAAGTCCCAAGACTGGAAAAACTCCTTTATCAGCCTCAACAAAAGGTTGAGATCCCTCATCAAATTCTCTAAAGCTAGCTATGAAAACAAAATTGCAGCAAATAGTAAAGACAACCACAAGGCCTTCTATAGTTATGTAAAGAATCTCCATGGCAATACCCAGATTTGCTCTGAGCTACTGCACAATGGTACCTCCTATACCGAGCCAACAGATATTGCAAATATACTGGCGGACAGATTCAGTGCTAACTTTACCACTCTCTCCCCTCCAAAGGACCAATCACAATACCAGTAGATTGCCAGGCACCCAGTATTACTGTTGCACAGGTTAAAACAACATTAGGCCAAGAATACAGCTTCTATGGGACCTGACAGTATCCCTGGCTGTGTTCTACATGGACTACAGTGTGAACTGGCATCTCACCTGTGTGCCCTGTTCAATCACAGCCTCACCTCAGGCTTTGTCCCTACTGAATTGCACACTGCTACAGTCATCCCTCTCCACAAAGGAGGAGTGACTACAGACCCTGGGAACTATTTCCCCATTAGCCTAACGAGTCTGATATGCAAAGCTATGGAATGCATCATCATGGACTTAATAAACAAGGATATAGGGAATCTCCAAACTCTGGACCCCACACAGTTTGGTTTTGTGAAGGGTAGATCATGCCTGCTCAACTTGGTCGACTTCTTTGAGTCAGTCACCAGAGCTGTGGATGAAGGTGAGGTGGTTCATACAGCCTACCTTGATCTGGCCAAGGCCTTTGATACCATTCCCCACTCAGGAATCATAGAAATACTTACTAAGCTAAGCATCAAACCCTATATCACTAGGTGTGTTGCAAACTGGCTCATAGATAGAACCCACAGTGTGAAAGTAGCTGACTACAAGTCAGACCACCGACCAGTCACAAGTGGTCACACAGGGTTCGGTCCTGGGTCCTCTCCTGTTTGGTATCTGCTTTTCTGAAGTCCAGGCCAACACGAAGAGACTCTGGCTGACAAAGTTCATAGATGATTGCAAGTTGAGAGCTATTATTAACTCCCCAAGTGATGTTGACATCCTACAGAAAGGCCTTAATGAGACCAATAACTGGTGTCAGAACCATGGCCTTAAGCTCAATGCCAAAAATGTGTCTTCATCCCCTTTGGGAAAACTCCGGTTCCCTTGAATTATCAGATTGATGGTAGTCCACTGAACACAGAAGGCATTATGAGATCTAGGAACACAGGTTGACAGCAACTTCTCTTTTGACCAGCACATTTCCACTGTGGTCAGAAAGTCCTTCTATGCAGCACTTCTCAATAGTAAGGGTTTTTTGTCCAGGAAGAAAGAAGTCATTGTCTCCCTCTACTCTTCCCTCATTAGGCCAATGCCAGTCATCGAGTACAATGCAACAACTGGAGAGGCTGCAAAAGTACCTCACAAAGAGGATCCTAGGCCTTAAACACTTGTCCTATATGGACAGACTCAAAAAAACTACAACTATTCTCTGTCTCATATTTCCTACTTAGAGGTGATTTCTGCTTGACTTACAAAGCCATGTCTGATCCAGCCCTGTTCGAAATGCTACATCTAAAGAAATCCCAATCCCTCCCCACTACACACTCCAGAGACCTCAACCTCATTACCACAATCAACAGAACATGCTGGAAGGACAGTTTCATAACCCAGAGACTGCCTATGCTAGGGAATAGACTTCCCATACATGCCAAGCAGAGTACCTCACTGGCCCTCTTCAAGAGAAATCCTGATGAGTAGACTTGAAATAGAAAACTCACCCCAGGGATCACTCCAGTGGTTCTGCTCGACAGAGGCACTAGGAACCAAGACTGGGTGGCACAATGCCAGGGTAATCCTATGGGCTAGGCTTGTAAAGGCTCCAGGGCCTTTAGCCTAGTACACACCTATGAACATATAAACCTATGAACCTAACACATAAATACCACTTTTACTATTTATAATCTCACCATCACAGTTGACATGCTCCTTCTAACCTGGCTAACCTCTTTACTCTTAATTCTCAACCTAGCTACAACTATATCCTTGCATACCCCCACACACCAATATGCATCAACAACCTGCTCCAACCAGCTCCCAAATATACAGCATAACTTCTCAATTATCTCCTCCCAGCTTTTCCCTTATACCCTACAATATTATTCAAGCCACAGATTGGCCTCCTCGCCTCCTATATAACTTGACACCCTCACCTATTAATAAAAAACACTTCCCAGGGTACTCATTCCTCATTACCTATCTTCTCAAATGTGGAGACATACATCCTAACTGGGTCTATATTAGAACATTGAAGTTTCAAAACTTCAAATGTTCTAATATTGGACCCTATTCAGCAAAAGCTGAAAATATCGAAGCAACAGAAAACCAAATTTTTTCTTGGGGAAAGAATTTGGTTGTCCATTTCTGTTGCTTCGGTATTTTCAGCGCTGTGGTGGAAAGTTACCGGTTGGGTTCAGGTAAGTGTGCAATTGAGTGCAGGTTAGGGTAGTTAGGGTTAGGGTGCAGGTTAGGTATGTGTGCGATTGTGTGGACGTGAGGGTTAGGGCGGGTTAGGTGAGTTAGGGTTAGGGCGCAGGTTAGGTATGTGTGCGATTGTGTGGATGTGAGGGTTAGGCGGGTTAGGTGAATTAGGGTTAGGGTACGGGTCAGGTAAGTGTGCAATTGTGTGGACGTGAGGGTTAGGGCGGGGTATGTGAGTTAGGGTTAGAGGCGGGTGAGGTGAGTGTGCGATAGTGATGGACCTTAGGGTTAGGGTTTGAGTTAAGGTAAGTGGATAGTTAGTGGTGTGTGTATAGTTTAGTGTAGGGTTAGGTGTAAGATTTTAGGTGTATGTGTGTGGATTGCTGTTTGTTTGGTGTGCTTGTGTTGTGTGTATGTGTTTTGGAACAGCAAATTTTTCCATAGGAAAAAAATTTGCTTTTCTGTATGTTCAGTGTTTTCAGCTTTCGATGAATAGGGCTCGATATTAGAACATTCGAAGTTTTGAAACTTCGATGTTCTAATATAGACCCATCCTAACCCAGGCCCATCCTCTAATCCTAATCACAAGAGTAACCCCAAAGATTTAAACATACTTATACTGAACCTTAGAAGTATATGTAATAAAATATCCCCAGTGCATGCCTGGATTGACCAAAATAAACCTGACATACTAGCCCTTACCAAAACATGGCTATACTCCAATATAAAAGACTCTGAGATAATGCCTCCAAACTTTGCAATAACCAAAAGAGATAGATATAAAAAGGGGGGGGGGGATAACCCTTCTATATCCCTCTATGTTCAGCATCATACCCTAGACCAGTTATATACCCATCTTTTCTAATGCTGAGGTACTAATCTCTTTTTTCAACCCAGGCACATCAAAAAGGTTTTGCATAATAGTAATATATATCCCACCAGGTCACAATATACCAGTGTTGGAAAATATTTTATCCTGAACATTCCAAACAATAAACCTCAAAACGATAATCTTAGGAGATGTAAATATAGATTGGCAAACCATAGCTTCCAACTCCCCAACAAATAGTATAAAGCTGTATGTTTTTTTCTCAGCTTATCCATACTCCATCAAGATACAGCAAAGATCTTACCTGCCAATCCACCCTAGACTGGATACTAGTATCCCATTGCTTCAATTACCCCTCTTCCAGAACATTGTCTAGCTCCTTGAGCAATCATCTGCCAGCTTTTTCCCTTAGAATAAACTCCCAACAACTAAGAATACACACTATAAAATTAGTTAGGAACTCTAACTAATTTTTGTCAGCATAAATTCAACAATCTCCTACATGAAATAGACTGGATACCCCTTAAATGACTACCCCTTAATGATGCTTTACTATACTTTAAGACTGTCTTCCTTCACATACTTAATACCCTAGCTCCCATTCATTTGAAAATAATAAAAAACAACTCAGCACCATGGCTCTCTAAGGAATGTAAATACCTGTTGAAGCAAAGGGACCTAGCCTGGATGACCTGGAGACTAAACAAAAATTAACAAAATCATGTCAATTTCAAAACACTACATAACAAAGTGACAAAACGAATCAACAGAGATAAGAAGTCATACTATTCCCGACGTTATCTCCAGCATAAAATCAACCCCAGTAAGTTCTGGCACTCCATATCTTCTTTACTTAACCCTGGAACAAACAGAGATGACACCCTATCATCTGATACCCCAACATCACACATAGCTGAAAACTTTAACTAGCACTTCATACAATCAATATCAGACCTACTAACTAACACCCCAATGCTGGACCCCCCCCCTGCCCTTCAACCTATTCAGACACCAGTCCTAGACCATCAACTACCTCTAACCCTGTCATTAATAATCCCCCTACTCAACAAAATCAACAATATGTCATACAAACACCATTCTTATTTCAGCCCATATCCACTGACACCATTAAGAAACTGCTACAAAAACTAAAACTCTGCTTCACCTCATCTGATAATCTTCCACCCCACTTTCTCAAACCTGCTGCCAACTCAATAGCCTACCCAATCAGTATCCTTATAAACAGGTCTTTGTCTGAATCAGAAGTACCTATCATATGGAAACAATCTCACATCACCCTCATCCATAAAGGAGGCAACTCTTTTGAACCATCCAATTTCCATCCTATAGCCATCTTGTCACCAATATCCAAAACAGAGAGGCATCCATCAGCAGATAATGCAGTACGTATTGCAAAATAATCTTTCAACCAAAATCCAACATGGCTTCTGACCCACAGCTATAGCTCTATTATCCTTTACAGACACAGTGAACAAGGCCAGAGATGCAGGATGCTATACAGCCTCAGTATTCCTTGATCTCTCAAAGGCCTTTGACACAGTGTCTCACTCCTTACTATTGCACACACTGTCTAATGTAGGCTTCTCAGATAACACAGTAAAATGTTTTCAGAGCTACCTCAAAGATCATAAACAAGAAATGAAGTGGTCCAATTAATTCTCACCCTTTCTGCATAACCTTACTGGAGTCCCTCAAAACTCCATCCTTGGACCCCTACTCTTCAACATTTCCACAAACACCTTTCACACTGCCTCTTACTCTGGGACCCTCACTCAGTACGCTGATGATTCCAGAATAATCTGCTCATTCACTACCAGAACTACTTTCAAAAACTCAACAGTCCTTTACTGCTGTTGAATCCTGGCTAAGAAATGCCCAACTCTTTCTTAATCCAAAGAAGACTAAACTAGTATTCTTTCACCCCAGAAACACCTCTCCTGTCAATGATGATTTCAACATCCTTGCATCTGGCAATACTGTCATAGAAACAGTGCAGGAAACCTAAATTCTCGGAGTTACCATTCACAATAAACTTTCATTTGACCGCCATGTACAGCAAAATATAAAGAAAACTTATCAAAAACTGGGAGTCTTGTATAGAAACAAGAAGTTTTTTACTGCAGCAACCAAAATTACCATTGCAAAAAGATTTTTACTTCCCTCCCTTCTTTACGGTGCTCCTATCCTAACTAACTTACAAATTCCTACCCTAAGCAAGATGGAGCAGTTCTACAACAAAGTTGCAAAGTTTGCCACAAACTCTAAATATCACACACCACCACTATAAACTGCTACGACAACTAAAGTGGCTTGACCTCCCCAACCAACTTGCCTTTATTCAGCTATCTACCTTTCACAACCTTATTTTCAAGCCTACTGCCTGCCCTGCACTAACCAATCTAGTCACACCTTACACACCAAATTGATCCCAACGATCAGAAGACAAAAATCTCTCAGCTATCTCAAAACCTACAAGAAAACCAGGTCACTCTCTGTATTCATACTCTGTCTTTATACTATAGAATTCACTACCTCTAGCTACCAGGTCTATGCCTGGCCTAACCCATTTCAAAACCTCTTTAAAAAAACATCTCAAAATACATGGTTCTGCTCCTGCATAAAGCCTGCCTAATGCTGAGATCTTCCTCTACTTCCAAATTAGCCTCATCCTTCTCTCTGCCAGATTTCACTCCCTCATACTGCAAGATCCTAAGGCTCTCCTAACTCCTTCTCTGTTTCTATACCATACACTAAAGCTACTGCTCAGAGTGTAATGCCTCTATTCTTAACTCTCCCACTATCTTTCTGCATCACCAGCTTTCTGGCTATTATCTTCCTAACTGAAGCCAACATTCTATTTTTTCATTTACTATAAAAGTCAATGTCATGCACTGCACTACCTACATACTACTTTTGGACACTATCTACTCATAGGTTTTGTATATGGTGAGAGTGACTATTACTGTATATAATGTTTTAACTCTATAGATTTGTCTAGATGTGCAGTTTATATTGTAATATCTTGTAGCATAGTTTATGTTCTTTCCACTTATTTTTGTAAAGTATATCTAATGTCATTTGTATTGTACTGGATTATACTGTATTTGTATTGTACTGGATTATACTGTATTTGTAGTGTACTGCATGTGGAGCTTTTCTCCCAGGGCCTCTGCTGAAAATGGGTTTTGACCCAGTCAGACCACCCCAGTAAATAAATAGTAAATAATTAAATAAATAAATAAATAAATAAAAGAAAGATCCAGTCAGACCACCCCAGTAAACAAATGCCACATAAATAAATAAAATGATATGTGATGAATTGGCAGTACTGGCTCAGCCCGTCTTTACCATAAGAGTTGCACCCTTTACCTGCATTGGGAGTGCATCAGAACAACTTTGTTGATTCTTATGAGTTTCTTGTATTGGCTGTAAGTATATGGGGTTCACTGCCTTCCAGTCGGTCCCTTGCTTGAATAATCTGAGTCGTAAAACTTCTGAATCGCACTATCTTTATTTAGCGAAGCCTGTATATTTGGGACATTGGCAGCACTTACTAGCCACTAATGCTGACCTCTATGTTCTTGACTACCTATCAGTACAGCAGTTCCTTTCCTTGCCTCGCTACATAGTGACCTGGCTGTAGGTAGAGATTTTTCCACAAATCGGGATAATGATTTACACTCAGCCAAGGGGCTTTGTACTATATCATTCTCTTGGAATTGAAGCTTATGGCGACAAATCACAACTTTAACTTTTTTCTTAATAATTTACATTACAAACACATATCACATATTTTGTTTATTAAAAGAGTGAGAGAGAAGGGAAGAAAAGCAAAAGCATGTCTGTGTCCAGAAACAAAAGACTTATTTTAGAGAGTTCGGTAATTGTCATACAAGGTTTATTACTGATACAGCACAATGTTCATGCAGATATTTTTATATTGGTAAATCAACTAGTAAAATGAGGAAAATATATTCAAACAGCTTTGTCCATAAGGAGGAATAATAAATATGTTCAGGCTGGAGGAAAGCATGCAGGGAAAACATGCTGTGGATGTTTGGAGGCAATTACAACGGATGATGACAGAAAAATATATTGTGTGTAATGGAGTTTAGATGTCACTTTGAACTGGCAACTCATTTTGAAACCTGGATTAAATAAACATATGAACATAAAACCTTGGCATCAACTTAGACTATTGCATAAACTATGCAAGCATACAGAGTTTGTTGCTACAGCATATTCATAAATATTTGCTAAAACATTTTAATATTTTATATAACTGTGGGAAGTACACAGACATACACATACATATAAACATAAACACATACTTCATTATTGATAAGATATGTTCTTTTATTGTTACTTACAGTTGTTCTTTCTGCTAAGCTGTGCATAGAATTGATATTTCTGTTATGCTGCTATGACATGCTATTATATTTATTGTGTTGGTTGCTTTATTTAATTTTCATTTTTCTGTATTGGTGTATGCATGCACACACACACACACACACACACACACACACACACACACACACACACACACACATACACACACACACACACACACACACACACACACATGCATGCACACACACATGCAGACACTCACACATGAGCACACGCACGCACGCACACACACACACACACACACACACACACACACACACACACACACACACACACACACACACACACACACACACAAACATTCACATAAATACAAGCAAGCTGTTGTGAGACATAAGCATTGCCATTTCATACATAAGCATGTTTTATTTTATGTAATAATAATATTTGTTGTAATAGAAACTTTGCTATGGCTATTTTTAATGAATGTGATTAATTTTATCTCTTGTTGCACTTTGGTAACATACAACATTTTAAGTTATATTTAAAATGTTCACAATATTTGCACTTACCTTATCTGATAAATACCAATAATTAATTTAACTGTTCATCAAATAATATGAAATATTACTTCTTAACTCATACATGCATATCTTCCCAAGTATGCTTTGTTGATTTATTTTTCATATAAATGCAAAGTGATTATTTATAAAGTCTGTTTACCTTCAGAGGACTGGTGAAATCACATAAAGGTGATGCACTTGAAGATGTTTACTTATCCCTTGTGTGTTGGAATAACTAATCCTGCTTTACTCTGCTGTCAATGATAGTTGTGGATAAGCTACCCCTGAAACCTATTCCTGCCAAAAGCTATTTGCAGAAATGGTAACTCTATCATCCTCAGTTATTGATTCCTGGTATACTGTGGTGGAAGAGAATAATAGATGCACCAAACCTAAACACTCGAATATCTTTCACATTTTACAGGAAAAGAATGGTGCGATTGCTATCTGTACATGTTGTAAGAAAGTTGGTAGATACGTCTTTCAGGAAAGACACACAAAGCAATGATTAAGATACTTCTACCACATATTTGTTAAGATATAGTCAAGGAGGAGTCATTTGCAGTTGATATTCATTAACCAAAGCATAGCAAAGTCATACTGTTTACTTCAGCTTGCTACACAACACTTAGAGACCTTCCTTTAGTGAAGCCAGTAATAAATGTAAAACAAATACGCCTTAGACCTTAACTCAGGTGTAGTCATTGCTGGCTGTGGATTCTAGTCCATATGACTGAATCACAAGGAAAATTCCTTTACTTAACCACAGCAGCAAATTTAGCTTTCTTACCAATTCTGGCACAGTTCTTTAAGTACTTTGCAGCCAGGATGCAGTTCTTAAACTGTTTTCATCAAACCATACCTCCAGGATCTCCCAGCCTTTTTTAGATGAAGTACTGTATATCCAGTGTAGAGAAGAAATTATAGCAATGTCACTTCCAGCACATGACATGATGTAGATTACCCGAACTGTAGGTAATCTAGTAAACAGCTGTAAGCCCCAAAACTGCCTTCCAGTTTACCACATGCTGCTTTAAAATGTGTGATCACCACACCTAGGTAGTATAAACTTCATTGCACAGTTATTAACTATTTCAAAACCAGAATTATTTATTTTATTTATTATTTATTGGCATTTGTTTACTGAAAAAGTCCACTAGGCCGAAAGGAGCCCATTTTCAATGGAGGCCCAGGTAAAAACGTTCCAGAAGGTAGTTGGTAAATATGTACAAAGTATTATGCACAGAATCTAAGAACAATTAGCAAAACAAAAATTGCAGTGTACAAAACACAGCAACATTCATAGTAAAACACAAGAAGTTCAGGAAATACAATTCTGGGCAGAGATAATAGATTAAATCAGTCCACTTACAGTAATTCAAAGCACATTTAGAATTTAAATACAATACTAGGCACAGGCAAAACTGTAAGCAATCCTTAAGCACACTTAAGAGTATAAACTTGTGCAAGCTATGGTAAAGTAAGGGGAGATGCATGTAGCACGGATGTATTAAGAGGCACTTGTGTTGAGTATTAGTATACATTAGTGGGAGAGGTTGGGAACAGACAAAGTACAGGAGAGAAGAAGGCTAAAAGAGATGAGGAAAGGAGAATATTGCAATTTGAGATAGCAGTATTGGGATAGATGGGTAGGGTAAGTAAAATAAAGAGAGGTAGCGTATTATATGTATGAGATAAAGAAAGAGGGCAGATTAGATCATAAAAACAATAATGCAACCAGTATAAAATATCTGACTGAGCTAACCAGACTCTTAAATTAAAACAAAATAGCCATAAAAAACACCAAACTTTTATTCAAAGCAATTCAGTAAGCGTTTTTGTCTCTGGAACCGAGACTTCTTCAGACTGAATATACAATTCTACAATTACATATAAATATTCAATAGGACACATTAATTAATATCACATGATTACTTGTAGCTAATGCCTTAACACTTTCCTTTTAAAATAAGCCACAAAATCTTCGTGGCTATTTAATCCTGGTGGGTAAGATGCATTCAACCTGACTTGCCACAAATATTCCAGCCAACCTAACTCCTCTTCAGCATTAAGCATTAAACATTAAATCATACCCTTTTACTTCTCCTAACACCAAAAAATTTGAAATGTACTTGATAGTTTCCTGTTTTATAATGTTTACCCATAGCACGGTTTTCATCTTTTAATTCTACTGCACGCTGTTGCTCGTACATCCTTTTGTTTAATTCTCTGCTGGTGCGTCCTACATAAAAAGACCCACAAGATTTGCAAATTATTAAATAAACCACATATAAACCACATATTTTGATTTGCATGTAGATCTTCCAGTTATACTTATTTTACAGTTATTAATAATTATCTCTCTTATACCATCATACACCAACTCACATAAATTACAAGCTAAACAATTGTACATCCCTCCATTGTTGATACTCGGCTTCTTAGCATTTAATTTATTTTGAAAGAAGTTCTTAAAACATTTGTCCCTCTTCTGAACAAATACTGGATGCTCACCCACTACCCTATAAACTTCCTGGCAGCTTTTCAAAATCTTCCAATTGTTATTAATGATATCTTTTATAGCTGCTGTAGCTACACTGTTGGAAACTTGCATTGACCAGACTCTTAATTTATGATAATATTTTATTTTTTCCTAGTCAATATTAGGGAAAAGATGTACAAACCACTTACAAGCATCCTTACAAAGTATAGAATTGCTGAGGAAATAAAGGAGGCACTAAATAATGTTTATATTTTTTGCTCTATGTGGATATAACATTTGTGCTGTTAGTTTTACCTCCTATTCTGATTACTGCCATTGTTTAATATAGCATGAACTATGCGATTACTTTTTCAGTGCTTCATCCTTTCAAGAATATTAACAGTTTCTTACTGCATATTTTGCTTGGATAATGCTACCTCACAGGAACTTTACTGATCCTTTGAAAGAACTTTAATGAAATGTTATTATCATTGTAGTCTTTATTTTGCAATGAGTACAATATGAAAGAAGATAACCTTAGAATGAAAAATAAGATACTTGTAAATGCTGATAGTCTATCTCTTTATTCAATATATGTTTTCAATAACTTGTAGTGTTGCTTATTGAAAGTGTCTGTCTCCCACTACTTTTTTTATATATTTGGGAGTAAATTCTTCTAGGTTCAGGTTCTGAGTTTAATTGATTATACAGTAATATTGGGGAAATGTAGACATACAGTATAATTTATGGACATCACTTCAAATTAGATTGATGATTCATTTTAAATGAAATTCCTAATGCCATAATGATTGACACTGGAAAAGTAATTATGTAATACAAAACAAAGCTAACTACTCTGGGGAACTCCTCTTTTCATACCCCTAACCTCCCAAGTTAAGATATTACTACCTCATTTGTATCATACGATGTTTGGTAAAAAGTGCATTTATGTTGCATTTTAATTTGGTGATGAATTATTTTTTCATCACAATTTGTAACAAAACAGCTCATACACATCATTTTCTATATTGTAGGAAAGAATCAGTCATCTAAGAACTAATATCAACATTATTTAGACCTACAGTTAACATTTAGATCTTTTGAAAATTAAATCCAAGTCTGTCTGCTAGGGATGTAAAATGCTATTACAAGTAATCCATGTATTGTTTCCTTGTTACAAAAATTTGCATTTTTGCATAACAGGTTACTAGTAATTTTCAGTCCCAGAAAGATATCATATATAGTATAGAATTCTTATAAGTATGTTTCCTGGTCACTGCTTAGCTGATGTTATTGTATTTTTGAACTGCTCAAGTTTTATTTTAAACAAAAGTATTTGCTCATAGGAACATGGTAACTTAGGAACAATACTAAGCCAAGAGACCACGAGGACCATAAGATGCTTATTCGTATACAACTATGAGCAGACACACTTAAAGGTTTATGCCTTCCTTTTCATTCACTTAATAGACCTTACCTTCCAAATTGAGCAAGGCTATACATGACAATCCTGGTATGAATTTGTGTCTAGCCATCCTATCATCAATTCTAACTTTAACAGTAGTCAAGGTAGCACTTTGCGTGACCTGTAGTAAAAAGTTATTCCATAGGCTGGGAGTAAATAGAATTATGAATTTATCAGATCAGTGAATCTTGTTTATTCTTTTGTGTCGATGTAGTTCCCTACTGTGAGTCTTTGCAGAGCCACTGGTCTTACGAAGATGCACAAGGACAAACAAAATGGGTCCCTTATGATTGTGTGTCTCATGATCATGTCAGTCTGAAGAAGAGTGCCATTTAAAAATGATGAGGTGGGAGCAGCTTTTGTACCAAATGCTACTATGCTGCACTTCTTTGTATTCACCTTCAGAATGTTTTCCATACACCAGACATTGATGGAGCTGTTCATTATCAGCGGATGAGTGGACAACAGAGCCCAGCTTGCAGGTATCAGGAAACGTGTTCAACTACACTTCCAGAATGTTGGACAGGATATCTGCAAAATAAATATCAAACAAGAGATTTCCCAGAACTGACCCCTGTGGTATCCCTTTAATTAAAAGCTTAGGTTTAGAGGGTTCAGCAATTTTTCACAACCTGGAATCTGTTGGACATCCAATTTGAAATCCAGTTGATTATGTAGGGGGCTATATTAAGTTTCTCTAATGTTTAAATGATACCAGCATGGAGGATAGTGTCAAAAACAGTAGCTGGGTCAAGATACACAATATGCATTGAGTGATCACTGTCCACAGCACATATAACCTTTTCAAAGAGGCTTAATATGTGCAGGAGACATAACCGAACTTTTCAAAACCAAACTGATAGGGGTCTTGATCAGTTCAGTAGCTTATGTCTGCAAAAATGAGTTCTGCTATGGTATGCATATAATGCTGGTGAGAATGATGGCCTATAATTTTTATTTTAAGATTTATTCAAAGGTGATTTCAAGGGAAACAAAATGTTCATGGAAACTGCGGCAGCAATGTGGATAGGTGGTACAGAGTTAGTACTAAATTTGTCTGCTAATATATTAGCAATATCTGTGGGAAACAGAATAAGTGGTATCATTATAGATGAGCTTGGTGCCTTGTTGGACATTATTCCGTAATTTTGTGAGGTAACCAAAGAAAGGCTTGTAGTTTCCTTTGAAATCTGTAGCGACCTTAAGCTTGTACTCTGCTTTATGTTATAATAGTAATCTTAAATTCTTCGTGGTAATTTTCAAAGTGGTCTAGAGATAATGAAGATTCCTTACAACTTTTCATCTTTTTCTTTCTTTTGTTATTCATGTTATTAATACTGTAGATTTGCCAGCAAAGTTTATTCCTGAATTTACACATATTTAGGGTGGACAGGTACTGACTTTTATGCAGCTGTTTAGGTATTGGAAAAAGTCAAGGGTGAAAGTGACAGCCCTCTCAATTGGGCCCATTTGCAGGGCATTGTTGGGAATTTTGCAAAGGTCTTCTACAAGCAGAAATAGGTTTACTGTAGTCAGATTCCTAATAATGGTCTCATTTGGTGGTCAGATCGTATCACTAGGACTAACAGAGAAAATTATTGACTTGTGGTCAGGTTTAATTACTTTCTGTAAAACAATAGAGGGTTAATATGTTAAAATATTTATTTATTTAATATGTTGCAGATATTTGGCTCTGTTTCACATATAGCCCAATCTCACTTTGATTATCTAGCATCTAACAATAATAGTAAATTCATAGGTGTAGTACAGGAATATTTGTTAAAGAAGAATATTTTACTGGCAGTACCTGATGGCTGTGAATTGTAAAACTGCTACGTGAAAGATACTTTTGCATAATTTCTGATTAGCAGGTGTAGCCGCTATCTTATCACTGCATCCTCTTAGTATTCTCATCCTTTAAATTCTGCTGTCTATGCTTTATTATATATTTTGGTTCAAAGACCCACAATGTAATATCTAAGTTATACTACTGACCTTTAAAATAAACACACAAAAAATACAAAAAATACAATTATTCTGAAGGCTTGTTTAAGGCAGCCTTGCCTACTTTATTCAGTGCAATGATCTGCTTAAGAGTGACAACTGGAACCTTTTTTTCACAATAGTTTCTATTTGTGTTCCTTGTTAATGTAGGTCATAACATGGGTGACCTCTTCCTGTAATGCACTTGGATTTACACATGATTTTATATGTTCAGTTAAATTGCAAATAAAAAAAAAGAGGTTTCCTTCATCTACAGGAATTTGTAGTATAAACTCAAAGTAAGCAGTGAGGGGGCAGATTATAGAATGGCTAGCCTTATCTCACTCTACTTGTGAAACACAAGAAGAACTTTGCCTGCATTATGTGACAGTTCCCTATAGGCCATCTGATGTATTGATGACCTGGGCAATATTTCTGATGCTGGTGACTGGGATCATGACATTACCTACCATCACCCAGGGGGGCTTTTTTTAGGACTACTTAAAAGTAATTTGAATCTGTAATTCATACCCCACAGAGTTAGCATCTCTAGTACTCTGTAGATCTCCATTGTAGGTCATAGAGCTTGTTTCCATTGCAGAGTAGTTAGAGCACAAGTAGAGTGTCTGCTGTGGAAGTACCAGCCAAAATGTATGTGTTTCATCTAACTTCAGAAGCAGGCTGTATGAGTCAAGGTGAAACAAATGTTGATACCTAGTATGTTTTCAGGACATGCTGACCATATGGCTTCATTTTGTTCACAGGTGAAGAGAAGATAGGCTTTCAGACCCTGGATCCTGAAAATAAAGAACAAATTAAAATTAGAGCTTCTTTTATTTAAAAAAACTACCTGAAAAAAAGTGAATTGAATTTTGCCATAAAATTATGTTATTAATTAATTTGTGTTATTTATGTCAAAAGGGACATTCATGCTTCTGATTGCATTCTACTTGTTCCTGCATTGTTGGCTAAATGCTTTTGCTGAGATGCTACGGTTTGCCGACAGAATGTTCTATCAGGTAAGAATGATGTCTCTTCTCATAACACCATAGCAGGTTTGTATACAGCAACACATTGTTTAGCAAGTATATAACACCATGACCATTACTATTACAGTGTATTTAGTAACAGAGTTTAAACTGAACCTTTTCTTATAGGTTTGTAGGTTCATACATAGTTAGGCTAGCTGCCATTGTGGACTATTTTAAGCCTTGCCAATTTCCCTTTTGTGCTTGAATTAACCTAGCACATTTAGTTTTATATTGGCCTTACCCATCCTGTGGATAATAATTATGCATTATGTAATGAGAGTAACTGGGATTATACCATAGATAATTTAGGGGACCCATTCATGGGCTAAATCATATAGGAGCTGCCTCTGTTCATTAGTAGTGTAGGGGACAGTCTTGAGCAAAATTTTGTGTTTCCTAGCCAATGATCCAAGTTGTGATTCAATGTGAACAAGGCTGAGCTTTTACCTGAATGGGGAGTCTGTTCCAGAGCAGTGGTATCCTCTATAAGATATGTCCCTCTATGTCAGTTGATCAAGTTTTCAGAAACTCGAAATTCATATTGGCCAGACAATATGAGCGAATTTCCAAAAAACAAACATTAAAGAAAACAAAAAACGTAAAAATCTATCTTTTTTTAAGCCTCTCACACCCACTGCAAATTATATTTACTAACTCTGAGATTGCACTACATTGAGGAAAATGGTAAATTTCCCGATCCTTACTGTACTGCAATCTCCATTCAAAAGCTTTGACCTTTTGGAAATTTGATCATATTGTCTCATCAATATGAATTTTGAGTTTCTGAAAACTCTATCAACTGATAGGGATCCCCTTACAAACCATTCTGTTGATGTTGGAGAAGAGATTTAGATTCCTTGACTGAGTATATTTTATGTGTTTTGACTTGCTGATGTGCAGTAAACCCATCAGTATTGGGTCAGAGAATGCCTTGTATGCCAGACACGGGTCACCTCTTTGCACTCTGTAGGATACTGAGCATAGAAACAGGACTTTGAGTCAGTCCATATAGGACATATTTTTTAGGCCTTGTATCCTTTTAGTAGGGTACCTTTATGGACATTCCATTTGTTGCATGCATCTGGACAGATATATCAAAGGGGGCAATCTAATCAATGATTGCCTGAATGAAGACTGAGTAAAGGGGGGGGGGATAACATCCTAGTCCTAGACACAATCCTTTTGTTTGTAAGCTGTGCAATATAGAAGGACTTTCTTACAACAATGGCCACATGTTGGTCAAACATTAGGCTACTGTCACCATATGTTCCCAAATCCTGAACAACTGACTCAACTCTTACGGTATATTGACAATGTGGTAGTTCCCTATCATAGAGAACTTCCCAAAGTAAATTATAATACATTTTTGGCATTTAGTTTCATTCCATGACTTTGGCACCAGTTATTTATTTGAGACAATAATATACATACATTCATTAGATTTGTTAACCTGGCTTTTATTGCAATCAGTATGTCACTTTCCATAGGTGGGCCTAGGTTAGGTGTTAATAACAATAGATACAGCACTTAATCATGGATGATTAGAAGTGGATACACAGATTCAAAAAAGCCATACATTGTAATACTGCTGTTATTATACTGGTTTAACATAATGATTAAGAAACCTTTAATTATGATAATGCTGAACAACAGTGTAACCAAAACTCATTATAGTAGGTTAGAGTTCTGATTGGTTTGGAAGTCTGAGAGACAAAAAATATAAAATAATGCATCTCATTCACGAAGTAGATTTCAGTTAAATAATCACTGCGCAAGAGGCAGTCTATATTCTTGCTGCTGATCCAGGCTCATCCAGGAGAATTGATCAAGGGAATATACTGATATAATAATGAGAGTTTTTGGTTATTATTATCTAAAGCAATGAGAACTTCAACTCCTTAACCCTGATATAGGGTTAGTCTGATTTAAAGATACAGGAGTAAATGGTAATATTTACAACTTGGACGTGCTGCAAAAAGGCTGACAGTGCTAAAAAGTAACCAGTGCTAAAAAGTGACCAATCATTTCTTACTTCATTAGAGAAAAGTGGCTGGCACTCTAGAAAATATAGCAACAGGGTACTATTTAATGCAGTGAGGCACGCTTTTATAAAAGTTGATGTCAAGAGTGTACAGCATTGCAAACTTAGAATGCATAGTGCTTATATCATAAATAAAATGGAAACAAAGTAGCACTTCTTATCTCATGTATACTTCCTATGAATTGCATTAGGTAGAAACCACAATCTTAAGGGATATTTTTTTAGTACTGCACTGCTTGGTTTATGCAGGTCATCTGTGAAGTTATAATTAGATTTAATAAGCTAAATAAAGTGAGTTAACACAGTTGTAATTTTTTACTGATCATTGCTCAAAGCTATGAGGTTGTACAATCAGCACAACAAGCATTCATAATGCAGCATATGAAATTATGAACAGGCATATACTGAAATGTCAAGACTGAATTATGATGAAGAGAGATGGAAATCAGATATATTTCCTGATAAAGTAAGTTTAATCTGTTCTAATTTCTCTGTCATCATCTCTCATATATTGTAGTATTGGTCAGGCCTTAAATAGAGGAGCAGGTTTGACAAGGGTACAGAGCATTAAACAGTATCACCAAATGGTTTACTTTATATTTTATTCCTAGATCTGTGAATAATGTCTAAACTGCAGGAAAAGGGATTTGAGCACAAAATTATTTAATTAAAATAAAATTGGCAAACATAATGTGCAAGTAAAGGACAAGTGGGCATTCTGTGCCTACACAGAATAAGTGTTTGCTTTTTGAACAACTGAAATCAGACAGTTGCACTGCAGCATCCAAGAGCTAATTTCTGCCTTTAATGAATAGATGTACACCCTTGTATGCAGTCAATCAACAGCAGTTTATAGACCTGTTTTGTGTATTGCTGGGTAATTAGTCTGAAAGGGCATTATTGTCATTTTCTGTATTTGCCAGCATACAGACTACTGCAAAAGAGAAATTATCTGATAACACTGCATTCCTCACTGTAGTGTACATCCATTCTCATTACAAGAACTTAATACTCATAGTGAACTATTAATGTGGTCTGTCATCAGTTGCTTTTTGTGGGATATGAGGTGAGAAAAGTTCAAAATATGTCTCCTGCGATGAGTCTTGAAGCACTAGTATAGAAACTAGTTTCATTGAATAACTTTGCAGAAAAAATACCTAAACATTTTAAAATGATGCATGTGTAATCCAGACGTTTGTATCTCTGCAAGGAATTATTATTTTTCCATAAAAATAAATTCAGTTTCTTGGGACAGGAATACATGTAATCTGCTTAAAATTGTCATGTCAAATAGACACAGAAATTTTACACAGAAAATGTAATGTGCAGCCACGTTGCAGTTTTTGTTTTGATTTACTGCAAGCATGGTTAGTTTTCTGACCACAGCTGCATTGATGTATTGCATTTTCAGACACTATGTAGTGGTACTAAATGAATTAGAATGGTTTTAATCAATGCATAAGATGTCAGACTAAATTTCAGTAAAGTAGATAGAGAGTCTTCTTGATAAGCAGATGTACTTGAGATGCTGATACAGTGTGAAAGTATGTATGAGTAAAAGACTGACACATGGATTTAACTTACATTTTGCAGATTAAAACTTTTAGACATTAAAAAGCAATAGATTCTGGCTTAGAAAATGAATACCATCTTTACTTAATTATTAAAAAATGTTTTAATATCACACATAGAGAATTACTTTACAGTGAAATCATACTCCACAATTGCGTCCCGAACTTAATGCAGGAATGACCCAATATAATGATTTTAAACGTATTGTGTAGGCTCTCTAAAGTTAATAGTTTGTCACAGCTTTCTTTCTTTCTTACCCTTAAAGATACTACATACATTTTTATTTTGTTCAAGTTCAGTTGCTGGAGTGCTGTGCTTCTCCATTTTTAACTGCCTGAAACAAACTATAAAAGGACATGTTAATTAGGTCATTTTGTTTCATTCTTTCTGCAAATTCTATTAGAAAAACGATCATGCTCTTCTTTCCCAGAGCTGAAATGACTTTGGAGTGAGAATAATAAAGTAGGGGGTGGTGGGCAGAATAGACAACATGGAGGTTAAGGGGGAGGGCTCAATACTTACATAATCATTTGTTAAATTTGAGTAAGTAGTATATTTTCATGAATGTACAAGCTGCGGTGGTACAGTGGTAGCGTTGTTGCCTCGAGGTTCTCCTGTTCAATTCACGGCTGGAGTGCCTTCTGTATGGAGTCTGCATGTCCTTCCCATGGTTGAGTGGCCTCCAAAAGACATGTGTGAATGGGCGTGCCTTCGCTGAAGGTTGGGCATCGGGCTGGCAACTCGGCACCATAACAAATCTACTGCCAATCATTAGCGGACCTAAGTTCCGCTGTGGCGACTCTTAACCGGGAAAAGCCGAAAAGACAAACAACAAAACTGTTTATTGGAGTACTATTAACAAAATCCTTTAGGTACTTGAGCAAAGAGTTTTATGCAATCATGTATGATGTAATTTGTCTAAGTACTGATAAACAGAGATGACATAGTAAACCATTTTCAGTGTAGAAATTATGAAATATCTATTGTCCTTAAATATTATGCTTGATTTCTATTTAAAATAAATTGTAGTACTGTTAATAAAATATCCACATCAACAGAAAAATTGAATCTTTAGGCATGAAATTCATTTACACTTAATGTGGCTTTTCAACCTTGTACTGACTCTTGCAAGAAGAAATCAGGGAATTGTTCAAAATCAGAAGTTCTCTCCAAAGCCTCACTGATCTTATTTGGGTTATAAAAATAGTTACCATATGGTTTTCTGACATTTAATAATCAAAACCTGTCTCAGTTTTAATTCATTCTCTTTTCTACTATTTTAGTTATAAATGTTACATAAAACAAATGTGTAGGGTCCTATGGCAATTTATTATTGATATTTATAGCATCGTTTCATAGATAAATGCAAGGCTAGCTGCCCTTGCCCTTATGGGCCATTTTAAGCCTAGCCAATTTCCCATTTTATGCTTGAATTAACCTATCTGATTTGGTTAGAATTTGGCTTTACCCTTAATGAGAATAGCTGAGGTCATACCACAGAAAATTTAAGGGGTCCCATGCATGGGTTAATGCATTTAACATCTGCCTTGGTCTATTAGTAGCCCAGAGGCCAGTCCTCTGGTAAATTCTCTGTTTCCCATCCATAGATCTAAGTTGTACTTGAATATGGACAGGGATGAACTTTGTTTCATGTGGATAGGGAGTCTATTGCAGTGGTATCATCAGTGAGATATACCTGACCCCCCAAACTGTTCTGTTGATACTACAGAAGAGGTTTAGATCCCTAGACTGAGTATTTCTGAAGCCATTTGACTAGCTGATTTGCAATAAATTCATCAGTATTGGGTCAGAGGGTGCTTTGTATGCCAGTTAAGGGTCACCTCTTAGCAGTCTAGGACACTGAGTATGGTGACAGGGCTTCGAGTTGGCAGGTTTACTATTATAATGTGGAATGTGACTTACTCGAAAATGGGTTGGTCAAATGCATGTTGTCAAATTTTCATAATGCCATACTGAAAGTGATTGAAGTTATGCTAGTGAAAGTGAGAGTTCATTCTCTGATATGAGGGTGACATTATGAATGGAGATTGCAGTACAATGCGGATAGGGAAATTTACCCTTTTCCTCACTGTAGTGTGATCTCTGATCTGATATATTTGATTTGCAGGGGGTGAAAGGGAAACAGCCCCCCACATGGGGGTTGCAGAGGGGGGTTTGCCCCCTGCAAAAATGTAAATGCAAACATGGAATTTTGATTCTGAAATTTTGGAAGTTCAAATGTTGATCATTACTGTTGTCATTTTCAACATTGTAATATTCCAGCAATAACACTTTCAACTTAATGATTCAATTATTTGATCAAAAAGTTTTCTGATTGTCAACATTATAATAGTAAACCATTTAGGCCTTGTATCCTTTTAGTAAGGTACCTCAGTAGGTGTTCCACTTGCTGCATGTGTCTGGAGACATACATGCCAAATGGGACATTATATTCAATAACTAGACTAGTGAGGGCTAAGTAAAGGGGAGTAATGAAACCTCTAGATCGAGACACAATCCCTTTGTTTATAAGCTGTGCAATATACAAGAAAAATCTTACAACAATGAATATATGCTGGTCAAAGCAGGATCACAAACTCATTTGGGGATTCAGTGACTGCTCCTAGCTTACATTCTTTTGCAGACTTAGTCATCCAGAGCCCTTTGGTATTAGCTTTCACTTCAAAAAATATATGCCAAACAGGAGAGGTCCCAGAACAGAAACTTGGGGAACTCCAGTGATGACTAGTGTCTTTGTGCAGGTAACTTCCTATATTTTGATTTCCTGCTCTTATCTGTGAACCAGATGGCAATCCAGTGGGTGACACAGGAGTTCATTCATAATATATTTATCTTTTCTACTATGCCTGAGTGGGGAATTTTGTCAAAAGTTTTGGCAAGGTTGAGGTATGTGGTATGCACCATTTTGCCTTCATCCATTGCTTTGATTGTCTTTTTAAAAAAATCCACCATGTTGAATAAGCATGGCCTGCCCTTGATGAATCTAAAGCAGTCCAGTGTTTGGAGGTTTCCTATAGCCTGACTGATTACTTCCATGATTAATTGTTCCATGGCTTTGCATGTGATGCTGGTCAGACTTATGGTTCTATAACTGCCTGAGTCTGTGGAAGGTCCTCCTTAGGCAAGGGAATGACTGCAGCTGTTCTCCATTCGCTTGGTATAAAACCTGTATGGAGGCTGAGATTAAACAGTGTTGTTATAGGTGTGGCTAAGTTTCCAGTTTTGAGGAATCCCCCCTTATCTTCTTCTTCTTTCAGCTTTTCCTAGTTAGGGTTAACCACAGCAGAACAATGGTCTGCAGAATGATTGGCAGTGAAGTCAGTTGCCAGCCTGGCACCCAACCTTACACAGAAGGCACATACATGCACATACTCACACCTAGGGCCAATTTAGAGTGTCTAAACCACCTACAGCATGTCTTTGGCATGTGGGAGAAAACTGGAGCACTCGGAGGTAACCCACACAACCACAGAGAGGAAATTCAGCCTCTGCAGAGAAGGCACCCCAGCCAAGAATTGAACCAGGGAATCTTTTGCTGTGAGTCAGCAATACTAACTGCTGTACCACCACAGCCACCCAAATTCCCCCTTATTTATATGACCTAGTAAATAATAGATATAATAGTACTAAGTTTCTTGATGAAGTGTTTTCAGGCCATTATTACTCATTCCATCTCCTCCTTGTGCTTTGTTTAGATCCAATTTTCATACATTTTTTTAAATATAATCAAATTTGATTGTAGTATCTGAGATTACCTGGCTGCTACTAGGATAACTTATCACCCCTTTTGTGGAGCCAAATTGTTTAGCGTAAGATATTGTAAATATATCGAAAAATCTGTTGTTCTGAGAATAATGTTTAGAATCTCATAAGTTCTCATGAAGTTCTAGTTGAATATCATTAAATAGAAGAAAACAATAACTATATCAGTGGTTTGGCTATCTGTGCCACTTGCTTGTTTGAACTTTTTTCAGTTTCAAAACTATTCATTTCCATTTTACAAGGCCATTTTGTCATTTGCATTAGAATTTTAGAATCTACACACAGTTGATTAATTTATATGTCTTTACTCCCTCCACATTTTATGTATTTATAAAATGATTTCTTATTATGCTCAATATCTTTATATAAATTTTCTTCAATTTTTTTCTAGATCTTGTTTCACACTATGCTTAATTTGTTTGTCCAGCTTATTTATTTCTGCTTTCAAAGTTGTAGTTCAACCTCTTTTGCATTTCTTATATTTTTTTATTTCTCACCTTAACAAAGTATCTTGCTCTTATGGAAATATATCCTCCTAACATTGTATATGTAGATCCTGATTGTAAACATTTTTTTTTTGATTTCTTGCATTTAAACAATTTCTCTTTCAAGCCTTTACATATTCCTTCTGCAGTTTTCCACTGAACGCATCACTCCAATTAGTTTTGCATAGTGACTGCTTTGCTTCCATATAATCTGTTGTTAATTTTCTGTGTATTGGTTTAGATTTCATTTTGGCAGAATTATCTAGCAACAAATTAACCTTATAACCTCATGATCACTGCAAATCAACGGTGGTAAAACTTGACATAAGTAATAATAATTTCTTTAGGAAAACAAACCTTGTCTGGTATGTTCTATTCCCTGGTAGTTTTTTTACAAGCTGAAGCAATTGTTGTTCCTGAACATATGTTGCAAATAATTTCCACACTAATGCTGTTTAATCGATGTTATGCCAATTTGTTTCTGGTAAACTTTAATCCCCAGCCACTATTATTCTTCCCTTTCGTGTTTCATGAAGAAATATATGAATACCTCTAGATCATCGGCACTTGATTATTTTGGTCTATACACTTCAACAATTGTTCCAGGGTTGTCTTTATTGTCACAGTTCACACTCTATAGTTGTTGTTGTTGTCTTTCAGATTTTCCAGGTTAGGGATTGCCACAGTGGAACTCCAGTCCGACTTTGATGTTATTATTGAACATATTAATAATTCCATAACTATTTTTAATCTTTATCATAACACATCTACCTGATTTTTTTTTTGTTTTAATGTGTGTTACACTACAAAGATTTATACCCTGACAGAATTGGTTTTCAGTCAATGTTCTTTAACCATGTTTCACAAACAATAACAACATCAGTCTTGGGAGAATGTAACAAATTTTCCAATTAAAAAAAACTTTATTATTAATGCTCCTAGCATTAACAGCCATCAAAGATGCATCAAATGTTGCTATCTGTGAACTGTTAAATTTTTGACCTGGCAAAAATCCCTCTTTGTGTTTTTCAATATTGCAAAATATCTGCTATAAAAATTCTCTTCCCTGATCTTGACAAGTGTACACCATTCTATCTGAACATCTGTGTGCCCAAAATTAGGGTTGGATGTAGTACACATTTCCATATTTTAAAACAGGACATTTTTTCATGTAGGTATTTACACACAAAAAAAATCTTTTCATTCATGGTAACATAACTCTCTTTTCTATATGTGATTTGTGAAAAATATATCCTAACACTTGTACAAGCTATACTGTCTAAGAGGGCTGAAGGTTCACTACTAACAGTCAGACAGTCATTGCAGATGAGATCATTTGTACCAACATTAATGAAAATAGATCTGTACTTCCTTACATTAAAGTGTTCCAAGGCTTGTATCACATCTTGTATTTTTGCTCCTGGCAGGCACACCACTATTAGATGTTCATTATCTTCTCTGCAAATATAAGTATCAGACCATCTAATAACTGAATCTCCAATTATAGGAATATCTTTTCTGACCAGATCTGAAGAATCTTCAACTTCTAATTCAGTAATATCTGCTCTATCAATTGTTACAAAAGAATGATCTTCATCACCATTAGTCTTGTTAATGCCACTGTTTTCTTTACTTATTGCATATATACAATTATCATCCAGCTGACTTTGTACTTCCACACCTTGAGCCATGTTGTCAGCATCTGTGTTTCTCCTCTTTTTTCTCACTGTAATGTTCTTCGATCATTCCACATTCAGTTTTGATTTCTTACTTTATAACTGCCCCTTACCTGTCTTTTCTACCTTCACTTTTGGAAAAATGATGCCTTTTTCTGTAGACTGAAGGTGTTCTGATATGAAAATGTCATCATTCCCTGCAGTCTGTGTATTATATAACAAAGCAGTGTCCTTTTTAGTATGGATTATCTTTACTTTACAGACATTTATCAGTTTATTTTCCTTCCTTGTTGTTTGTTGTGAACTTCTTCCTTTCTTTCTTTTTTATTTCCTTCTAAACACTGTGAATCCTCAGAATACTGAATACTTGTATTCAGAATTCTAGAGTTGCCAGGGGCATTGTCTTGTTTTACAGGGGTTGAGTGATCTTTACAGACAATAGACACATCCTTTCCTAAATGTGTTCTATTTGCTCTTTGACTAATATTATTTATCTCACCAGTCCAGTCATTAATATATGTAACAATAATTCTCCAGGCTGTTCTAATTACACAATTGCAATCATCATCAGTAAGTATAGATTTACTAATAATAATGATAAGCAAATCATCTAGCCTTTGACATGAGGAACACAGATCACCAGTGTCATCAGGTGTTAACTTTTAAATATACATAGCATTTATTACTCTGTACAAGATATTTGTACTTTAGCAAATCATTAATGGCATACTCATTTAAGGAATACATATTCAGCTGCAAATTAATAAAGAATTCTAATAGAAAAGAATAATCAAAATCAATTACCACTGATTTCAAAGATAATATAAATCAACTTTTGTGAGAAAAATCACACAAACACTATACAACTAAATATTCAGTTAAGTACAGTAAGTCATTGCTCTGACCATACAAGTTATGAAAGTTAAACAAAAGCTGGAATTCCTTTATATGATAGGTAATATAACACATTGTTTCCATTGGAATTACCTTACTTCAATGTTTTTTTAGATGAAAGTGATTGATTAATTTTCACAATATATTTACTGTCGAAAGTTCATTGGCGATGTAATACATATACTCATTTATATATGTATTTGTGTATGTTTGTGTGTGTGTGTGTGTGTGTGTGTGTGTGTGTGTGTGTGTGTGTGTGTGTGTGTGTGTGTGTGTATGTGTGTGTCTGTGTAATAAAATGATATGAACTATATAATAAAATGATATGAACTATATAATAAAATATAGTATAATATAATATAATATAATATAATATAATATAATATAATATAATGTAAATTATGATTATATACTATGATGTATGAAATTCCGAGATGTGGGCTAGAAAGTACCTCTAAGACAAGGAGCAATTATATATTCCATCAACTCACATAATACTTAATAATTCATCTCTTATCATATTCACTGAAATACTTTATTGGAATTGAACTGTAAACGAATTTACTCTGCCAGTATCGAACTAGACCTATCTGAATATTCAAAATGATTTGTTCCTACATGAAAATTAATTACTGTGCTATATCTACAACTATGTTACTGAAATCCCTTTGTAAATTTCTACATAGATAGTGTTACATATGGCTGTATGTTTAGTTATATTTTCTGGCATCTTTGGCAAAAGACATGACAGAAAGAGTCTCTGCACTAGTTCACCTATACAGTTCACAAATGTTAAATAAATTAGCAAGCAAATAAATCAATATGATGTTTTATTGCAGTCTGGGGCAAAACAAAGGCATTTGTTGCATCTGTTTGTTTATTTTTATGGAAATGTATTCTTGTGGAAAATGGAAACTTTTAACATGGAGAAAGGATGGACTCTTTCCCTTCATGTGAACCAATTATTAAGCTTTTTATTGTATGAACTTTTAGAGTCGCTACCCAATAGGAGTTCTTTTATTATTATATAAGATGTTTGATGCAGGGACTTAATTAAGTCTGATGAAGCGTCCTGGTGACATGAAAGCGCTTACTGTCTCTCTTCTATTTGCCTCAATAAACTTCGTTTTGGAACATTTCTGCAGTTGGAATATATTTGCTGGTGATTTGGTTGGCTACGATTGTCGTGGTGTATCCTCTTTATACATATTTTTTGGACTTATCTGTTTTTTTAGAGGATACTTTATCCTGGTTAGTATTTTATACGCTTTACAGATATTACTATTATTTTAATACTACAGGAACATGACAGAAGTGACCATTGATGTGAATACAACTAAAACTATGGAACCACCAAAGAAACTTGATTTTAAACAGTTGTTGCATGTAGAAGAGAATCCTTTGCTAGGTTTCTCATATGCAGAATTAACTCAAACATTTTTTAACAAGAAGGATTCTGCTATACATATAGAGACTTTACAGGCAATGCGTAAATTAGAAGATATTTTAACTAAAATAAAGAATGTTCAATGGCAAAAAAGACACATGGAAGCTTGTTTAAAATTCAAAATAGTACCTAGAGGGCTTCGCGTTTTAAAAATGCCTACATTTGGCTCCACTTATCCAGATCTATTGGTTAAGTGGCAACAGCTAAATTTAGAAACTAGCTATGGATATATGAGGCTTTTAGTTGAACAGTATCAGCATAACGAACAAGCTTTGTTTCATGAAGCGTTTATGTTCATTATCTTCTCTGCAAATATAAGTATCAGACCATCTAATAACTGAATCTCCAATCATCTTCTCTGACTGACTCACAACTCAATAATTTTCGTTCAGATGTTAGTACCACATTGACAGCCTTGGACAATAAACTACTTTTATTGAAAAAGAAAAAAACTTGAACGAGATTGTTCAGATTTTTCTAGTGGGAATGTCTTTCAATGGCCAAGGGAATCCAGTCGACCATTTATCGATGCTACAACAGCTACCACTAGTAATCGTCAGTCTGAGCGTTCACCTCTTTTGGGTCCCTCTACTTCCGGTTCAGTCATTTCCAACATGCCAAGGATAGTAGACGCTGCACCATTGCCTTGCGTGAAACCTTCTGTAACTCTGGATATTCCTTCCAATGATAATTTGGCTATAGTGGAACAAGTTGTGCATAGGAAGACTGCATTACCTGCTGGAACTAGTCGCAGCGATGCAGGATTTGAAACCAACAATCTCCATTTTCCTCTACCTTTTCGGGAGGTGAACAAACCTGCTTGGAGCCCTCAGTATCAGGGAAGGAAAAGGAAAACTTCGGAAGGTCAGTTAGAGTTTCAACGCAAGTCATTGAGACCTGTACAACGAACTTAGTAGTGAACATTTCAGACTATAGACTGACAGAATATGAGTTTTCAGTATTAAATAGAGGTCTTTCTTTCATTACCTCACAGAATGTGGATGTGAGTGAACTTACTGTTGACATGAAACAGTTTATTAGAAATGTTGCTTTAGCATTGCAGTTTAAGAGTGACAATACTGCTAATAATAGTGTTCAGTTTAAGAAACCTTCTGTGTATATACCATCTTCACATCCATTATTAGAAAGTTTTGAAAAAGCTTGCATGAATGATTTTTTGCTACAATTTGAGAATACTAACACTAAACCTGAATTTTTTAATTTAACAAGAGAAGAAAAAATAGCACTAGATAATTTAAAAAACAATACAGATATAGTTATCAGACCTGCTGATAAAGGAGGAGCAACTGTGGTTCTAGATAAAACTTATTATGATATGAAGATTACAGAGCTACTTAGGGACAATAGCAGTTATATTCCACTTGATTCTATAGGTTTAGAAAAACTTATTAAAGCTATGCATGCTGATTTATATGACATGCTTATGTGTGGTATAATAGATGAGAGTTTATATTATTATTTTTTAGTTGAGAAACCTCTCATTCCATTATTTAGAGGTCTTCCAAAAATACATAAGGACATGAGTTGTCCACCATTTAGACCCATTGTATCAGGCAGAGGTTGGCTGACGGAGAGTATCTCAATCTTCATAGAGAAACAGCTTAGGCCAATAGTGAATAAAACTACACATATTCTTCATGATACTCAACATTTTCTGGAAACTTTAGCCAATTATAATATGAACAATGAAGTGAATGAATCTGATTATTTAGTCACACTGGATGTGACAGCTTTATTCACAAGTATACCGAATGATATAGGGATAGATTATTTGAGGTTATTCTTATTACACAATGATATGTCTAACAACAAAGTCATTGTGATCACCATGTTGTTAGATTTGGTGCTGTCGAATAATGTTTTCACATCACAAAGTAGCTACTACCTTCAAGTCAAGGGAGTAGCAATGGGCACATCATGTGCCAACTCCTATGCTAACTTGGTTTTAGCATATTGGGAGTCCACTTATATTTTAGAACACTCTATCTATTCTCAGCATATTAGATGTTATAGAAGGTTTGTGGACGGTGTCTTTTTGGTTTGGAGAGGGGATTTAACTACTCTTAACGAATTTATTACATATGTAAATGGTACCACTACGTTTTTAGAGCTGACCAGTACTACCTCACAAATAAAAATTGAGTTCTTAGATGTTCTACTTAAGAAAGCAAATGGGACACTTACAACAGAGGTTTTTCGCAAACCTTGTAGAAGGAATGCTATACTCCATAGAGATAGCATGCATCCTCCTCACATATATAGAAATATTGTCAAAAATCAAGCAGCGCGTTTTTCTAGAATTACTAGTGAAGATTCCATGTTCGTTGAAGCTATTGAGAACATAGAAGCTGAATTTATAGACAGAGGTTATCATAAAAGAGAACTCATTAATCTACAGAAGATAGACCGAGAAGGAAAGGATAGGCCATACTTACATATGACTAGGTCTTTACCAGAAAATACATACAGTAAAGCCATTTGTAGTAATAAAAAAAGGATAGCTATACCTTATACTAATAATAACACCTCTATAGTTAATACTATTAAAAAACATTGGAACATTATACAGCTTGATGACACTATTAAGCAAATAGTATGAGACAAACCATCTTTTAGTTACAAGAATACTAAGTCTTTAAAGAGACTGTTATGTTATGATAATATGAGGAAAAGTCGAAAACTTGAACAAACCAGATAAAAAGTAAAAAAGTCACGGCTTGGAACCAAGGTAGAAGAAACCAGCTTTATTTCGACAATAAAATCCAAAGATTCGTCGGCACCAAAATAAATCCAATTTACATCAAGCGCTTTCACCTAGGACCTCCCAGGCTTTGTCAAGATACACACCCATCTTTTTTACTTCACTTTTATAGCACTTGTGACTAAAAACTCATTGGGGATAATTGAACAATTGTATAATTGTTAAATACACAGTTAAAGAAATCTTACCATTTTTAAACTAATCCATACAACCCTACATTTGTATTATATGAGTTTGAACATAAAAAAGTGCCTTAAAAATCATTACTGACTGTGCTATTACAGTTGTAGAATACGCATTTAAAAATCTAAAATCTAAAAGCCCTAAAGAATTCAAACAATCAAAACTAGAATTGTAAAAAATGCAAAAAATGCAAATGTTATGCATGCTGTGTGTATAATGCTCCCTACTATCATTTTACTAAGTCATTTGTTAAAAACAACACCTCAACCAAAACTGACTTTTAATACATAAACCAATATTTGTAATTAAAATTCTATTGGGTTTATTATACCCTAATAAATAACAATCTATCTATGAACTAATTGTGAATAATTATAAATATAAATAATTATAGCTTAGCTCTTCTTAATTTCAAAATGCTATTTATACTAATTGTCTCATTTAACCCTGGGAGTTTGGAGGCATTTAATTTCAACTGCCATAGCAGTTCTCTGTATTCCAGAGACGCTTCCCAATCCCCCCCTCTTGGGTTGTGTTTGACTTGTTCCAAAACTAAGAACTTCAGCTTCATTGTTTTGCAAGTTAGAGAGTGTTTGTAGAATGCATTTGTTTCTTTTTTCTTGTTAACATCATATAAATGCTCGTAAATTCTTTTATTCAAATTCCTTTCGATTTTACCAATATAAAAGGAAAAACAGACCTGACAATACCCAAGATAAACAACCCCCTTAGTAGTACATGTAAAGTGTCCTACCAAACTTAAGTAGAACCCTCTAGATCTCAAAAACAGTCCTTTACTGTTGGCAATATAGGGGCACTGACTACAGGATTTACATTTATACGTACCTTGACTCAACTGTGTAGTACTACTAATACCTACACCTTCCCTTTCAAACAGGTCTTTTAAATTCATGTCCCTTTTTCTTATAAATTGAGGTCTACTACCAATAATGTCTTTAATCTCTTCGTTCACAGCTAAAATTGGCCAGTACTTCTTTATAATGTCCTCCACCTTTTGACTGTCTGCATTGAATGTGTGTATAAATGTTTTCCTTTGGTTGATCTTATTACCAAGTTCCATGTTAGTCAAAACTTGTCCATTGTTATCTCCTAAAAGTGGGTAATAAATACCATTTCTTTTTGAAATAATTTCAGCAACAAGCTTATCAAATAGTTGCATTGGATAACCTCTCTCCTTAAATAATGTTCTTAAAAATAACACTTCTTCGTTGAACAAAACATCCTGGCTACATATTCTAGACGCTCTTATTAGTTGTCCCTTGATAATTCCCTTTTTCTGAAAAAAAGGGTGACAACTGTCAAAGTGGAGGAACATATTAGAATAACTGTCTTTCCTGTGTATACTGGATCGAAAACAACCTTCCCCATAGTCTTTTTCCAGTTTTACATCTAGGTAATTCAATTGGTCTGTTTGTATAATATAAGTAAACTTCAAAAATTTTGTGGTGTTATTTATGTAACTCATGAAACTTTCAAATTCGTTCCTGTCCCCTCTCCATAAAATACATATATCGTCCAGGTACCGTCGATATTGCAAAATGTACCTGGACCAATCCGTTTCAAATATGTATTTGTTCTCCCAAAATGACAGCACAACATTTGCATACGCTGAAGCACATGGAGTGCCCATGGCAACCCCCCTTCTTTGTTTAAATAATTCTCCATTAAAGAAGATAAAATTATTATTTAAGATCACTTCCATAAATTCCACCAAAAGTCCTGTAATGTTGTTACTTAGCCCAGACTTAGTAACTAGTAATTCATTGAACCACTCAAGTCCTATGTCATGTGGGATGCTTGGGAATAGTTCAATAACATCTATGGATATCATGTATTGGGTTTCTAGAAAGAAATCGTTCTTTATACTTCTCAAAAACTCCCATGAATCCTTACACAAGTATTTTAGTTTTGTTACAAAATTTTTTAGTGTAGTATCCACAAATTTACCTAGTGATTCCGTTATTCCTTTGGCCCCTGCCACAATTGGTCTAAATTGCAGCGGGTTCAGTCCCTTGTGGACCTTGGGTATCCCAAACATTACAGGTGTGAGTGGTTTCTGAACCATTAAGTAATTGAATAGTTGTTCATTAATAACCCCCTGAAGGAGGTGGTCCTCCAACATGTACTTAATTTTAGCGTATGCGATATTTCTTTCGTTTATCGATACCTCTCTATATTGGTCTGAATTTTGTAAAAGTGTATAAATACTGGCTTCGTAATCTTGCTTATACATTAAAATAACCCCTCCCCCTTTGTCCGTTTTCTTCATAAATTCTTCTTAAATTCTTTAGGGCTTTTAGATTTTAGATTTTTAAATGTGTATTCTACAACTGTAATAGCACAGTCAGTAATGATTTTTAAGGCACTTTTTTATGTTCAAACTCATATAATACAAATGTAGGGTTGTATGGATTAGTTTAAAAATGGTAAGATTTCTTTAACTGTGTATTTAACAATTATACAATTGTTCAATTATCCCCAATGAGTTTTTAGTCACAAGTGCTATAAAAGTGAAGTAAAAAAGATGGGTGTGTATCTTGACAAAGCCTGGGAGGTCCTAGGTGAAAGCGCTTGATGTAAATTGGATTTATTTTGGTGCCGACGAATCTTTGGATTTTATTGTCGAAATAAAGCTGGTTTCTTCTACCTTGGTTCCAAGCCGTGACTTTTTTACTTCTTATGATAATATGAGACAAGATGGTATACACTCCCAAAGGAAAGGCACACATGCTTGTCGTACATGCAATCAATGCAGCTATATTAAAAACTCTAATGAATTTGTACATCCAGACACAGGGAAGAAATATGAGTTCAATAAATATGCGGATTGCAAGAGTAGGAATGTGGTTTACCTAGGTCAATGTACAAAATGCCAAAGTTTTTATGTAGGTATGACCACTAGAACCTTGAGAGAACGTATTAGAGAACATGTATATGCTATTAACAAGGAAAATGAACTCAATGCTTTGGCTAATCATGTTCTTCAAAGAGATAGTACACATGTTTTTCAATTTATAGTATTACAACATATTTATAGGACAGAGAGGCCAGGATACATGCGTAATAGCACAGAAAAGAAAGAAGTAAAGTGGATAATTAAGTTAGCAGCAGATAGGGACCACGGCCTTAATGACAACGTTTCTTTGAGACCATTTTTAATAGACAAACCTTTTAAACGTTGATGGATTTATATATATTATCAGATAATTTATAGAGATTATTATTACTTTTATAGATATTTCTGTATATATATATATATATATATATATATATATATATATATACACAATTTTATATTATAATATTATGTATTTTAAAATGTTATTGAGTATGAAGTGGTGAAATTTTCCCTCCTTCCCTTCATGTGAACCAATTATTAAGATTTTATTGTATGAACTTTTATAGTCGCTACCCAATAGGAGTTCTTTTATTATTATATAAGATGTTTGATGCAGGGACTTAATTAAGTCTGATGAAGCGTCCTGGTGACGTGAAAGCACTTACTGTCTCTCTTCTTTTTGCCTCAATAAACTTCGTTTTGGAACATTTCTGCAGTTGGAATATATTTGCTGGTGAGTTGGTTGGCTTCGATTGTCGTGGTGTATCCTCTTTATACATATTTTTTAAAGGATGGACTTTGATCACCTATCATCCATGTGGTCAAACTGAGTTTGTTTAGTATTATTAGGGTTAGTAGTAGAATAAACAGTAATGTGTACACTTTGTGATTAAAGTGGTTGAATCTGAGAGAGTAGGGACTGATAATGAATTACTTGTATGACTGGAGAGGTGGAAATAAAGGAAGAAATTGCAAAGATATTTGTAATGGGTTGACTTAGATGAGAAGCACTAGTCTTCTAGTAGATAGAGAGGGTGTACTTGATGGACAATTTGAATGTGACAGGTTTGAGCTATATATTGAGACTGTATGATTACAACTAATGAGATAATTTAGAAGAGCATAAGAATGAGTTCAACTCCAGGTATAAAAGAAATGGGTACAGGGTGAGTGAGGTTAGGTGCAAAGGTAGACAGTGAAGCAAAGCTGGTCACAGTGAGACAAAGTAGAACAAGATGGCCCAAAAGATCTGCAAAAAACTTCACTTGGTATGCCACTAGGTGTAGTAAGGTCCATAGGTTCATTGGTTCATTTGTAATCACACACACACACACACACACACACACACACACATATATCTATATATCTATATAAATATATATATATATATATATATATATATATATATATATATATATATATGTGTGTGTGTGTGTGTGTGTATAGATATATATATATATATATATATATATATATATATATATATATATGGATCTAGGACATTTGATCAAGAGATCAAACGTCCAAATCCATAACCACTGAACACACTTTAACGAAAGAGCTTTAACCAAAAAAGCACTTTGGTTAAAGCGTGTCAATAAAAAAAAAACACATTTACGTTTTTGAAGGGGGGCTTTGCCCCCCTGCACCCCCCATGTGGGCTGTGCTCCCCTATACCCCCCTACTTTAATATTCTCCCTCCAAGACCATACTACAATGGGGAAAATGGAATTTTCCCTTATCTGCACCATAGTATGGCATCAGGTACAGGCATACTTACGCAAAAGTGCTTCTTCAGTGAAAAGCACTTTTGCGTAGGTATGCTCACGCTTAATGGATTCGGACATTTGATCTTTCGATATATATATATATATGGGTCACATTCAGTAGATCGAATTTTTACAAGTTTGAAGCTCATATGGCCGAAACCATATGATCGAACTTGTAAAAGTTCGATCGGACTGAATGGAGATCTATGTACAGTGCAGAACAGGAAGATTTCCCTTTTTTGCAATGTAGTGTGGTCTCAGAGTTGTAATATTTAAGTAGGGGGTGTAGGGGGTGCAGGGGGGGGCATAGGCCCCTGCTACAGACATCTAGTTTTGTTTTTGTAGGTTTTTTCTTTTTTCTTCAGTGTTCGAACTTTTACAAGTTCGATCATATGGTCTCGGCCATATGACCTTTGAACTTGCAAAAGTTCGATCTACTGAAGTAAATCCATATATATGTGTGTGTGTGTATATATATATATATATATATATATATATATATATGTGTGTGTGTGTGTGTGTGTGTGTCTATATATAGTACACTATTAGGCAAGTAGTTCTAAGAAGCTAGATCAGAATTTAATTTATAGACCATGGTCCTCATACCAACAGTTTGTATGGGTTAGAGTCTTCTACAATTACAGCCACAGATTTTTTTTTTTTTATCCATATGAAAACAACAATGCTATAATTTAATTAGCATTTCAAAGTAAAGCTTTACATATAAATTCCAACTTCCATTAATATTATAATGTTTGCTGTATAGTGTTTAAATATTTCAACAGTATTTTACACTTCATAAAACCAGCATATGAATGATGTCTACAGCAAATTTCTAAAAGCACTTTTTATTTACCCACTTTCCCTCCATTTATTTCCCTTCTGTTCAACTTTCCTAAAGAAATATCAATAATGCACAACTTGTAGCCATTATGGGAGGAACCATTGGTGCACATGGTGTGACATTTTAATTTTTCAGCATACAGTTTAACAACTGTGTCATGGTTAGTGCAATCCTCATCTCTGAACATGTTTCCAGAAGTTCCTCATAATTCTGCAATCATCCTTTATAAAGAGTAACTAAGAGGGTTTTACTTTTAAACTTTTTTCTCCCATTTAGTGGGAGAAAAATAGCAGCCACTATGAAATTTCTTCTCAGGTGGCTCCTCAGTTTTGCAATGTAACTGCTGTACACTTGAGGCACACAAAACCTCACACGGCAAAAAATGTTTAACTATTTACTTCAAGAAAAATAATTTGATTGTTTAGCTATATTGATCTTCAGTTTGGTGATTATAATAGTTCAATACAATTCAATGTTAATTTCAGATGTACAAGAGACAGCTTCACAAAGTAGAATTAATTTTTTATTCTGCAAATCATCCAGCAACATATAAAAACAATGACAATTAACAAGAAGTAATACACACACACACACACACACACACACACACACACACACACACACATATATATATATATAAAACTTATCACCTATATAATATATATAACATATATAATAATTTAATATACACATATATACATTCAATAAATGTATGTACATATATATATATATATATATATATATATATATATATATATATATATATATATATATAGTTCAACAGGTCTGAGCCTTTTCTTATTTGCAATGGTGATAGACAAGTTGATAGACGAGATCAGACAGGAGTCCCCGTGGACTATGATGTTTGCAGATGACATTGTGATCTGTAGTGAGACTAGGGACCAGGTTGAGGAGACCCTGGAGAGGTGGTGATATGCTCTAGAGAGAAGAGGAATGAAGGTCAGCAGGACTAAGACAGAATATGTGTGTGTGAATGAGAGGGAGTATAGAGGAATGGTGAGGATGCAGGGAGTAGAGTTGGCGAAGGTAGATGAGTTTAAGTACTTGGGATCAGCAGTTCAGAGTAATGGTGAGTGTGGAAGAGAGGTGAAGAAGAGAGTACAGGCAGAGTGGAATGGATAGAGAAGAGTGTCAGGAGTGATTTGTGACAGATGAGTAACAGTAAGAGTGAATGGGAAGGTCTACAAGAGGGTAGTGAGACCAGCTATGTTATATGGGTTGGAAACAGTGGCACTGACAAAAAGGCAGGAGTCAGAACTGGACGTGGCAGAGTTAAAGATGTTAAGATTTACACTGGGTGTGATGAGAGTAGACAGGATTAGGAATCAGTATATTAGGGGGTCAGCTCAGTTTGGACGGTTTGGAGACAAAATCAGAGAGGCGAGATTGCATTGGTTTGGACATGTGCTGAGGAGGGATGCTGGGTATATTGGGAAAAAGATGCTAAGGATGGAGTTGCCAGGTAAGAGGAAAAGAGGAAGGCCTAAGATAAGGTTTATGGGCATGGCAAGAGAGGACATGCAGGTGGTTGGTGTGACAGAGCAATATGCAGAGGACAGGAAGAAATGGAAACAGATGATCCGCTATGGCGACCCTTAACAGGAACAGCCAAAAGTGAAAAAGAAGATATAGTTCAACAGTTTATCATTTGAATTAGATATTACTTTGTTAATATTCAAAATATTTAATTTGCTATAGTTTCTTTTAAGGATTGTATACTGCGGTGGTGGTGCTGCGGTAGCGTTGTCGCTTCACAGTAAGATGTTGTCCTGTTCAGTTCTCAGCTAAAGTGTCTTCTGTGTGGGAGACATGCGTGAGTGGGCATACCTTCATTGAAGGTTGTACGTCAGGGCTGGCAACTCGGTATGTAAAAATCTACTGCCAATCATTAGCGGACCGGAGTTCCGCTGTGGTGACCCCTAACTGGGAAAAGCCGAAAGATACAACAAGTTTCTTTTAAGGTTTGTGGTTCACTTTGAGACCTAACAAGATGTATGTCAAAAATGCACAGCTGATATCATTTTTAATTATAATCCATTCAAAATATTATTATATGAAGAAATAAGATACATATTGAATTAAGCAAGGGTTATTGGTTATTCCTTTACTTGACAGCTGTTGAAGGAGCTATTTGCTGTTTCACTCCAATTATTTTTTTTGTGATACATTCTTCATGGCAGAAGTTAAGCAGTCCATATCTTCACTGGAAGATATAAGTGTAATTTGTAATAAAATATTTAACTTACTTATTGTGTTGAAGATCCTTGTATCAGTGGATTAATGTTTAATTTTGTTGGATTAAACAAAGGAGATTTTATGTTTTAAGGGTTTAACAAATGACAAAAGTATTTTCTCCTTTCTAAGGTCTTTGAAGCATAATCATTATTAGATCTGATATGGTTGTGTTCCACTTTCAGAGGAGATTTAGACCAATGTGACTTCATTGCTATCTCTTTGTCTAGGAAGGAAATTCATTTCACAACAGTGGAATTTGGAGAAGCAGATGGGTTTATCAGCATTGGTTTACCAGTTGCACAGTGTGCTGTTTCAATTCCTTAAGATAGTACCTTTTGCAGATTTGTAAGCTGGGGGATCCAAGCATGTAGATGTGCTACATTGTCACTTAGTTCTGTATTTACATGTAGCCCAAAACTTCTCCTTCTTGCCCTTCTGCCCCTGTTTACAATGTCTTCAGTTTTGTTAACGAGATATGATTTTGCTTTAGTAAAATGTCTGTGTTGTCTTCTTCCTTTTTCATCCTTCCATCAATGTCATTTAGTGCAATTTTTGTATCTTTAATCTGAGAGTTCTGCTTTTCTGTAATACGTTTTAATATTCAATTTTATTTTAAATAATTATCTTCTATTATAACTAGTTTGTCTGAAAATTATTCATTTTTCCAAGTTAGCTCATATAATGAAGATAGCACCTGCTGAAAATTTGAGGAACTCATTTTAAGGTGTAATCCAAGTAAGAAGTTCAGGAAAGATATTTGACAGGATGATCTTCAGGTTTGAGCAATTTCTCTTGATAAATCTCTTCAGTAGATGCTCTTTTGTGCTTAGTTGCCCGTTTGTTCTGCAGGTTGCTGGCTCTTTCTTGAATAAAAACACATTTGTCAGCAGATAGTACAAATAGTCAGCCATTTTAGATCCTCCCATAATCAAAAAGCCCTTTAAAGGGTGGATGAAGGAAAAATTCAGAAGCAGTAGAATGAAGTGGATGAACACAACAGCTGTTTAACTGTTTGATTATCTTTGATTTTTTTTTAAAATAACATATTTCCGTTTTGCAAATTCTCTTAAAACAACGTTCTTATGAACTACAGTTAACACTATTTTTGTAAACATTTGAATGGCGATATTATTAACCAAGTGTATAAAGATGATTTATCTGGCTTGGTGGTGCAGAAGAATGAAACTATGACTATGATCCAGATAACCAGAGATTAATTAGCAACTTAGCTGATGGAAGAGACAAGTGACAAAAATAGGAGTGAAGAGCTGCTGCTGCTGGCTAGCCAGTCTTATGTGGAAAGTGATGCCTCTGGCCTGCTACTTCAGTTATACATAGAAGGAGGACTAGGTACTAGGTATTACAGCTACAGAGCATGAACCTACTGAGCACATGCTACCCCTGTACCTATTTAGGGGTGGAGGAATGCTTTCTACATCAGGCAGTATGCATTGGAGTTTGGAGGAGCTGCTGCTGGGAAGTAGGAAGTTCCAAGGGGGATGGAAGTCTGCTCCATTAGTCCTGAAGATGGCCTGCTCCCTACCACTTAATGTTCACTGTAGGCAAACCAAGTGGGCTGATCAGACATCCCAGGCAGGAACAACTGGTTGGTACCAACAACAGCCTTTATTTTGATATACAGTTTCATTTAAAGGGAAAAAGAAAATCAGTTAGTCTTTAGCAGAATTAGTTTTACCTTAAAGAATTGACATGTTTGAATGTCTTTCTTATTTGACAGAATCAATTTAAATTTTAGGTTTCTAACAAAAGTTGAGCTTTATGAAAATCAGGAAATCCATAACAACAGCATGAGTACATTAATTCCAGAATCAGAAAAAATAAAAAAGTAACATTGGTCAAATTTTCTAAATTCAGTATGTCTGCTCTCATGCTGAACTTTTTTTTCCCTTTTGTCATCATGTTTCTAGATTCTCTATCACTAATTACCATGCTTTTGGTTTTTGTAGACAATTGATTACAAGCTTCAGCTTATGCAGCATTTTCAAATCTACTGTTAAAATGTTTTGGCTTCTTCATTTGCAATGTCGTCTAAATTATGATTTCCCACACTATCATACTAATGTGACACCATGTGAAAAAAAAATTCTGGATCACCTGCTAACTTACATTGCTTGTTAGAAACCAGATCAGCTTCATATGAACTCAAACATTCATCAACTGCATTTACATTTTATTAACTGAGGTGAATATATGTGGGGAATACAGATATATGTATTATTTATTAACTTTGTACATTAGTAGTTTTGCATTGTTACATTAAATTAGCAGCTTCAGAAAAACATTAACAAAATTTGTACATGCCATTTCCCATTCGTCCTTTAAGGGAAAATAGCCAAGCCACTCAAATTTATATTGTTCCAAAGACTTGGAAGCATACAGTAATATTAATGTGTATAAGGCATTTTCCTAAAGCCAATGTCATAAATCCTGTCTTCTCAAGATCAATGGCTAAAAACCTGTTCTGTCCTGTCAAAAAGATATGGCTCAAAGATTCAAAGACATTTGAGGTAGTAATGAGGAGCCTGTTTGCTTTCGTATCCCACTGCAGTCTATGGTTGAATGGTAGTGGTTCAAAAGCATAGCATTTGCTAAATTGTACAGTGAATTTACATAATTTTGGGAGGTTAGCATAATGGTTAAGTTGTTTTCCTTTCAGATACAAGGTACAGGGTTTGATTCTCACATGGGGTAACTGGCTAGGCTTAAAGTGGCCCATAGCAGCAGTTAGTCTAGTATATACCTAATGTAATTTCAGGAGATGTGATACATATTAACCATATTTTCCATGCATATAATAAACTAGTTTGATGCATCCCCAATAATATCACAGAAACACAGGGATCCAGTATAAATATGTGGAACAGGATTGCCCACACAGTTAATGCTCAGCCACTAGCAAGACAACCTGTTCCTTAGGCTGTTATGACTTAGATGCTTTTCACTACAGTCTATGCTATGGCCAAACTACCAGAGCTGAAACGTAGCTAGGATGATGGGGCAAAAGGTACAGCCATCCTGGGCACAAGGTGTTGGGGGAGTGTGATTGGCAGATGCTTATCAAGCAGTACTACAGTAATGGCATTTGGAAATGAATGCCAATACTGTACTTACAGACAGGGGTGAAGAGCTTCTTTGTTTTGTGCATGATATCTAGCTTTAGTAAGCCCCTTGTTAAATGTGTAGGAAGAGGCTTGCTACAGTTTTCAAGAGGAAAGAACCTTTTTTTGGTTCTCAACTTAAAGTTGAGGGGAGCACCAGATCAGGAAACTGCACAGGTTGCCAAAATGCCTAGCTACCATTCAGCAAAAAAAAAAAAAAGAAAGAAAGAAAAAAAGAAAAAACAAACAAAAAAAATGCATTTCCAAACCAGCAACAAATGTCAATGCACTTCCAAACCAGCAAAAACATCAAAAACTCTTTATTCATTAATGGAGCTCAACACGTACTGTATATTTTTGGTGCCTAGCTGTGCTTCTGTACCAGAGCAACAGTGTCAGGTGTAAAGCAGAAAGATTACTGTTAACATATAGCAGATACAGAAAAGGGGAGCTGCATCTGTGTTTCAAGTTGATGTTGCAGCATCATTGATGGACATGCTCCACCTAAAGAAATCTAAGTCACTGCAAGCCACGCGCTCTAGTGAGCTAAACCTCACCACAACAATAAATAGAACATTCTGGAGGGATAGATACCTGTCACAGAGACTCCCCATGCTTTGGAACAAAATTCCAAACTACATTAGACAGAGACCCTCACTAACATTCTTCAAGAGAAACCTTGATGAGTGGATGGGTAACAGAAAATACACCCTTGGGATCACTTCATTGGCTGTGCTTGACAGAGGATCAGTTATTTAATCAATGGGGTGGTGAAAGCCGACACACTCTGGCTAGGCTTATAAATGCCCTCAGGCAGATAGCCTAGTACCTACCTATGAACCTATAAGGAGTGGGAAGGTGGAAGACATGACAACATACCCTCTATTGATCTGCAGTGCACAATAACATAAGAGCAATACATGCATAAATACAAAAAATATAATGGATCAAAGCTAATAATGATCTGTCTGATTTCTGTATACTGCATAGTAAAAGGTCTCAAGGGCGGGGGGTACTCTAGGATTTTGTCAGCATTCTATGGTATTACAAGTTATGTTGTTCAGCTTATATGTTAAACGTGCCACAACTATGATGTACATGACATGGAGGTGGTAGTACATTGTACAAAGATGTTCAGTATACATAGTGAATTGCACCAGGATATACGTTATGTGCAGGGAAGGGAAGGGAATGAAAGGAAAGGAAAAGAAGAAAGGAGAGGAATCATCTGTCATTTATCACATGAAGAATATTCTCCATCACAGCATGCACACAGAGACTTGAGTCTGCATAATATGGTGGTACGCACTCCAGAAGGACAGGCTATTCATTTCATTTTATTTGATTTCTTTCCATTTTTTGACCAGGGTGGTCCAATTAGAAGTCACATTTTTAGAGGAGCTTACACAGAGATAATAACCAAATGCCAAATTCAACATGAAAACATGGTATATATATATATATATATATATATATATATATATATATATATATATATATATATATATATATATATATATGTGTGTGTGTGTGTGTGTGTGTGTGTGTCTGTATGTATATGCACATTTGCATATATGTTATTAAATCACCTCTATACCTTTTATAATACAACAAATGCACATTTGTTATCTTAAAGTATCTCTATAACTATACACTGTTGGAGAGCATAATTTGTTTGTAAACCTTCTCTAAACAAATTCTAACTTTCATATTGCAAGAGAAGGGACAAATGTAGGGGTTAACATTACAAATGCAATCCAATTAAATTGATGCATTCAAGGAATGGAAATCTGGATTTCAAGTTTAAATAAAGAACCAGAATGCTGTCTAGCCATTTATTAGCCCTACTAAAACTTATCCACATGAGATCAAAAAGGCAAGGTCAGACAATCCTAGTCAGAAGGTTTAATTATATTGTCTGGTAGATGTCAATATTGGTTTTGCAGAGGTACAATGGTTTGTGTTAATGCATTACAGTGTTTGGTTTTCTGCTTTGGTTTTTGACTATGGTACCTTATGTGTGGAGTCTCTATGTCGTCCCTTTATCTACATTGTTTTTTATTATAACCCGCTGTTTTCCCTGCTTGTCAGAGACATGCTGATGGGTGACCTGTTAAGGCTATAAGCTGCCTGTCGGTGAATATATGTTGGGCATATACCATCTCTGTGTGCATCCAAAGATGGACTGGCATCCCATACAGACATGCTTCTCTGCCTTGAACCCTCTGTCTACTGAAATAGGATTTCACTCTACAGTGATCCCAAATATGATAAAGCAGGTTTTAGAAATTAATGAGCAGTCATTGATGCAATATTGCCTCTTCTCTTTGAAACTACATGTGGCTTATGATTTAAACATTAATCGGTAAACAGCTTTTTAAAGTCCATGTTGGTTTTACATCAAACACATATTGATGCTCATATATATTCTTGCTTTTAATCACATCAGCAAGCTTTAACTCATCAGCATATTTTATAAAACATATACACTGTGTAGGTTTAACTCCAGCACGCCTATTCTAGTGAGTGAAGACCCCAGGACCATCCCTTATGGAATAATACAGTCCATGACTGAATCTCCCTTAATTGATCACCTCGTCTTACCCTCCAAGGGTGACCTTATCAGTATTTTAGCCAGTTGAATGTGCAATGTTTACCTGTTGAGTAGTGTATTAATGAATCATCAGCCAAGGATCCACACGGTTAAAAAGCTTTACTCAGTTCCAAATAAATAACACTGATAGCTCAATGTATAGTGTGTCTGATATTAAATTGGGAAAGTAATGAATCCTGGCCAGAGTGCAATGACTATTTATTATGCCGTGCTAAGGTACATCACATGCATCTTCTCCTATCAATCTTTCACTGAAGATATTCAAGATAAAATGTAAAGTGTTAATGAGTCAAACTTCTTCATAACAGATCAATCACACTTCTTGGAAAGATAGAAGTATCTGTATCAGCTTTCAAAGACTTGGATCTATATATACATACATATATATATGGGTCCCTATGAGTTGATCGACAACTCAAAACATCGACAGTGACTTCACCGACAAGTCACATCACCGACATCGCAAAACACGGATGTTTACCAAGTAACGGATGTAAATCCGCTACTCATGCCTACCATGGTTGCATGACACTGCCACACTTAACAAACCATGGTAGGCATGAGTAGCGAATTTACATCCGTTACTTGGTAAACGTCCGTGTTTTGCGATGTCGGTGATGTGACTTGTCGGTGAAATCACTGTCGATGTTTTGAGTTGTCGATCAACTCATAGGGACCCATATATATATATATATATATATATATATATATATAGAGAGAGAGAGAGAGAGAGAGAGAGAGAGAGAGAGAGAGCCTGTTAGTAATACATTGTTAAATATTACAAGCAGAAGATTTTATACATCATATTAAAACTACATAATGAATCAAACTATGCAAAGGAGACTTTGCATAATTAAAAAATTAAAACATGAACTTCGATAAAGTATAATCAGAGTTCACCTTAATAAACTAAAATAACCAAATATCACATGTAATGTTTCATGTTCTACATAATAATTCATTAGGCTAACACACAAAAAACTCAGCCTACTGTAGAAAACTAAGTTGTTTGTTTTCTGTATTATTTTTTTGACTAATGTGGTCAATGTGGACTCCTCATTAACTGGTACCCCTTCCAATTTGGACCCTTCAGAATGACATGAGAATATGTATTTAAAATTTAATATCAATCTGCACATTACATTAATGTAGTGATTATTTGAATTGTATTTATTAATGATTTCAGGTATTGTTCATTTTCTACAATATATGTGTTGTTAGCCTGATGAAGCAGTTATGAAATGCAAATGCTTATTGTGTTAATATATATTTGTCAGTTTGTTTCATTAAAGTGAATGCAGGTTATACTCTACTGGAGTTTAAATTTAAATTTTATGGAAAAAAGCTCTTAACTGAGCTACAGAAAGTTAGCAGGACTTGGCAACTATTTGTATCTATATTAGCCAAGGACTTTTACACACTGTTATGGAGCATGATTAGGCATAGAGTATCTATCCCAATAACAACCTTGATACTGTTATTAAAAAAATTGTGCATACACATTTTCACTGAATTTGTTAAGGCCTAGTAGCCTTTTCATTACAGTATAAGTTTCATGTGCACAAATACAGGAAAACACAAAAAGCAATGCTACTGTAACATCGTAGTGAAGCTATACACACACACACACACACACACACACACACACACACACACACACACACACACACACACACACACACACACACATACACACGTGCACATGCATACACACACACACAAACACACACAAATGCATTCACACACAAAATGCTATATTCTTTACTGGTACTGATATTAAAACTGTAGTAAAATAATTCAGTTATGCACCTCAGACTAAGTCCTGAGATTCAAAGAACAAAGGTAGAAATAATGCAGAAATCTGTTTGGAGATGCATGTTTTAGCCTTCTTATGGCCTTGTCAGCACAGCATAAGTGGGCTGGTTGGCTAATATTTGGAAACACAGGGTTGTCATACCAAGCCGATATCCATATCCATTAGGGTGTCTGCAAAATATCCCAGCTAGCAAACAAAAACAATGAGCAACAAGGTCACACAGACCCTGTGTTTCTCAATGTTAGCCAAACAGCCCACTTATGCTGTGTTGATGAGGCCATAAGGAGGCTGAAACATGCATCTCCACAGCTATTGGGGGTTTGACTTTATTGGCCTGAATTTGTCCATAATAGACTTAAAAGGAAAAACGTCATGGGCATTCAGAACTGCCACATAGCTGAAACACCTGATGTCCTTAAGTGGCCATTTGCATATATCCCATGTTACCTCTAATTCAAGAGGTTTTTAAGGAATCAACAGTGGAAAATCCAGCTTGGCTGGGTTTTTCTTTTGTTTTTTGCTGATTGTTTTTTCTGTGTGACCATGTTACACTAGTACGACATGTTTCATTTTTAATCAGTATTGATAGGAAGTAGAATGTGAAAATTAAGTGTTTAGCATCATTGGAAAGATAGCACTGCAATTTTGGTTGACTAAATATAGCAGCACCATAATGTAAAGATGGTAACTGCTGGCCTGATTTGCTACTTATGTGCCATTTAAGAATGTTAGTACAGAGGACTAAGTTATCATTGCATTTCCATTTTTGTGATACTCCATGTAGGGTAATCTTAGTCTTTCTTATGTCCTAATTAAAGTTTCCCTGTGAATGTCCTCTCTACAGATGATGCAGACTAGTTAAGAAGCAGGACTGAATGGTAGCTGGGTTATGGTTTGAGGGATACAGGGTGCCATCTGCATACTAGCTGATGCCTGGGGAGTATGCCATGGGCCTTCCTCATAAATTGTGAAGGCAGAGATGCAGCTATCTATTTTGATTTCCAGTGCCATCCCCTGATCTGCCACCTCCTCAACTTGAAGTTGAGGAGTGAAAAAATATCTATACTTAAGGAGCAAGCCCATTCTATTCTTCCCCATGTAGGCTCCTCAGACTTGAGCAGCAGGAAAAAAGCTCCTCTGTACTTTGAAACTGTAGAAAACTGGTCGCTACATTTGCAATAAGCTGCTACATAATACACCACACACGGAGCGGTGAACTCCTTCAGTTATGACTGCAAATGTAATATCGACAAAAATGATGGTATTCCACTTAAGACTGATTGAGATATACCAGTCATGCCCCCTAATACTTTATGAGCATGGTTGGCTGCCCCTTTGCTCTACCCTAGCTATTCTGCAATGTGAAGATAAGATGCCCTAACACCAAAACTATAGAGACCCTGCTAGTTCTTATGTTAGAATACAAATGATGCCCCCATAGATGACATGTCGGACCCTTTCAACAAGGTAGCTGGTAATTCAGGTGCACATTGGGATTATATGTTGTACTTTCCCAGAGAAGAAAGTAAGTTGTTGAGGCCTACAGCTTGAGATGATTTTTGCATGTTCATGACAATGACTTTCATAGCTTACTCCTTCTCTAGTAGCCTGGCGATACCACCTATTTGCTTAATTAGGGCACTGCTGATAATGTATTTGACTTTGTAAGCACATTGAGAAAACAAGAGCAGGTACTAACTAAATAGAAAAGAGAAGAGCTGATTGTGTACTACCATCTGCCACACCTTAGTTATGGAGTGAAGAGCAGTGTGGGCCAACAACTGTATATTTGTGATGCAGTACTGCTCTTGAGAGTAGAACACATCTTTGTCTTCTAGCATGAGAGGACGACTTCATTCCTCAGTGACATGTTTATTATTCATCAGTTGCTGAGATTCCAATGAAACCTTCACAGGAAGGTAAAGTCCCTTAGACTGGAAGATGTCTTCTGAGAACAATTTCCTGAGTTATAACTGGAGTCAAACTCAGAGCTACAGGTAGACTGGAGGAATGCATTACTTTATTGAGGACAAACTCTGGGGAGATGCTGAGTAAGCCATGTTGAACCAAGCATTTAGTGTGTTTGCTTAATTGTATCCAAAAGTGCAAAGAAGGAATGAAATGGTCAAATGAAGTTGTTACAGCCTATGTTTGTGCAAATACTTAAAACTCTGTTTGAAGAGCTATACCAGACAAAAAAGAGAGATCTGTTGAAGGCAGAAAACTGTTTTTTCATAGCAAATAACAGCATTTCATCTATTATACAGTTGATAGTATTGTGTCAGCTTTCCAAATATTCATGTTTACAGTCATTCCCAGCCTTATCTGTGTTGCTCATTGTTGGTTTGATGTGAGGGCCTTTCTTTCCTGCAATATGCTCATTGCCTCATGCTGAGAAGACCTTGTGAAGTAATTAAGGGCCACATTTTTGGTGGAGACTACAGCCAGTAACCAAGATCACACAAAGGTAACCCACACAATGCAGGATAGCGCTAAATCAGTGAAATTAAGCTTTATATGTTTCGTTATTTTATGTTCTATTTTTGGTCTGTTTTTAGCCTTTGGGCTTTCTCAAATAAATATATTTTTGTTTGATGACCCTGGAATTCCTTGGACATTTTTAGTCCTAGTATACGTTAAAGACAGCCTTCATTGTACCGGAGCAGTATCCTGCATTGTGTGGAGACTACAGCCAGGGCAGAAGTAGTAAGTAGCTATTAGTGCAACATTAGAAGCAACGCAGAATCAGAAGTTGTGGAGGTTATGACTTTGTATATTGAGATTCAATATTTCACCAGCCTACTTTCCTGCATAAATTGATAATATTAGAAAAATGGTAATTAAAGATTGATTGTATGTCCAGCTTAGGACATTTGGAGTGCACATAGCTTTCAAGGCTTTGGGAATAAAAATATGCAGAAAACTACATGCAACTTTTTCTGAATTTGCTTTATGCCTTAGCAGAACTTTTAAGAATATAAACGTCTATGAAATATGTAGCTGAATAATTTGAAAGGATGGGTAATGGACATTATTGATTTGTTAATTATTGTAAGGTCCCGATTGAATCATATGTAGATAGATTAGTTTGTGAAAAAGAAGACTAGCCTTACTATAAGGAGGCACTAAGTTGAGAATGACTGATTTCTGCAAAAGATAATGTGCAATAAATTAAGTTTGCTAGGTAGACATATTTGTCCATATACACTTGCATGGGGGGAGGTGGGAGGTTGTGGATTATAATGACGCTTTTTTGTTAGTTTATGTGTATGCTCTGTATAAGGAAGGGTAGGGAAGAACTTTTGGAAAGGGTGGAGCAAGAGAACTGGAGGGCAGTGTTAGGTAGTGAGGTAAAAGGTTGGAGTGCAGATAGTGGTAATTTATACGATAGGTTGTGGGTGGGTGTCTGGGCCACTCTGACATAGATGTTTGGTGTAAGAAGCACCTTTAGCCCACAACCAAGCATCTAGTAGTTCTTGTTGGTAGCAGATAGTGTGCTTGTAAGGTAAGTAAGGTCTATTTTGGAACTTTCATAGGTTTAGATAAGGATTTTATGTTATTGCAAAAGTTAATTACAAAAAATAAAATGCCAGCAGTGGACCTCCTGGTTGAATAAGGGAGATTAGGTAGGGACTGTGACAAAACCCACTCTCCTCTAGTATCCCCTTTCTATGCTGTGCCTGATGGGGGCAGGGGTGGAACAGAAACAAAGCAGTTCCCAGTGTGATAGTGTAGTAGTATATGGCTAGAAGTGCAGTGTGGGTCTAGGGATCTATCTCGCTAGCTGTGGATGCACATATATTTTAAATGGCAAAAAAAAAGGAAATGGAAGAGGCCGAATTGTGTCTAAGAAGTGAGGCTAGAGGATGAAATGTTTGTATTATTCTTATCACCTCTCTGCTACCTCACAAATGTCTAACCCCTCTTGAAGTGCTACTAATGTAACTAGTCAGGACAGGTGCTGTGCCTCATGGCTGATGCTAGGCTGCTTCTTGGCCTGAGGTTACATGGCTATGACTTGGAAGAGAGGAGGGGATTCCTGTCAGTAACTCCTGTGTAAGGGTGAGTAAGACTGGCAATTTAAGTAAATAAAGATAATAATATCAATAAATGATAACTATGGTGAATAATAAGGAAAGGCACTCGGGCAGGCTAAAGAGAAAGGTGAGTACAGAGTTGCAACTGTGTTCTTGCCTACTGCAGTGGGACACAGCCCTTCAGAGATTCCAATACAAGTACACATTTCTCAGTGGATCAAGACAGATCTCAACAAAATCAGGGACAATTGCAGGAATAATCAGAGGCAATCGGGGAAATCTTTAACTATTAGTGATATTAACTTGAAGTATTGACTGAATAAGAATATGTATTAATGTATATTTTCTGAAGTAGAGGAAGTCTATAATTCTAATTATTGTCATTATTTATTAATATAATTCATCACCTATTCTCCATATTCACCAATTGTCAGAGGGATTAAGAGGGGCAGAGCAAAACATGAATCAGAATTAGGGTCATGGACAGTTGAGAAGTACATGGCATATATTTATTTGCAAAGAAAAAATTTAGGAATTCAGAGCCATTTCAGTGAAATATTGCAGTGGTATTGCTGAGAGGAAACACTAGAGAATCTCAAGATACCAAAATCTCGAACTACGGTATCTCGAGACGAAAACAGCAAAAAAACACAATGCTGAAAACAGAAAATGCAGAGTGTGGAATAACTGACACTTAAAAAGGTGAGACAGTAATACCCAATCCCCCAAATAACCAACACATAAAAGGGCGAGTCACCAATACCCGACAAACAGCCATAAACAACCATGCAAACATCTGGAAACACCGGAAATATAAGCACCGCACCGATATCAGAATGTCAGAACCATGACAAGTGCCTTTATTTACAAGTATGGTCCAGAACTCCAGTAAACACCGTAAACCAAACATCCACAGCCCCAGTAATCCAGCCAACACTCGAGTACGACATCCACAAACTGCAGTGTGCCAGCAGCACCTCTAATGCAACACATACAGAGTGCACAATCCAAATAGCCCCACAACGCACCACAAAGTGACGAGAGGGAAGCACACCAGCAGATGCCAAGCAACTGCAATAGACACACCTTCCACTAGGTACACCTTCAGCAGCTGAGCAATTGCTGTGAGAAAGTCCAAACAGCCATACATTATCCTGTTCTGCAGCACATATTCAAACTGCCCATGCCATTTAACTACACACTTTAGAGACGGCAGACAGCCACATGACATACATGCTAGTAACTCCTCCACCCTGTCCTGTTCCCTTGCTAACACATGCAGCAATAAAGACAGGTCGGTGGCTCTGCGTCCCAACAGTGATTTCAGTCTGCAGTGCCATGCTTCCACACTGTTCTGTGTGCTTGGAAGGAAGAGAGCATTCAAAGCATGCACATTCCAGAATGTTATGGGAAAGAGTGGGGGGCATCTACAGCATGTTGTTGTTCTGGTAGCAAATTTACTTGCCCTACCAAACACATACCAGTCCCCAAAGTACCATAGTAGGTCCTTCCCCTCACACAGAAATGAGTCCCTCAACTGGTTGAATGCCAGTATCACCTCCTCTTCTGGCAGGAATGCTAGGGCGACAAGTGACTTCACAGCCAACTGGAATGCCATGATGGTATTATACCTATGTTCTAGCCCTAGCTGCTGTACTTTACGACAGATATTCTGGCCAAAGTGGAAGAGACACCCTTTCGACGTCACACCTTGTAGGTTCCCTTTGATGCTCCTGATGGCAGCTACCTCAAAGTCCATTAACACGTACTTCAACTGAGTGTCACAGCTATGTTCTGCCAGCAATTTCAACACACAATGCCACATATAGTTATAGGCCTTAAGGGACTTCTTGCTCATTAAACAGAAGAGTAACAGTACAGAACTATTGAAGCCACCATACTTAACCAGGCCATGTATACTGTACAGTTGGCGACATATGACTCCTTTATAGAAGAACGTGCCATCCATTAGCCATATAGTGGCTGTGCTAAGATCTATCAGGTTTTGTACTGTTGCGAACACCACTACCACTGTGCCTGTAGTGCTATCACACATCCTCTTCCTAATAAATGGACCGGACTTTGTAGGGAAGTCAGCTACATTAATCTCCTTCAATGTACTAACACAGGCACCTGTACATTTAGCCTGCTTCCTTCTCACCCACCCCACCTGTTGCAGCAGTGCCCTCTGATTTGGTAGATTTGGCATGATATTGCTGGATGTGGATGCCAGGGCATCATCCACGATTACGCATGGCATGTCGCGGGATAACTTGGATTTCACCTTTAACATTGCACACGTGATATTGTTCAATCTCGGAGGGGTCTCCACTATGGTTATGCCCTACTGTTTTGAGCAGCAGTTCCCCCTCAGGCAGACATTGCATGATAGCCCTACCTTTACACTTCTGGAGCCCTACCTTTACACTTCTGGGCACATTTCCATTTTCAGCACCAGTACGTTTTTTCCTTGTTTACTTTCTACCGATTCAACACATACCCATCCAACAGTAGTGCAGGATGTCCCTTTTGTGACTTGATTGTGAAGTATACTGTGCCGATCACCCCAGGAGCAATGGCAGGGCTGTCAGCCATGGTTGCAGCTGATGTCAGGGCTGTTGTTACCCGCTTGCTTGCAGTGAATGTCAGGGTTCTAGCTAACCATAGCAGCCTGTCTGTGGCAGTTTTGCCTTTGCAATTGGCGTGCTTTTGAACCGCCGACATTTCAGGAATTTGCTGTTTTCGTCTTGAGATACTGAAATCCGAGATTTCAGTACCACGAGATTCTCTAGTGAATCCTTGCTGGGAATATAGTGGTTTCAAACAACTCTCAGAAAGAGTGGTGCAGGTATTTTCAGCACTGTTTGACAGCAGAATGCAGTTTTAAAGGTGGAATAAGGATGTACCAATCCATAATGAATGGTTTTAAGGGATTTGGGACTGGTTATAGAAGGGAAAAGGAAAAAAAAAGAAAATCAGAGAGAGAGGCAAGGCATATATATTTTCATATAGGGTACCAAAAAATTTGAATGTGGATGGCTGTAATTATCAGGTGGTTGTGGAAGTGAGTTTGGTAGCATCCTGTAACAAGGATAGGGAGTCAGCCTGCAAGGGCGGGGGAGGGTAAGCAACAACCTTCAGTTTGGGGAGATTAGTAGTCTGGTTTAGCATGGTTTGGGTGTTAGGGCAGATGAAGGTGGAATTATTACAGTAGTGACCATGCTGTGTTTATTTTGTAGATGGAATAAATCCAAGAGTTAAAAGATCATCTATTTTACTTACTCACTACTCTATCTTTTACCCCTCCTTTATACCTTCTTCTGTTTATATTACTCAGTTTACTGAGGTTTCAGTTAAATATCTATTCTACTTCCATACTGTCTCTTCATGTCCTTCTCTCTTTCTTATGATGTTTTCTATGCTAAATAAGCTATACTTGTGTTTTGCCTACAAGAACAATGAGTACATTATTGTACAAATGTTAATTCTGAATACAATAAGTTTCATATAATATATGTTTTGTTTTGATGTTTTCTCTTTATTGCATCTTATGTAATTAGTTACTATGTCTTTGTGGAGCTTTTCTCCCCGGGCCTCTGCTGAAAATGGAAATAATTCCAGTTGGACTAGCCCGGTTAACAAATGTAAAATAAATAAATAAAATAAATCATAGAGCTCAGATTGTAGCACAGACAGAGGTATTTTTTAAAGATATGGAGGTGCCATCACAGCCAGATAGTAGACCCTCAGCAGAACCAGAGGCAAGAGATCCATACCTCTCGACTTCTTAATGCAAGAAATCTGGAAAAAGTGTAAAATAATGGGGGGCAAGGACCCAAAAATAGGGGGAAATTTTAAATATTGCTCTTATAAACTAAGAAAGTTGGTTGAATAGCAGGATCTGAAACTCAAATACATGTCATTATTTAGTGACGTCAATTCTCTGTGATTTGCCAGAAAACCACAAATGTTATGAGAAAACAGACCAAAAATATGATGCAAAATTATGGAAATTCTGTGAAAATCTGGACAGTTGACAGGTGTGAAGATGTCATAGGAAGAATATGCTAGCAATGGAACAGGACAGTGAATGTACCCCCAATAGGATGAGAAGAAGCTCCAGGAGGCAGAATGCAGGAGCCAGTAGAGTTGTGTTGGCTAGAACACAGCCATTATCAGTTAATACATAAGGTTGTGGGCATGTGGAAGAGGCAAAGGTAACTTTACCAGTAGATGATTATTTAGCAGGTTTGTTGCAGGGTTTAGTTAGATGTGTCAGAGAAGAATAGTTTGCAGGAACTTTTGAATTTTAATGAGCAGGTACAGAAGGTGAGTAGTCAGTTGGGGATAGCTGCTACTGATCTTGGTTCAGGTCATGGTAATCATGCCTCAACAGGACCATTCATAGTTGGTTGTCAGGTAGGGAAGCAGTCAGTTACTCTTATCGGTGGGGTCTAGCTGGAGGAGTGACTTACAACACAGATATGTTTGTCATGCAGGACACAGGCATGTATTACTCCATATATTTTATCATCTGTGAAGCAGATTTGGAGGGAAGAGCATATCACTCATTTAAGTTTACTGATACTGATGAGGTCCAAGATTAGTAGAAGCTAAAACCCCTAGAGCCAAAGACCTGGCAGCAGCAGCACTTGCAGTAACAGGCAAGAGTAGGTCAGGTAGGAACAGGGCATGGACCTGGGACAGTCGGATCCTAGATTTCAAGGAGGTCAGGTAGGAACAGGGCATGGACCTGGGACAGTCGGGTCCTAGATTTTATAGGTTATATGGGCATGATGCTGATGCAGGATTTGGCTCAAGGTTTATTCATTTTAGCATTTTTTCTCACTATTCAGAAAGCCCAGAGATTGTGAAATGAAAATGCCTGGTTATAGTATGATCAAGCAGAAAGCAGTGGATAAGTCATTGCATTGGGAGGTCAGACATTCCAAAATCTGGTTTGGCAGTATGTTATGTAGAACAGGGAGTTAGAGGAGGCCAGACAAAGGTGACATGAGGGATAGGTAGGTATTTGCTGGGGTTTTAATGTTGGGAGGTAGCCTTGGCCCTTTTTTAGGTTTAGTCATGTTTGTTCCATCTGTACAGAAGCTCATGCAGCAATGAAGTGGAGACTTAAGGAAGGTAGAGGCTTTCAAGTGACCTTGATGCAGCAGTAGGTCAGGGTAACCATGCAGGGAGAGGTAATTTTCATTGGGCAAGAGGTACCATACCTTTCTGAGGCATTTCGATTTAAGGCAGACATTCTGCGTGCATTATTGAGTGATTTTCTTGTTCAGTGTGAGGCAGACAAGTTGACTTTAGGATTTCCTGACGGATTTTTATTATGTTAAGAGATGGGGAGTGATGTTGTGAGCCATAATTTGAAAATGGTTAAATGAAGAGATGGGGTGGTCAGGAGATGTTGATTAAGGAAGACAGGCAGGAAGAGCATTATGCCCATTTGAAGTACCACCTTAGGTGTAGCTCCCAAGAAAAAGCCTGGAGATTTTAAATTAATTCTGCATCTATCATACCCTGAAGAAGCCTCTGTGAATGAATTTTAATGCCAGGCCTAACACTCAGGTATAGTATGCTTCCATGGATTATGTGATCTAGATGATTAGAGACTTTAGGGTCCCCTAGTTAGTGAAGTTGGATATTGACACAGCATTCCAGCTGTTGCATATTAGAGAGGAAAACTGACCCATGTTGTATGTGGTTTGATGGAAAGTACTATGTCAACAACGCCATACCAATGGGGTGTGCAATAGCATGTGCTACTTTCAAGAAATTTGGCAAAGCTTTGCATTGGATTTGTCTCTGTAGAGTCACTAACCAAAAAGTGGTTCATTATTTGGATGACTTTTTGTTGACTGGTAAGGGGCAAGAGGAGGCAGAGTCAGGGTTGCAGAGATTTAAAGATTTGTGTGATGAGTTAGGGGGTTCCCTTAGCCCAGAAAAAATTGGAAAGCCTGAGTAAAATTGTCAACGTCTTAGGTTTGGAAGTGAATGCTGAATGGGGATTATTTCATGTGCCACAGGAGAAACTGAATAAGTTGAGGGATAATATTGAGATCGTCAGGTAAAAAAAACAGAAGATCAGAATTACAGAAGAACTGGAGTGACTTAGACTCCTGAATATTGCTTGCAGGATGATAGGAGCAGGCAGAACTTTCTGCAGGGTGTATCCAATATCTTGAGTGGGAGAGACACAAACACCACATGGTTAGTGTTATGCAAATGGATAAAGAGGATTTGGGGTTATGAGCTGTATTTTAGGGTAGGTTTTGTGGTGTTAAATTCTATCAGGATGACACAGTAGGTGGTCTAGTTATGGCAGCTTATTTTGTTAGGTGTAATATGTGGAGACATGGCTTGTTGAATGGCCAGATGAGTGGAGAAAAATGGATCATTTTTGGAACTGATACCCATAGGTAACATCAGTGGTTTGGCAAAAGAAGTTGCTAAAATGTTTTTTCATTTGGAGAATAAGACTGTGCCTCAGGTCTTGAGGAGAGAATTGGCCAGGTCAAAATTGGTGCTGATGATTTTTGAAGAAAGAGATTTTGCAGAGTTTGTAGATGAATTTACGTTTTTAGATGTTCCAGGGCATTTGAATGCAATAACTGACAGTCTTTGTCTCTTTCATTTTTGTAGGTTTTGATTGCTAGTACCAGAAGTAGAAGATCAGTTGGTGGGGTACCTAAAGAGGTAGCTGCCTGGTTAGTTCAACAGTATTGGTCAAGGTCTATATGGCATGATAATAATTTGGTGATTTTTTTTTTTCATTTGTGGAACTACTGCTAAGTTGTGATAGAGCATGGTCATTTGGTTTGGTGTTTGGGTGTTTGATTCATAGATAGCAGTTGGGTGATGCATTCAGGTCCATAAGAGTTCATTTGGCTGCCCTAAGTGTTGAAGAAAGGTTGGTAGGTTTCATGGATATTACTAAGGCATGGGTGATTGGTAAAATGTTGAAATGTTGAGAGACTGTAAATGGTTTGAGTGAGGATAACTGATTTCCATAAACTAAGCAGTTGGTGTTGCTGAAAGGTTTGTGCGTTTTGTCAGCAAGTTGTCGAGTGTATATCATATGGGCCCCTTAATAGCTTTTAGGGTTAGCGAGCATTTAGGTAATTTATATTTTTGTGTATTACAGATTCAGCAGTTGTGTTATGGATTGGTTGGTTGATGGTAGAACAAAAATGGTGAGGGCAGCAAGTGGTTTTGATTAGAGATTTGGAGCAAATCCTGTGTGCAGTTTTGTGGGTTGCACAATTGAGTTTAATGGGTTATTATGTGAATGTTGTCGTTTTTCAGTCTTCGGAGAGTAGACTCATAATGGCGGCCCAGTTTAGATGAGTTTTAAGGAAAACCCTGGAGAGTCAAGGTATTTTTGTGGCTAGATATTCAGTTTACTCTTTTTGTAAAAGACGTTTGTCTCATTAGTGAGGATGGTAGATCAGTTGAGTTCATAAAAAGGGTAGGATGATGTTCATTGAGAGCTTTTTGTAAGACAATGATTCATTTAGATAATTTTGTTAAGGGTTTGTTTGTCTTTTAAGTGGTGGCAAGATTATCATTCTGGGACATTCCTTTGTCATTTGGGTGGCAAAGCAAGACTTGGTCAGATCCAGAGGAAGTATGTTGGGCCTTGATAATTGTAATTGGAATGCACTTTGGCATAGTTTCAGAATAATGAGGTAACCAACTGTTGACCAGAAGGAATCAGCTACAGGCACCATCAGACATTCCTCGTTTCATTATTATTACTGTAAGTGGGATGATCTTAGATGGGTCCTAAAGAAGATGCTGTTGACTTAGATTGTAAAGGATTTGTTGATTGTGAAGTACCCTCAATCATTACTGGTTTGGTCAGAAATTGTTTATATATATATGTATATATATATATATATATATATATATATATATATATATATATATATATATATATATATATATATATTGGCATGGAGGCAAACTGGCAGCTTTAAAGGGAGGGAAAGTGCTAGGTAATATATGAATCATAGGATGGCAGTCTGGTGGCTGGAGTAAGAGGGATTCATTGTGACAGTAGGTGAGCATGAGTTATGAACAAATAACATTTGCTAGATAGACGTGTTCATTCCTATGTGCATCATGGGGGGTGAGAATTTGAATTAGGCTTAGGTGTTAGTTTATATGTATGTGTTATAACATTTGACAGGGGAATCTATGGGGAAGGAGTGATAAGAGAATTGAAGGGTGGAGTTAGAAAGTGAGGCAAAGGGATAGAGTGCAGAGAGGTTGTTTATAAGGTTGGGTTGAGTTTGGGGGAGGGTTGGCCTCTTTGGTGTATGTGTTTTGTGCTCTTCCCTCTCATTTTAGCTCTGCAGTGACATGGTAGCATAGGATTTTGGCAGAGTGAGAGGGTGCATTGTATCAGAAATCCCTCTTTTCCTCCTTTTATCTGTTACAGCGGTATTCCATTTTCTGAAGTGAGAAGCGGCACACTACTCCAAGGATGGCATCTATTTAAGTTACAGTGAGCAGTTTGTTTAACGCTGCTTGTACTAGTTGAATGGTTGATGTATGTTCCCCACTTTTCCAAGGAGCTATTCATATTAATTAGTTAATTGTCTTATTAGTGATATTAAGTTTGAATTGTCATTGTTTATGCAATTTGCAAATGATCGTGAAACCAAACTGGTTACAATGAAATAACTTTTGTGTTTTTAGGAGTTGGGCAAGAGTTATTGACAAACGTGTTTGACATTGTATGCATTTATGTACATTTTATTATAACATCAGCTTCTTTAAGTGAATACACCTTTGTTAATCTACTAGAGGAAGAGAGGTAGGAGAGAACTGCAGGTATTTTTAGAAGAAAGGGCAATCATGATATAAACAGTTCAAAGAGTCGAAGATTAATTGCTGTACAGTGAAACTGCAATATCATATAACATTATATTGAAAGATGCTCAAAGAACAAGACATTAAACATTTTCAAAAGAAAATGGAATGAAAAGTGTTGCATGAATATACATGAAGCAAGAACAGGTATAGAGAACATTAAGTAAAATATGTAAATCAAACGGTGAGTAAAAGGCCAGCACTAATGTTGAATATCCTGAGATAAAACTAAACAAATTATTTTGTTTATCATTTTTAAATATAACAAAATCATTAAAAACAACATACAAACCATTTATACTGAGTGCATGACTTTGCAAAGGTAAATCTTTTTCAACATCAAAGTTTTTGAGAAGGAATAAACACATATGGTTTTACCAAGCCAAAAACATTTTAGATGTTGACTTGAATAGGCATTTGTTTACCATTAAGTTCTTTGGCTTTGTTTGGAGTTCGAGAAAACTCCTAGCCAGGAGTCACTTGGAAATGTTATCTTATCTTTTGAAACATAACCAGGTTATCTGTTCAGCTTATGAGATAATTATAGCCTTCTTAAGATGAAAAATATTCAGCTTAAGAATTCATTGACCTTTGGCACCAGAAAGAAAGATTTTCTGACCTAGAGCTTTCAGTTTGTTCCTGCTTTAGTGTTTTGCTTATTTGCCAATATTATCTTCTTTATATAACAAATACTGAAGGGAAGATCAATGTCTCAAAGAATGGGTGAAAAGTTTGAATAAACTGAGCCATTGTAGAGAGCAACAGATACAACAGAGTGCGTATCTACCTATGATCTAAAGCAAATCATTATCATATGCCACTTTTGTCAGGGTTATAGTGTGAGAAAGATGTGAGTTATTTCCAGAGGATATGGCTGTCATCTCTGCTAATTGGATATTTATGGCGTCTTTTTTTTTTTTTTAATAACTGACAATTATCAGATTCCTTGTTGTATTTCAGTAATCCACATACTCTCATAGTATTTCTTCAAGAACAATAATCCTTCACATGCAGTGTTTGGTTTAAGTGCAGGTTGTTTTCAATCAAAAATTGTAATTGTACTTCAGTCGGCCATGTTGTAGAAGCAGATTCATTCCCTTCAATTTTCAGACTATGGCATATTTTTGATGATAGTGCTGCTATGCTGTGGAGAGGTTTTCATAGATTGTCTTCACGGATGACACTTAACAGTGTGGTATTAATGTATCTCACTGTTCAAAATATGGGTCCTGCATAAATTAAAGAATTGTAAGTCCTGGACTTCCCATCTCATTCATTCCCCTTAGCTATTTTGAGGATGATATTTATTCTTGGATTGTACCAGAAGTGTTGTGATAAATGTTCTTTCACATTCCAGGTTCCGTAATTATAAAATTCAGTAGCACACCAGATTAGGGATAGTCTAATGGATAGATACTTTGAGTCCCTTAAAACACATATCAAGCATATGGAACATTTAAATTGATGGCTTTTAAACATTATTAGCTCACAGAATTGTATGTGCAATTTATTATGTAGTAAGAATTGTGAGGTAATCCACAAATCTTACTGTGATATATTCAGACTTGAATGTGATAATAAAATTTGATCTGATTTCATGTACTGCAGAAAGACTAACCAATGGAACCTTATAGCAAAAATATAAATTACAGCTGTGTATTGCAATTTAAGATTTCAGTCCTGACCTGGTATTGTTCCTAAAATGTTTGCTTTCAGCATTACACTTTCAGACTGTAAATGACAAAACCAAGACATGAAGAAATAAAGCTTCTGGGTCCATGTTCTCTGCTTTTTTAACAATAAAGATTAACACATATTAAGTGTTTGTTTAATTATAAGTATTAGTATCCTAACAAATTTGGGGTAAAACTTTATATAAATTATAAAGATGAATTGCCCTAATTCAGCTAAAGCAAACAACCTGAGAAAAATTCAGCAGTCCCAAAACACTTTTGAAGCACCATTAATATGTTAAGCAATGGCAATTTTTTTATCATGATTCATGAGGTTCATGAATTAGTACTAGGCTAATTGCCCTTGTGAGCCATTTAAGCCTAGCCAATTATCCCTTGTGAGACTCAAACCCTGCAACTTGTGTTTGTAAGGCAAACACCTTAACCATTAGGCCACCTTCCTAACCCCATTATGACTTACAACAAACACAACTTCTCAAACCACTCAAAATGTAAAGCACAACATGGGCAAACCACTGCAGCACTCATATATATATATATATATATATATATATATATATATATATATACCATGCACCCATGTCACAATGCTCATACTTACGGTTTCACAGCATACGTATTGCACATCATATACACCATTCATCTATGTCACGGTGCTCATACTTACTGTTTCACAGCATACATACTGCACATCATATACACCATTCATCTATGTCACAGTGCTATTGTTCCACAGCATATGTACTGCACATCATATACACCATTCATCTATGTCACGGTGCTCATACTTACTGTTCCACAGCATACGTACTGCACATCATATACACCATTCATCTATGTCACGGTGCTCATACTTACTGTTTCACAGCATACGTACTTCACATCATATACACCATTCACCCATGTCACGGTGCTCATACTTACTGTTTCACAGCATACGTACTGCACATCATATACACCATTTACCCATGTCATGGTGCTCATACTTACTGTTTCACAGCATACGTACTGCACATCATATACACCATTCATCTATGTCACGGTGCTCATACTTATTGTTCCACAGCATACGTACTGCACATCATATACACCATTCATTTATGTCACAGTGCTCATACTTACTGTTTCACAGCATACATACTGAACATGATATACACCATTCATCTATGTCATGGTGCTCATACTTACTGTTCCACAGCATACGTACTGCACATCATATACACCATTCATCTATGTCACGGTGCTCATACTTACTGTTTCACAGCATACATATTGCACATCATATACACCATTCACCCATGTCACGGTGCTCATACTTACTGTTTCACAGCATACGTACTGCACATCATATACACCATTCATTTATGTCATGGTGCTCATACTTACTGTTCCACAGCATAAATACTGCACATCATACACACCATTCATCAATGGTACAGTGCTCATACTTACTGTTCCACAGCATATGTACTACACATCATATACACCATTCATCTATGTCACGGAGCTCATACTTATTGTTCCACAGCATACGTACTACACATCATATACACCATTCATCTATGTCACGGTGCTCATACTTATTGTTCCACAGCATACGTACTTCACATCATATACACCATTCACCCATGTCACGGTGCTCATACTTACTGTTTCACAGCATACGTACTGCACATCATATACACCATTTACCCATGTCATGGTGCTCATACTTACTGTTTCACAGCATACGTACTGCACATCATATACACCATTCATCTATGTCATGGTGCTCATACTTATTGTTCCACAGCATACGTACTGCACATCATATACACCATTCATTTATGTCACAGTGCTCATACTTACTGTTTCACAGCATACATACTGAACATGATATACACCATTCATCTATGTCATGGTGCTCATACTTACTGTTCCACAGCATACGTACTGAACATCATATACACCATTCATCTATGTCACGGTGCTCATACTTACTGTTTCACAGCATACATATTGCACATCATATACACCATTCACCCATGTCACGGTGCTCATACTTACTGTTTCACAGCATACATACTGCACATCATATACACCATTCATTTATGTCACGGTGCTCATACTTACTGTTCCACAGCATACATACTGCACATCATATACACCATTCATCAATGGTACGGTGCTCATACTTACTGTTCCACAGCATACGTACTACACATCATATACACCATTCATCTATGTCACGGTGCTCATACTTATTGTTCCACAGCATACGTACTACACATCATATACACCATTCATCTATGTCACGGTGCTCATACTTATTGTTCCACAGCATACGTACTGCACATCATATACACCATTCATCTATGTCACGGAGCTCATACTTACTGTTCCACAGCATATGTACTGCACATCATATACACCATTCATCTATGTCACGGTGCTCATACTTATTGTTCTGCAGCACAGCTACCTGGATTATCCTGCATGCTACCTTGGAGCAATCACCAGGAAAGAAGAACTCAAAGTGCTTAACAAACTTCTCTGGATAGCATAGCTCTCAAACTACTAAAGAGAAATGCTGTAATTCTACTACCAAAGGCTACTACTCCTAAAGTTGTTGATGAATCTAGGTCAATACCCAAACTAAACCCATCAGCAAAACGTTTTGAGAAAATAATATATGAACAAATTTTAAATTATATCTCACAGTGTGACACTCTGACAGATAAGCAGCATGATTACATTGAACCTCAACTGCCAGAATCATGTTAACCAACATTATCTTCAAAAATATGGATGACTGTAAATTTACTGACATTACTTTGTAGCTCTTAAGAGAAGTTTTGAATGTATTGACCAACTTATGCCACTATTAAGTATGCAACTAGTTCTAAAACTATCAACTAGACAAAACATTTCTTATGAGAACAGACAATGCTTATACTAACTCAGTGCCTATCTACATGGGTACACAGCAGGGGTCAAAGCGGAGACCACTGTCATTCTCATTATTTATTACTGACTTCCCTGGGGTATACCAATCCTAAATATATCTTCTATGCTGATGGATATCGTCATCACAAGGGCATCAGCATCACAAAACAAAATCAACAACTTGTAACTAAAGGATTTCACTCTGCTCTGGAACTGGTTGCACTCTAACAAACTGACTAAATGTATAGGAGATCTACTTGTATGTTATCTGGAGCCAACAGAAGACTTGGTCTAACATAACTGCTTTACATAATTGATCCATCTCACCTTTCCATAGCCTTGGTGCAGTAGAACTACTTAAACCTTCAGTAGGTGCAAATTCTTTCTTTTCTATCTCATGTGAAAACCTAAGTAAAAAGTTTCTTATAGAAATAAAAGTAGCATGCAAAATTTCCCCTTCGCTAACAAAAAAAAAATCAAGGCAATCAATAGCTATATGTGTGTTAATCCTAATGCTAGAATACAACCTAGCAATCATATCATTGCAATCCATTAAAATGCACAACTACTACAAAAGAGAGAAAATAAAGTATTAAGATTTCTTAATCTAGTTGCCCCCCACCCCCACCCCGACACCCCAGGAGCACTACTGCACCACACTGAAAAAATGCAATTTGTTTGTCCCAGTAGAAGGTAGAGCCTCTTCTCTGCTGAATGCATTGACCTTCAAACTGATGAATGACCATTACTGCCTTCCTCTAAAATATTTCCTCCATAACAGAGAAACAGCCTATTTCCTAAGAAGTATTAATGACAGCCTCTGTATTAGATCACCATATTGCTACTGCCAAAAAATCTTTTTCTAAAGTACCACCAGAATACTGAAACAGATTATTCCAGGACACTAGGTCTTCCACAGTGCTAGTGGAGTTTAGGAAATTACTGAAAAATCATGTCAACAAATTGTCTGTCATTGCTCTGACAATCATGGTTAATTTACTTCCACTGACCAAAATACATTGGTAATATTTCCTTCCTTAATATTTGAACTAACATTTCCTATGCACCTATAGCCAGTGCATTTCAGCTTTCCCTTTAAGTACCTCCTTTCCTCGTGCTCAGTCCCCTAACTCTGCTCTGCTTACTTTATCAACAAATAACTATAAAGGCAAGACTCCCTATTCCCATCTGCCACACTTACTTTACATTCTCTTAATGATGTACACTAACATTTTGCTCCAGATGTTCCTTACATTTCAGCTTCCTATCTCTTGAAATGTTGCCTTTGACACTAAATATGTATTGTATGTAGGCTGTAGTAAATAAAGTATTAGACAAATACTGTTCATCTCAGTTATATATAAATTAAATGCATTATTCATTCATGATGAATTCTTGAAGAATCACTCAATTTTTAGATTTACTTTTCAAATTGTTTCATTTAACTCCTTACAATATCAATAAAACATACTTTCTAATACAATCTCAGTATTGCTTCATAATACTTAACATTGCCAACAATGTGCACTGTTCATATCTCCCAACTGTACTTTATTACTTGTTTTTTACTGAGTTTTGGGGTCCAAATGAAGGGGTTCCATGATTCCCTGGTGGCACACCTTCATTTCTGATTTTTTTCTTTTGTTTTTTCATTTTTGCACTTTGAGCTGACATCATCATGTGCACCATGATGTCAGCTCCATCAGGGCTGCCAGCCTGTCAGAACTGAGCTCAAGGAGCTCACGTCGACATTGCGCACTGGCTGACGTGGCTGTTGCGAGCGGGAACAGATGAATTTCGGGAATGTCTGGGTCTGACTGGAAATTATGTTCGAGGAAAGGAGGACCTAAACAGGAGGGAGCATGTGAACTACGATGGAAATGAATTATGTTCAGGGAACGGGAGTGTGAGAACAGGCCACGTTCAGGGAACGGAAGTATGAGAACAGACCTGCTGCAGTAAGGAAACTTTTTTGATTATGGCCGGGGAAGTGTGTGTGTGTATGTGTGTGTGTGTGTGTGTGTGTGTGTGTGTGTGTGTTTGTGTGCGTGTGTGTGCGTGTTTGTGTATATGTACATATGTGGAGTAAGGGCCATGAAAGCTCTCAGCTTTCCCCGATTTGCAGAATGACTCTTGCATTTGAATATGTGTGCTACTATACCATTTAATGTCAACAAGAAATCGCATGTTCATGCAGTTTGTACAAGTGCCTGTTCTAATTATTGGGGGTCTCTCCTACCTGTTTCATGCTAAGAGAGAGTGGGAATGGAGATGTCTGGAATGAGGATGATCCATAGTACGTGCATAGAAATAGTGAGCAAATACTGACACTAATGGTGCAAGTGCTGAATATGGAGCCTATGTCATAGTGAGATGCATTAATACTTTTCTTATTTGTTCTTTATCCTCTGTAGGGGTTTATCTTATAAACTTGTTTACACAAGGTTGTAGTTTTGAGGAAGTTTTGAGGAAGTACTTCTTAGTCTATATAACCTGGATATTTGTATATTTGGATGAACACTTTCATGAAACATGTATGTTTGAAACTGCCATACAGATTATAAGTTCATACTATTTTTTTCTATTTCCATTGTGTTCTGCAATCATTAACATGGAGAGAGCTCTGGAACCCTTCTTTTCTGAGATGGTACAGCTTTCCCTGTAAAACACTATAGTAGTCTATTTTGCAGCAGAATATCCCAATTTTGAAATAGGGAGGGTATCTAGGGCAGCTGTCTGTTCTTTGTGTAAAATAGTTGTAGTCATAATGTAAGATGACATCCTTCTGCATTTTTGTGTATTAGGAACATTTATAAGCCAATCAGTAAACACAAATGATTTAAATAAAAAAGTAGCTAAACATTTCGGCAAGGAAAAAGTAGACAAATATAAGAATATAATAAAAAAAAATTTCAAAAGCTTTGTATAACTAGTAGGGTAATAAGTACTTACTAAATAAAACATGCCCTGGGGTAATTTGCAGGCAATAGTGGTAGCAAATTTTGTGGTATTAGAAACTGTAAGGGGTAGTATAGCAACCTGGGATCAAAATATTAGTTAATCCAAGCTTGGTCAGAAGCTGAATAATATAGGAGCATGTTGGTTGTATACTATCAAAATGGTCTGTTGTTTTATTCAACAGCACTTTTTAGCTTCAAATATAATCTAGTATTCAGCTAGATCTCTGACATGGTGTTTATCCTATATTATATCTTTGTTTACCACATCTAAGACATTATCTTGCTTAAATGTTAATGTTTATAGTGGTATTTAATTTGAATTGTGCCAGCTTTGTGGCTGAAGTATGGAACAGCCCAGACTATTGGCTAAATGTTTTTCTGTTTGGATCATGGATGAAAAGCTACCATGCATTGTTAGCCTTTTGTGAAACTACAATATTTAGATGCAGGGATTCTTCTTCTCCTTTTGGCCTTTCCTGTTAGGGGACCCCACAGTGGAACAATGGTATGCAGAATGATTGGAGGTGGAGTTTTATGGTGTCAAGTTGGTACCCCGGTGCCCAACCTTCCACAGAAGGCACACACATGCACACACTCACACCTAGGGCCAATTTTGTGTGTCCAATCCACTGCTGCATGTCTTTAGGATGTGGGAGGAAACAGTAGCACCCGGAGGAAACCCACACGACCAGAGAGAGGACATGCAGACTCCACACAGAAGGTACCCCAACCGAGAATCAAACCAGAGAACCTCTTGTTGTGATGTGGCAAAACTAACTATTGCACCACTGCAGCTGCCCATTTACATTTGTGGATTAGACGTATGTAAGATGTAACAGCACTAATCTAAAATGTTACTTGTAAACTAAATGACCAACAAATATTTTAGTTGAATAAACCTATTAACCTGATAAGTTAAGGAAGCTTTAAGAAAGGTAAAAATGGTAAATCTCCAGGGTTACATGGTTTAAGTATGGAATTGTATAGTCTTCTTCTGTTAAATCTTTTAGAATTACTGAGTGACGTTTTCAGGGTAATTCAGGGTGACAAAATAATCAAAATAATTCCTCCTTCATGGAAATTTTCTGTAATTTCACCTATATTTAAAGTAGGAAAGGACAATAAGTTAGTCTCCTCATACAGACATATTTCATTATTAAATGTAGACTACAAAGTATTTACTTCCATTTTCACCACAAGATTAAGAGATATAGTAGATTAATAAATAAAGATCAAAGTGGATTTGTAGTCAACAGATCAACATACTGTAATATAAAAATTGTAGTAACTATCTTAGATTTAGCAAATGGAATGAACAAGAAATTAGCCCTGATTAGCTTAAATATTGAGAGAACTTTTGATTCAGTAAATTGGAACTACTTGTTTAAAACTTCACAAGCATTTGCTTTTCCAGAACATTTTATTGGAATATTAAAAAAACCTGTATAGAGTCTCCAAAACGTATGTTAAAGTTGGATCTTACATTGCAAGGATTCACTTTAAACAAAGGCATAAAACAAGGGTGTCCCTTGTCCCCTGTATTTACATTAGTTATCGAACCCTTAGCTAGTAGTGTAAGGAGCAAAGGAAAATTGATGGATTCTAAATTAACAGAGATTGCCAATCTAAAATACAATTTTTATGTAGATGATATTTTACTAAACAGATGAGGAAATTGAAAACTTTCAAAAAGTATCACTGCTGAAAATGAATAGCAATAAAACTGAAACTTTATCATTAACCTTTATCCTGTCCCTCCCCTCTCTGTCTACTCTCATCCAGCCTTACACCCCCAGCCATGCTCTCTGTAGCTCTCAGCAGAAACTTTTGCAAGTTTACAGGCCCAATAAAAAATAGTGTCAAACTACTTTACAGCTATTCCATAGCAAAGGCTTGGAACAAATTACCACTAAATATCAGATCTATCACTAAACCTAGAACATGTAAAATAGCACTAAAAGATAACCTCCATAACTCATGGTCATAGTTTTGCAATGACCCAACATAATTCTGCCTTCTTCTCCCCCTCTCTATGCTGTGTGTGTGTGTGTGTGTGTGTGTGTGTGTGTGTGTGTGTGTGTGTGTGTGTGTGTGTGTGTGTGTGTGTGTGTGTGTGTGTGTGTGTGTGTGTGTGTGTGTGTGTGTGTGTGTGTGTGTGTGTGTGTGTGTGTGTGCATGAAAATGCCCCAGTTTTTTTGTGCTAAAAGGTTGACAGTTATGGTAAGAAGTGAGAACTGAATTTGTATTCCCCCATTATTGGCTTTGTTCAGGTTTTTTGTGCTAAGGGGTTGAGAGTTATTATGGTAACATAACATTTTATTCTAGCAACTTTCCAAAATTATACAAGCAAGGTTTAAAATGTGTCCCTGGTAAGTCCCTAGCCACCACCACTTATGAGCTTTGTCCAGGTTTTTTGTGTTAAGAGTTGAGAGCTATGGTGAGAAGTGAGAACTAAATTTCTATTCCCCCATTACTGGCTTTGTCAGTTTTTTTTGTCTAAGAGGTTGAGAGCTATGGTGAGAAGTGAGAACTGAATTCACTAAATGATAGGCATTAAGTTTCAGTCTTCCTATTTTTCAGGAAGCTGCTGATTTGGCATAGTGGTATGTTGCTCGGACTGTAGTGAATAGGGTCCTGGGTTCAAGACTTGCCAGTGAAATGCATGGTGGTAACACAACATTTTATTCTAACAACTTTCCAAAATTATACAAGCAATGTTTAAAATGTGTCCCTGGTTTTTGAGCTTTTGTCCCTCCACCCTCCAAAAAAACTGAAATTGAAAATAAGTGTGAGAAGCTGTGCAAGATGCCTATGGCTTACATTACTGTCATTCTATTTATAGTGTGGGGATGGAAGTAGACATTTATGATGGAAATGTTCTGAACTGGGCAGTTTTTTTCATTATTGGTTCATGCATTTTGTTTCATTGCCTACAGTACAGCCTACTGAAAAAAATTTCAAACAATAAATTTAAAATGCACTCTGTCTAACAAGTGTGCTGTATTATACAAGGAATATAATTTAATAAAGTCAGGAAGGTGTATCAAAGAAAAGAACACATGTATGCTTCTTGTTTTGTGTGCAAGGGGCCAATAATTTGAAAACAGCCCAAAGGTAATGTTTATCCACCACTGGCCAGATGTATTTTCTTTGGATGTGGTGTGGGTTTCAATGCTGTTTCAATGAATGTGAGTTTCAAGGGCAGAGAAGTTTGAATGCCAAGTCTATTTTCATTGTGAGACAGTATTGCTTTGTTTAGCAGATATCTATTAGTGTTTGTGCATTGTGCTGTAAAATGTAAAAATAAAATCCAAATAATAGTTTTAGAAGTAAAGCAGTATGCACACATTAGTGTTTATGGTAAATGGGGCAAAAATAACCAGGTAATGGGACATTGAAATGGCTGCAGGGGGAATCTAGTGCCATATTTTGATTGTCTGTTCTTCAGTTTGCATTTGAAAGTTGGTATCCCACAATTCCATTGGATTGGGTGGGGTTACATAAGTTTGCATGCAAACTAGATGTTAATCAGCATACAGATTTGTACCTACTTTTCATGTGCCTTGTCCAGATGTTTAATGTTTCCAGGTTGAGAGGTATGGCACTATTTGTTTTTACAAGTCAGTAAAATTATTGTTTATTTTTGTCTCCTTGTTTCAAATTAGTAAATAAAGGATGTTGTCTTATAATACAAGTGTTTGTTTTATTATCTTTCTAGATAAATGAAATGTTGACTGAACATGAAATTTTCAATTTATATTTTAACAGGATTGGTGGAATTCTACTTCCTTTTCAAATTACTATAGGACGTGGAATGTCGTAGTGCATGACTTCCTGTTTTATTATGTTTATCAGGATTTCCTCTGGGTAAATACCTTAAAAAATACATTTCTTTTTTATGCTGTACCAATGTTTTATGCTGTAATGAAGTCAATGTACTAAAATATAAATATTCATATTCAAATGAATACCCAGTGCAGTCGGTTTAGTTAGATTTAATGGTGTGCTGTATAACATGGTATACAAAAACTACTGTCTTTCTAACTTTAAAGAATATGGTGATATGCAGTTGTACAAGTTTAGAATTCAGAATGTGATAATGATGACTTGGGTTTGCTGTGGACCAAACAGAAGGGAAGTTTAACATTTCACAAATACAGTCTCTATATTTTTGTAAAGCAATGAACATCTTCTTTTACACGGCTGAGTATTAAAAGAAAATGGGGGAGTAGTACATTTTGCCATGGCTGAATTAATGATTTTAGGGAATACACAACAGGCACATGTAAGATTCTGCATGTATAATAGATATTGTGTCACTTCTGAGTCCACAATCTATGAGAACACATAGGTGATAAAATACCATCAATATTGCAATGTAAGGGTATCCTAAGAACATGTACAAGTAACTGCATGATCAGAACAGACAAAAATAAAGACAACAGCAAATCTCTGTAAAGCAATATCAGAATCAAATATTGATTTATTTTTCATGAGCTGATAATTACTCATTAATTGCAGGTATCCCAATCTGCTGACTTGTCCTGTTTTTCCTTCACAGCTCTTTGGCAAGAAAATGAGAACGGCAGGCATGTTAACAGTCTTTTTTGTTTCTGCAATTGCCCATGAGTATGTTCTAACTCTCTGCCTTGGATACTTCTACCCTGTTATGTTTTGTCTCTTTGCTATAATTGGAGGTGAGTAAGTTATTATGAGGTCATCTACAACTGTGAATTTAATTGTCAGTTCTTATTACTAAAATTGCATGGGTGCATATATTTGATACTGAGCTTTACTCATATGGAGAGAGTCTGGTTGTGGTAGAACCCCAATCTTAGCTTGTTTGTTTTTGGATTAGGAAGTTATTATACAGCAAGTTATGGATTTAAAGAAATGTTTTGGTAATATGAATTGGAAATGTACAATTTATAGGAACAATATATTTCCAGGACAAGGCGAAGTAAGTACACAAAGCTCTGTTTTTTGTTTGTTTATTTATTTATTTATTTTATTTTATTTATTTTATTTACATTTGTTGACCAGGAGTGTCCGACTAGACATAGGTCCATTTTCAGCGGAGGCCCGGGCAGAAAAGCTCCACAGTTAAAATAAACAGTCAGTAGTTACATTGGATTACATAGTGATTAACAATTTAACATAGCAATTACTTACAACATATTTACAGATGAAGAACATAGTACATCAGTAGACAACTAGATTCTTTATCTGTGAAGTACATAACAGACATTAACAAATATTTCAATAAAAAGTTCCTGCTGTATAATAAGTACTAGGCTTATGAGCATCTCAGCTTGCTATAATCAAGGTAGTTAGTGGAGTGGAAAGAAAGGTAGTGGTTGGATGGGGTGGGTGATATTAAGAGTGGGAGTTGCAAGGGCATAGCCAGCATATGTTTAGGTGCGCTTTTAGTAAAGTTTTGAAGTGGGTGCATGATGGTATGGAGGTAATTGTGGGTGGGAGAGAGTTCCATAATTTGGCTATGGTGCAAGAGAATAGTGCTTCACCAGCAGAGTTATTGGCTTTAGTGATCTGCAAGTGATTTTTGTTGCTGTAAATGTTTTAATCTGAAGAACTGACTTCCGTAGCTTCAAGTGTTGTGTATCCAGTTTGTCTTCACACTAAGCAATCACTGGACTAGCAGAATGCATTGTACTATACTGTATAGTGCATTATTTTAAGAAAAAATTTGACTAAAACCTCGCTTTGTAAAGCAAATTTATGTGAATGCATATGTGGTGTGTGTTTTTATGTGAAGGGCTTTATAAAGATTTGAAGAAATTAGAAAGAGTGTAGCAATGTTTTTTTCTGCATTGTCCAGGCTAATGTATAATATATATATATATATATATATATATATATATATTTTTTTTATATATATATATATATATATATATATATATATATATATATATTTGTGTGTGTGTAAACGGGTGCTCTTTGTAAAAATTAGACTTTACTCTTTATATTTGTGGTCCAGATATAGAAAGATGGAAGAATGTGTAGCATATGGTATACTGTTCTTGGTATGAACAGCATGATGTGACAAAAGGAATAGCACATATAAATAAGCAGAATACACTTGAGCTTCACCAAGTTAAATTTACCATAAGCAAAATCCAATACCACTTTCTAGAAAGCTATAGGACCCCCTCTATGACCCAGGAAACCCGTACCGTGTATTTAAACTTATTGGAAACACTCATCATCCAAACCCAAAACACATTCATAAGTAACTTAATTACCCTACTATTATCTTTGAATCATATATGACACCAAACATACAGGCACAGAGATTCCTGGATTTTTTAGACACTAACTCCTTTGACCAGATTGTCAGTACACCAACCAGGGTTTCACCCATACTGGATCTGGTTCTCACTAATATGGGAGAGTGCTGCACTCCCCCTACTGTAATGTCTTCCCTGGTAAGGTTAGACCACAGAATGGTCTGCTTTGAAGTAAAAATAAAAATTGGACCCCCAGCTAACCATGGAATATTCAGGAGTTAACCTAAGGCTAACAAATCCTGACAACACTGCTGTCTATGTGGAACTGTTCACAGAAACCCTATAAAAACATGATAATAGTTACACAGAGGTATAACATCAATATTCTGTATAACAGAAGGAAGAAAATCATGGCAACATTTAAGAGGTGCAGCACCCAGCAGGATAAAAGCACTCTCATCAAATTAAACAAACAACTCAGAAGACAAATAAAGTCTACCAAAGCCAAATTTGAGGTAAATATGGCCTCCCAGGCCAAGAACAACCACAAGACATTCTTTAGCTATGTCTGCAGATTCAAACGCAATACATAAGTGTGTGCAGAGCTCATTGTTAATGAAGTCATCTATACTGAGCCAGAATATATAGCAAACCTACTGGCTGACAAACTCATCTACAACATTACATATCTCTCCCCCTCAACCTTCCCTCAGGAAATACCATCAGATATAAATTCCCTGCTATCACTAGGAACCAGGTACTTAATGATGTGTCTAAGGCCACAAACTGCATCACTGGGCCCAGACAATATACCAGGATATCTTCTAAATAGCATGAAATATGACCTATCAGGGCCTTTGGAATTGCTGTTTGACTGCAGCCTGCAAACAGGTTTCATGCCTCATGAATGGAGAACAACAACAGTAATCCCTCTGCACAAAAGTGGGCCTTCTACAGACCCTGGAAAATACAGACCCAAGTGGCCAGTTTCTAACAGTGTACAGCAGTTGTACATGAGCAAGTATTTTGTAGGATGAATGAACACTATGGAGAAAGTGCATCTGCATCAAAAATATTGGTGCATGAAAGCAAAGTAAAAAAATAAATGTTAATTAGCATGTATGAGACAAAAGACTGTTAGATATGCACTATATGAAAAGCTAGTTTATTTTCAGCAAGCATTCATACAATCTGATAGAAACAGAGAAACATAACCACATGTTTACACACACACACACACACACACACACACACACACACACACACACACACACACACACACACATACACATTGCAATAGACATATGAAATAGACTATATAATGGTTTTTGAAGAGGAATCATAGAGAAATTCTATAGAGCACAGAGCATACAGAGAAAAGTTAAGGGGTAAGAAACGGATATAGGGGATATAGAATGTTAAATAGTTTAAAAGGGCAGGCATCTGACAAATTTACTCACCATACTGATGGCTTCCTTCCACCTTACATGCATAATGTTTTCTTTAAATGGACACCATATTATTAAAATTTTAAGTTTTGCACTTGAGTCTGTAACCATGATATCCTTTTATGCTGCTTTTTGTTTTGCTATCCAGACAGCAAAGACGTTGACCATTTTTAGTTTGAAGTATGAGAGAAAATTGCTTTCTCCAGCTCTTTTCTTAGAGGTATTTTAGGGTTAGAGATAGAGTAGATGTTCTCTAAAAACTAAAGTCAGTTTCAGATAATTGTTCATGAACTTCTGTAGTATCATTGTGGGATACTGTGATGAAAGATGAAGTGCTATGAGGCTCAAGAACTATGGATGCCACAATCATCAGTAACTGAGAAATTCTTTTCCAGAATGTCTTGGAATAAAAAGGGAAGTTTAACAAAGATGTATCAAATAGAAAAACTTAATACATTGTTGTGGCAAAGACAGATTTTAGGTTAATAGGTTCACAGGTAGGTACTAGGCTATTGGCCCTAGGGCCTATATAAGCCAAGCCAAATGGTACCCTGGCTTTTGCCACTCAAGAAAATTATTTTCCTGTGCCCCTGTCAAGCAAAGCCACAGAAGTGATCCCTGGAGTGAATTCCCTATCTCCCATCCAATCATCAAGATTTTTCTTGAAGAGTGCTAATGAGGAGCTTTGTTTGATATAGATAGGTAGTTTGTTCCAGAGTATGGGAAGTCTCTGGGACAGGAATCTATCCCTCCAGCATGTTCTGTTTATTGTGGTGACAAGGTTTAGGTCCCTAGAGTGTGTAGCTTGGAGGGTTTGGGATTTCTTTAAGTGGAGCATGTCCAACAGCTCTGGGTTTGACATAGATTTATCAAATAGAAAAACTTTATAAATACATTGTTGTGGCAAAGACAGATTAAGTCCTGACTACTTCTCAGATGTATTTATATGGTTATGTGTGAACTCACTCTAAGTCGATGAAGGTAAAATGTTCCACATGTAACTACATGTGTATGTTTGCACTCACTCAAACTTGATGACGATGATATGTCCCAGATGTAACTGTATATGTATGTGCGCACTCACTCAAACATGATGAGCCTGATATGTCCCACAACTAACTATATGTCTATGTGTGCACTCACTCAAATGTGATTAGGATGATATGTCCCATATGTAATTATATGTGTATGTCAGGACTCATTGAAACACGATGAAGTGATATGTTCCAGCTGCAGCTATATGTGTATGTGTGCAGTCACTCAAACCTGATGAGGGTGATATGCCCAACATGTAACTATATGCATATGTGTGTACACACTCAAACGCAATGAAGATGATATGCCCATATATAACAATATGCATATGTGTATACTCAGACAAATGCAATGAAGATGATATTTCCCAGATGTAATTATATGTGTATGTGTGCTCCCTCTCAAACACAGTGAAGGTGATATGTCCCACATGTAACAGTAGGCATATCTGTGTACTCACTCAAACACGATGAAGATATGTCTCAGATGTAACTATATGCATATGTCTGCATTCACTGAATGCAATGAAGATGATATGTCCCTGATATAACTATACACATATGTGTGCACTCACTCAGATGCAATGAAGGTGATATGTCGCAGATGTAAGTATATGCATATGTGTGCAGTCACTCAAACACAATGAAGGTGATATGTCCCAAATGTCACTATATACCTATGTGTGCACTCACTCAATACAGTGAAACTGATATGTTCTAAACGTAACTATATGTGTATGTGTGCACTCACTCAAATGTGATGAAGGTGATATGTTCCCTTTGCAACTATATCCATTTGTGTGCACTCACTCAAATGCGATGAAGGTGCTATGTCCCCCTTGCAACTATATCCATTTGTGTGCATGCACTCAAAGGTGATGAAGGTGACATGTCCCTGCTGTAACTATATGTGTATGTGTGCACTCACTCAAACATGATGAAGATGGTATGTCCCAGATATAAGAATATGTGTATATTTTCACTCACTCAAACACAATGAAGATATGTCTCACATGTAACTATATGTGTATTTGTGCACTCAGTCAAATGAGATAAAGGTGGTATGTCCCAGATGTAAGTATATGCATATCTGTGCACTCAGTCAAATGTAATGAAGGTGACATAGCCCTGCTATAACTATATGCATATGTGTGCCCTCACTCAAACACGATGAAGGTGATAGGTCCCTGATGTAACTATATGTGTATGTTTACACTCACTCAAACATGATGATGATGATGTGTCCCTGATGTAATTATACGTGTATGCATGTACTAACTTAATTGCAATGAAGATGATGTAGCTATACACTCACTAGACTGCAATGAAGGTGATATGTTCCAGATGTAACTATATGTGTATGTTTACACTCACTCAAAATGATGAATATATGTCCCAGATGTAACAATATGCGCATGTGTGTACTCATTCGAAAGCAATGAAGATGATTTATACCAAATGTACTATATGCATATGCGTGCACTCACTCAAATATGATGAGGATAATATATTCCAGATGTAACTATGTATGCTTTCACTCACTCAAACTTGATGAATTTGTATATGTACACTCACTCAAACACGATAAAGATGATATGTCTCAAATGACCTGTAATTGAACAGTAGTGATCCATCTGCTATTTTCAAATATTGATGTAGTGTGAAAATAAATCTCTCAAGCATTTGTCATTAAGTAAAATATGACTTGAATGGCTTATAAGGTAAAGCAAGAAATTGTACTATCTAGAGTTGTAATATTCAGTTTTAATTTAATAGTTAGAGCGGTGCAATATTTTCTACCAAATACTGAACATGGATGCTTTTCCTTTTCTTTTATCAATGACCTGCATGGGGATTGAGGATATCACATTAACCTGGACATACAGGTGCACAAATAGAAATATAATAGCTTGTGAAGAAATTTGTGGCAACTGCTATACATCGATGGAGGTTAAAGTTCAACAAATTGACTTTTTTTTATAACATTTGCACCCGTCATTTGAAAATGTATTAGTCAAGTACCTCAAGGAAATCCTAACAGCAGTACTACCAAGATGCTATCCTGGTGACCACGAAGAATTGTAAAGAGTTCACAAACAACAGAGTAAGCGTCCTACATAGTCCTTGAAGGTATGGCTTGTACTAAACAAAGATATGTGAATTTTTCAAAGATCATAAATGTTAAGGCAAGATGCGAAGACAAGCTCACAACACTCAACTTCACCATAGTGATCTAAGGCAGATCACAAATGGAGATTGATTTGAAAAAAAATTGTTTATAACATGTATGATGACAGACAATTTAGACAAATGTTTTAGACAATAATTCCAGAAAAGATAAAAATAAAAAATACAAGTAACAATTTACAATGGAAATGAAGTTTGCAGCTTCTCAGCTCCTGGTGTGAGAAACAACCAGCCAAAACCACACCCCCAAATGAAATTTATGAACAATCAGATAAAGCCATACCCTAAGTGAAATGTATGACCTGATCTCCTAAAAGAGGATGCATAACCATGAACATTTTCAAAAGCAGAAGAGATAACGACCCAAGCCTTTAGCGAGATGGGGATCAATGACTGGATTTGCCACCATATTATAGAGCAGCCTGGCAGCTGATTCCATGGCATCCCAGGCAGAAGTAATCCCAGAAAGACCAACACATCTCACTGTTCCAGCCAAACTCAGTGAGGTTACACAGATACTATTCTGAGTGTTTGAAAAGATGCCATTTAGAAGAATTGGGAGCAAATGAGAAATATATGCTTACTAGGATAATTCTCATTCAAATGAGTATTAAAAACTAATGACTACTATTGTTGTTATTATGACATACTACTGAGAAATGTGCCATAGGAGATATATTTTCTGAGTGGGGAAAAGGCAATACTAAATGCTTTACAGTGGCAATGCATGGGTTTCAAGGATATTTACTCAGTGATAATATTATCAACCCCAGTTAGTTATTCTACATATTTGAACTGTATATGTACTATACATGTATAAATACTTGACCTCAGAGTCTTATTTTTTGACATACAGTAATTTCCTGAAATCTGTCTCCTTGATCGCAAATCCCTGAGAGTGCAAATCCTGGAATGATTTTTGCATTGTTAAATGGAAATGCAATATTACAGTTGTCTGAAACAGTTTTCACCTTACAGGGTGTTTCTGTTTTCCTAGTGGAAGGGTAGCTTGGGATGAAGTGTGACCATGGAGCTAGAATATGTAAGGGTAGTATAGGGATGAAGTGTGACTATGGCAGTAGAATACATAAGGGTAGTATGTGGATGAAGTGTGACCATAGAGTAAGAATATATAAGTGTGGTATGGGGATGAGGTGTGACCATGGAGTTAGAATACATACGGGTAGTATGGGGATGAAGTGTGACCATGGAGCTAGAATATGTAAGGTTAATATGGGGATGAAATATGACCATGGAGTTAGAACACGTATGGGTAGTATGGCGATAAAATCTCCTATGTAGGGGTTGCAGAGGGACCAAAACTCTCATCTGTCTACATTTTTGTCTCATTATTTTGGTCTGTTCCTCATAAAATCTGTGATTTTCTGGCAGATCATTGAGGACTTGATGTCACTAAATAATGTCATAGATTTGAATTTCAGACTTCATCTCCTCCAGAAAATGCATGTTAATGCAAAATCTATTATTATAAAACTTTTTAAATTTATAAAGTGACATTTAAAATTTGTTCCTGATTATGGCCATTTGTTGCCCCATTATTTTGCCTTTGTCCAGATTTCTTCCACTTACAGATTGAGATATATGAGCAGGACTTATGCCCCCTTGCCAAAAAAAAACACTTTTTTAATGTCTCTCACAGTTTATTTAGATGTGCTACTCCATGACTCTGACATGTCCAGTTTGCTTTTATTATTAGCTAGTTATGTATCAACTTTTTGTGGTAGCTGCAGTTGGCCTACTGTTAATGTTTCCAGTGTATATGTGTATTTGGAATTTGAGATCGATATTAATCTTTCTGTGTTGCTCAAAGTGCCCCTTCCTGAAGTTGTAACTGTGCTTAATGCTAGCTTTAATGTTAAAGTAGAACACAGATGGGTATTCACAGTGAAGGATATGTGCCCACTTGTGCACATGTTCTCAGCTGGCAGCACTTTTATATTCATGAAATAGGAAGTTCAGGGTATATATGCAGCAGCACTGACACTGTGTATTATTCCAGTAATTATAGCATAATGTTACGCTGGAAAAATCCACAAGAAGCAATGTCACTGCAATGTGGTAAGAGATATGGCTTCATTTAGCTAGTTAATGGAGGAAAAAGTAGAAGTTGGACTGCAATCTAGCAGTCTATAGCAGTTTACAAACAGTTCAATTTCTGAAGTAGGTCATTGCTGTAAAATTAACATGCCTGAGGGTCTGATGTTTGGGTGGCCTTAATACTAAATCACAGAAAGCTCATCATAAGACAAATTCGGAAAGTTGCTTGCTGGCAGTATAGCTGGTCATGTGCATACATTTACAAGGCAGTATCTAAGAGAGCAAACTAGTGAAAACAAATGGTGGAAAAAAATAATCGGACTACAAGACAGTTTTATAAGAATGTTCTGAGAGTAATCCTTGTGTATGGATGAACTTTCAGTTGTTCCTAGTTCAAGACTCCAGTTAACAGTTATTTACTCAATGGCACTTTGATCCTGTTGATTAATATCAATCCACTTACTGTGAAGTGCACTTTAAACAAAAGTTGCCATTACACCATGGCTAAAAGTTCAAATGTTTTAACAGTGTTATGTTATGACCTGCTCAGGTTATCGGTAATATCATACTTGGTACAGGGACTGAGATTTTGTGTTTTACTAAATTGTTCACTGTTTGTCCTTTTCATCAGTGCAGCTATACAACTGTATATTTACAGAAGGGAACAGGTGCTGTTGCAGACTTCAAAAATACCCTTTGAATAATTTTTGGTTTAGGTTATGTTATTTTATATTTGTTTGCTATTATATTGGTTTTTTTAATATTCTTGGCTTTGCATGTTTAATATTTATGGTTTGTGGTTACTTTATACTTGGATACACATTTATGAAATTAATTCCACTAGGGCGGTTCACAGTGTGAAGTGATGCATCTGATCTGTGAATCCCACTTGAGTTGCAATAGCCTTGAACCCTGGGAAAGTGTTAGCATACAGCATTTATTTGCATTTGTTTATTAGGAAAATCTGACTGGACAAAGATACAGGGGCCCTGACAGAAATGTTCTGCAGGATAGACATTGCGTAATGTAAGATCCATAGTACAAACATCGCAGACTTTGTATATAATTAATTTGATAACTGGGTTGGTGGACTGATCTCTTGAGCATTTTCACCAATGGCCCACGTTGTCAAAGAGTAAGCAGGTAAAGAAAGTTAATATCTAAAGAACAATACATAAACTATGCAGACAGTGATTAATGTTACAGAACAGTATCTAAGTCATAGTACAAATGCAGCTTGAACTCATGTGTCATGTAAGAAAAGGACAACAGTCACCATTAATTAGCTAAGACCTGTAAAGGATACTTGAATGTACTAGTAAGGACCTAAAAATGTGAAAGTAAAAAGTCATGGGCATTCAGAAACCATGTAGTTGAAACTCTGGTATGTCCTGAAGTGGTAATTTTAACATATCCCATGGGCCTCCACTACAGGAGTTTTAAGGTATTACACAGTGAAGACCCTAGCTTTGCTGGATCCTTCATGTAGATTTTACTGAACGGTTTGCCTGTGTGAATTTTTACCCTTTGGTTTGTAGATATTTATATCTATATTGATATCTATCTATATCTACATAGCTATATATAGATATAAATAGAGAGATACAACAATAGATAACACTCTCAGTTTTTCACACACGTGCAGGGCACAGACTTAAAGTACCTATCTGTCCACACTACAAAGCATGTATAACTTATCACATTAAGTTCTTTTGCAGTGAGCGTCCCTGCACAGATAAATAATATGGATTGTGAGTTAGGCAAAGTACTTCTTAGTAGGACACACACACACACACACACACACACACACACACACACACACACACACACACACACACACACACACACACACACATACAACTCATTAAACAGTCTGATTTAACAAAGCTATTACCACAAGATGTTTATCTTAGAATGTAAGTTAGGTACAGTATAGAGTTTTATACTCACCCTTTGCATTAAGTATAACAACAGTAATAAACTGATTTGTATAGCGTGGCTGGATAGAGTTGATATAAATTCTGATAGATATGAAAACTATTCAAGAGGCAACATTTGAGAGATTAAACCAAGGTCCCTTTCTTGACTTTGTGGTAGCTCAAGTTGGATGTAAAAGATCAGACAGCACTTACCGAAAAATGTAGGGGAACTCCCTGTTGTCCTGATCAAATTTTCTCTAGAGATATAAACACCACCTTATGTTTCCCCTGAAAAGAGGCTACTAGCCTACAGGCACTAGGAAAGGATAAATCAATAAAAGTAAGTAAATAAACATATAAAAAGTACACAGAAGAGTGGTAAACTTTAAACATGCCTACTAAATTTAGAGAGTCTTGTGCCTTTTTACAGAAGTTGTGTATGTTTCTGTCATTCACATTTGCATTATTTACATCTTCTGTCCCATACTACGTCTAACATTCTGTGTCTGTTGGCTGTAGCTCACCCTATTCCAGCTATAACCTCTTCATTCAGACTTCCCTTCTCCTCAATCACCCTTCCAATATATTTGAAGGTATTAACCCAACCCACATTTTGTCTCAATGTTGAGCTGCTTTCCATTCCCCCTAACTGCTTCCATGACAGTTGCCTTGTCTATACTAAAATGTAGCTAATGTTTTGCATTCCATTCCTCTATCATTTGCTGAAGTTCCTCTTCAGATCCTGCTTGTAATGTCACATTGTCTGTCTTGTTATTGGACCCTTTTAATCCATTTGCGAATCTAATCCATCCACAGTGTGAACAACAGTGGGCTTAGAGCTGAACCATGATTCACCCCACTATCACTGGTAACCTTTCTGTTAAGTCCAAACACTGTGTATTTATTTATTATCAGTATAATTATTGTTATTATTATTATTATTATTATTTTGTAGAGTACTTATTTCTCTATTATCTATTGCTTCTTATAATTTTTTTCTGATACTTTACACTGTGTTCAATATGCTTAGTGGTATTTTTGCGTAACAAAAAAAAATATTTGTTAAAAAGTTTTTGATTCATCTTTCTATAGAACATTAATCATAAATGCACTATGATGTAATGAGACTGCCACTTGTACACAGTCCAGATTTTCAAACATTATATTTCTTCAATAATCAGTGTGAAGAGGAAGTGATTAATATCACTTTTACTATGAAGATGCAGCAGCAATGAGGTAAATATAATTATTGACAGAGTGGTAGAACCTTCTGAATGAGGAAGGGGTCTGGGGACTTCCCCCTGCAGAAAAAGTCTGTTGAACAGTTCTCAACTCCCTTCACTATAGTGGTCTCCAATCTATATGGACTGTACTTCAAGTTTCATATACACAGTATATGCACGTGCAGTGTATACCACCTAATTGGTCTCCAAATTGAATGGACTGCAATTCAAGATTCATATACACAGTATATGGGCATGCAGTGTATATACCACCTAACCGGTATCATATCTAGTTTTCATTAGAAAACCTATACTTTCTTAGTATTGGGATGAGTAAAACTATCAGTGGATATAGTGCATTTACAATTACTACAGGTGATGCCATTAAATGTGCTCTTTCTACTAGAAGTTCTAGATATCTGCTGCTTCATTTTGTACTAGCTGGCAACCTTTTAGATTTTTTAAAGTCACTTATTTGCAGAACATGATGTATCATCCACACTTGTTCACATCTTTGAATCCCAGATAATGGGACAGTAGCTGAAGTTGTTACTTTTTCTGAGTATCTGATTTAGGGTTCAGGAAAGTAACAACATTAAGACTAGTGAATGAAGTAATGTGGGGGGGGGGCATTTTAAAAGGTTAAGAGATGTACAGAGGCTTGCATGCAAGACGATAATTGATTCCATAACTTAAGACCAAGTATGAAGAAGCCTTTAGTCAAAGTAAATAGTTTAGTTCTGGTAAAGAGAGAGTAAATAAGAAAGGAAGAAAAATAATAGGTGAAGATTTGAGATGGCTGGTAAAATGTATGAGTGTATAAGAAAAGGACATTAGTTAATATTAATTAGCTCAAAAATTAAATCAGAATTACAGGTCAAGTAAAGTATGGTGCCTCTAAATAAATTGGTAGAATGTAGCCTTTAGTGGGTAGGATGCATTTGCTGTTCATTCTGGGGATGAAGAGGATAAAGTGACAAGCTTTATTAAAATCTGAGTTTCCTTTCAACAATATCAAAGGAAGTAGTAGTTAATGGAAGGCTGTATGCAGTGGGACATAAGAACTCCCTTTCACAATGCTAGAGCTGTTTGTTGTTAATGACAGATGAGATGCTGAATATGCAGATCTGATTTATGTTGACATTTTGCTTTATAGAACATCAAGTTAGTGTTTAAATGGTCAAATCTTAATAACTGATCAATTTTTAAACACTGTGAAATTTATAAGAACTGTGTGGTAAGTTTGACCCAATCTAATTTTATGTTGCCTACCTCAGTAGAGGGCAAGTATAATAATAATAGTAATAATAATGAATTAATTACATAAATACATTATTAAAAAATAAAATCTTAAAGATTTGGCACGGGATGCATTTTTAAGTATTTTGATGGTCATGAAAGTGAAAATACAGACCCTTCATTTTTCATAGTTATATGATATGTTACCACTGACAACGACAAAATTGTGGCATGCTTTCAGAGACCAGGAACTGCTCCTAACAAAATAGCCACGTGTTTGAAAGGAATATAGCTCTACAAACTATGAGCACATAAGGATTTGTTATAGAAACAATTGGCTCTAGATCTACCTGTGAAGTAGTTTATAAATATCTTAGTTATAACAGGACACATGTGTAAATCAGAGGAAGGCCATAAGAAACTGTAATTATTGTTATTTGAAGGTGTGGTGGTGCTTGACTTTGAACTGTAAAGTTTAATGTAAAAATAATGATTAATGCTGCTAGAAAATGGCTTAGGCTTTGTGAAGTGGAGCATAATTATTAGAAGTTTGAGATCTGTTTTTTATTTATTTTTTTTTCTGTTTAGTGTGTTGATTTGATTAATGAAGCTTCTATGGCATGACATTTTATCTGTTTTTGTACATCTTTTGTTTTCATATTTTTATCTATTTTTTCATGTGTTTCTGATTACAAACTAATTGGGGTAATCATTGACTGGCATTTTGCTTAATTTTCATCCACAGGTTCCTTCTTTCACTGATGTTTTAATTTCAGAGGATATTCACTGGGGAGTCGCATACCCCTATATTGCATACATGCATTTAAGACCATTTTTCTCAGAGATGAAGGAGAAACTCTCACTGGTATTGATGTGCATAATCTAAATCATTCTGAATGACTACAACATTCCTGCATGCTTGTAAAAGATCAAACAATAGTGGGATGGCATAGCCATCTCTCAAAGATCTGAAGGGCATAAGCTTTTTATGGGACCTTTGTATTTCACCAAGAAGATATACAGCAATTGAGCAGTTGCATCTAATTAATGGATCAAATATGGATGGGGAAGGGTATTTTTCTGGATAGTTGTATCCAGTCCTGGGTAGATATTGTCCTCTTTTTGGATCCAGTTAGGATGGTTCAGTTGTAGTTGTGCATTCAGTTCATCATGCAATCTCTCCTAATTCTCTGAGAATACACCAAACTTGAGCCTAGGTCCATGATATTCCAACTGCTAACACTTTTATCTCATTCCCAACAAACCAGCAAAAGGGCGACAGAAACAGTTGGTAAGGGGAAAATTAAAATTTGAAGTTTGATTATGAACTGAAAACATTCAAAATGTTAACAGGACTGCTGACAGCACAAGAGAAAGAAATTCATAAGGTATAGCTACAAAAGTATCAGTTGCAGAAAGTCAGATGTATAAAGTGGCAGCCATTACATTATTTTGATACACTAAATGGCATTTGTGTAATGCCAAGAGTGAATCAAAATTACTGTATTTATTTTAATTAACTGCAGCAATGGAGAACAAGGGGAATTGTAGTTTGTGATAGTGTAAGAACCCCGTCCAGTTCTGGGTCTGTTAGACATGAAGACTATAATCCCAACATAGCTGTATGTGTGGGTGGGCTTCCCTTCAGGTAATTAACCCTAAGTCACTCTGAATGTAGCTGCTGAGCATGGCTGCCTGAAGTTAAGTTTTGACTTGCTCATTTACTTATTGTGGGTTGTGAAAATGTATGCAGGGTCATATTTTACTTTGTAAGGTGTACTCCAAGATCATGACAGCTCTAAGGGCTTGTAAGATACACTTTACTCTGGTTAAGGGACTCCTATTTCTTCAAATTGGCATGACCTCAAAGTGAGAACAGTAAAATGAGGGCAGTTTGCATGGTGAAGTCTCTCAATGATGTGTGTGTGTGTGTGTGGGGGGGGGGGGGTGCCTTCCTGCAAAAGCATATATTGTGTCTCTGCAAAAAATGCTTGTTTATATTTGCAGATGGTATGTATTTTCACAAAACTATTTTCTTTTTGAGTAATTATGTTTAGATTATTTTTGCACTCAATGGTATACTTTCATGTGGTAAGCACTGATCAGTGGCATTTCAAGTGACTGGGATTCATGGTATCATAACACAGAAATGACATCAAATGATCTTAGACATTATTCACATATGCTAAGAATTGATGGGTTATACTATTCTGTCCATAACTTTGATACCACATATTTAATTCTAATGTTGTAAATGTTCAACATAATAAGAGTGAATCCTTTCTGCTGGTTTTTGGAATGAGCCAAGAGTGTTTGTAGTTGCAGTATCAGGGAGCCTGGCTCAAGTTCACTGTATTCTCAGAGAATTCAGAGAGATTGCAGGATGATTTAAATTCACATGAAGGGGTGAATATAAGCAATTGGGCTCTCCCTAGTTAAAGTAACTAGTGAGGAAAAGGCAGGGAAGATAAATGTAAATGTTTTCGGAGAGGGTCGCATGTGTCTATGAATGAAGATATTGCGTTTCTTAGGAAATGGAATACAGCAGAAGTAGGCTTTTAAGACAACAGTAAGAAAAGTAGATTTTAATACAGTAAAGCTATTTAGCATGAAAAAAAAGAGTTTCACAGAAATGCTTTGATAAAGTCAGGTAAATATTAAAACTTGTGAGGTTTTGTTCTCTAGACATTTCATTATTAAAAGAAAAAGAAATAACATGATTAAGGAAATTGTAATGAGAGTGACTTCCTTATAACATGCCACTACCTTCCTACCAGCAGGAAAAGTTTGTAGAACAGACATTTACATCTTAATCAGGTGAATTGAAATATGCAGTTATCCTTTTTCTGTCTAAAAATATGACAAAGGAGGTACTAATAGCGCACTTCCATTAGATTTACTATCTATGGAGCAGTAAAAGGACTGGACAGCAGCATGTAAAAATAAACAAATAATGGGGAATAACTCTGGTCTCAGAGCAGTGATAGATAAGACAGACATGGAGAGAAGAGAGAGAAATCAGTGGTCTCCTGGCTAGGAGGTAGTCAACCTCTAATAATAGTTGACATAAAAGCTGAACTAAAGATTCTTCCAGGTAAGATTATGGGAAGGGGGGAGAAAAGAGTCAAAGTGGAGCTATACCGCCTTATGCAGCTAAGAAAAGGCTATAGGAGGCAGAGGTTACTGATACTCTAGATTGTCAATTACAATGTAAAAAGGCTTTCTCAGGTCTACAAAGTGATGACTGAATATGAAGAGGTAATGACCCATAAACACAGATATTATTGTGTGCTTGTACATATTCCATTCAGTGTTTTGTGTTTAATTTTGGATAAGTTATAAATGAAGGACAAAACAACAGCTTCATTATATGTAATTGATGGCTGTGTTCATTTAAGGCTACATCTCAGTGAAAGTCAGCCATAAAATTTACATTAAACAAAGCATTCCTTCAGGAATCTTGCACGCGCCCCCTTAGCCTCCAGGTAGGGGGGTCATCATGATGCATACCTTCTTTATTTAAATATACCAAATCTGGAAATGCACTGACACACAGAATGAGGTCAGGTTTCAAGGTGCTATGACCCCAGTGAGTACAGGTCTGAGTTAGTGTCAATGTTCTACATATTAACATTAGAGCTAGTGAGGAAAAACATAGAATAAGTATAAAAGTAACATTGCAACATAGCAGCTTTAGAGAGTAAACAGATGTGAGGTGACTAGAAGAAGTAGTGAGGTAGCAATAGGATTTATAAAGCTAGGCTTTATGATTTAGAGCCCTGAATGGAATGGGGCATATGATTTAGTAAGTATACAAGAAGCTAAAAGTGAATTGTGAGGAGTAAACATAAGAGGACAATGTAGGGAAGAGAAGCAAATAATTTACTAATGGTTAGTACAGATTTTTATCTTACAAAGTAAAAAAAGTTATTTTTCATTGAGAGAGTTGAGAGAGTGGGTGTTTTAAGACCTCTTAGAAAAGATGTAACAGTGGAGATGGAGGAGGCAACTAAAGATTGATGACCACATATATTGGTAGATGGTGCTGAGGATTAAGGAGCTGTTAACAAGCTCATGATGCCAAGTAGTACAAACTTTAATTCTCTCAGCCTCCTTTGTCTGTGTGACTCTGAGCAAGTCATTTAATCAGAAAATGCTTCAGAGCTGAGTCTGGAAAAGGTCCATGGAGACCAGTGCACTATTCTAGCAAGCAAATTCAAATTAAAAAATGAACAAGCAAGGGGTTTCCTTCTGCCATTATTGTTAATCTAATTAGTTATTTAAGATACAAATAAATATCAAAAGAAACAGACATGGTTTTGAAAGTAGAAGAGGAAATCCATGGGGAAGTTCTTGCATATAGGTCAACAGGACAGTGATAAAGACTGCTTAAGAGTGCATTCATCAGTAATGATTGTTAGCTCAAAGTTAAGATATATAAATTGTATAGCCTGTAAAACCACTGCACTTCAGACCTCTGCAACATCTCAGAATAAATTGACTTGTTTTTTCTCACAATTTACCAAAAAAAAACTAGCCGTTGACACACATCATCATCAGACACTATATTATGACTCACAGAGTACCTTGCAATTAGTTACAATGGAATCAAGCCAAAAGCATTATTTATAAGAGAGCAAAGAATTATTTCAGTTTTTGCCAATTGGCACCTTTGCAGAAAGCTCTAGGGTACAAATAAAATAATGCATAAACATAACACCTACAGTTTTAAATGCTATAACATTTAGTCCAGTTAATCCAAGCATTATGCATCATTTATGAAGTAGTTTAAAGCTTCAGAATTTGGACTTCTAGAAGGTGCTTCCGTTGTTATACGAATAAAAGGAAGTAAATCAGAGACAAAATTTGGCAGTTTACTTTGTCATAACAAGCAAACAGGATGCAGATAAGATTTAGTGTGTTTACAACTTTGCAGAGTCATTCAAGGTGAACTGATTAAATTCTCACCAAAACCTTGTTTTGCAGGAGTCAAGTCAATTCAGGTTACATGATGTCTATGTATAATTTAGACTTATAATTAAAAAAATAATGTATTTCATCACAGAAGAACTATTCAAATACCACAAAAACAATAGATTTGGGATTTTGTATAGATGGACAAGGGACAGATAAAACTGAAAGGCATAGATAGCATGGAAGTAAATGTCAGAGCTTCCCATCTTTAGGTGACAGGAAGTTTGCATTTACTTAATCCAGGATGTCACTTTCTATATTTTATTTAATGCAAAATGCAAGCTTTGTAGAAACAGGCACGTTGTTGATAATGTAGGATAACGTGGATCATTTTTCTCATTGTAGCAGCAGCAAAACTACAGACAGACATTAAATATAAAATCTACAGCTTCAACCCCTGTTCAATGAGGAACACAAGCCAGTATGCACAGGATGTACACGAGACAGAAACTACTAGAAAGAACAGACAACTGCCATTCATCCAATCATATGCTGACATGAAATGAATAGTCAGTAACTAACTGATTTTATGAAGGGTATGTTTACTGATGCGGGAAGTCAGCCATCAATGAAACCATGGTTTTTAACAATAGTAAAATCTAGTTCCTAGCGTGGGAAGAGAAGCTAAGTTGTAGCCCCATGGTATGCTGCTGCCAGATACGAAAAAGGCTGGAAAGGATGCCAAGTGATTTTAGTATTTTTGACCAACATTTCCAAATGAAAAGGCTCTGCTGATCAAGCAGTCTTAATGGCACCAGTTCCTTAAATAATACAGATGTATTGTTTGTAAATGAGAACCAAAGGCAGCAACATCCCATGTGTAATCCTAAGAAAGTTCCTATGCAGCTTAAGGCCCAAATCATGTCATAGAGTACACCATGAGAGCAAATCTTTGCTTCAGAAAAGACAGCAACATGAAAGTTGTATAACTAACCCACACTTAGTATCAGAGAATTTACAGCAGTGATTTTGTTGACCTTGCTGTGCTGGGCTCAGTGTTAATCATTTAAATAAAAAATAGTGTTGAATAGTGGTGTCATTATGAGGTTTCCTAAATATCCACAGTCACATCATAACAGTTAAGATATCCCCTATTTTTTGTTTTAAAAGACATAACAATCTCAAAGAAAAAAAGGAAAAGGATGTCACAACCTATAAGAATGATGTTTTGGTTGACAAGAGAAGAAGTAAAAAATGTGGTTCCTGCAGACAGTGTAATTATATATATGAGGGTGTACACTATTCCATTCCTTCAGAAATATAATTGTAGAAATGCAGGAGTGGTTTTATTTGACTTTTTGTGACTTTTGCCACTGTGTGACTAATGCACTACACAGGCAGAAAATGGTTTGTGAAGAGAATAAATGTTCTATGTTTTGTTCTAGAACAAGTGATAGAAACACCTAGGGTGGTCCCTGGGAGTATATTCTGGAATACAGAGAACTTTTTTGGCAAGTAAAATTAGAAGCTAATGAGGACCCTGGTCTAAATAAGGGTAGAAAAACTGCAGTTGATTTGCAACTGTTATTAATAATAAAGTACTAATATGTTTTACCTCATGTTTAATATTTGAAATGCTTTAAGGAATAAATGTTTCTTTAAGATTTTAAGCAACAATTTGCATTTTTATATGGTCTTGTTATTCATTGGTGGCTTTTAAACTGGTTTTTGTAATATGATGGAGAAATATGAATTTTTTCTTAGTTCTGATGGAGTCCTATAGTTCATGGGATGAAAGCGCTAAACTTATGACTCATTAAATGATTTCTAATTATTCGTTCTGGACTGCTTTTTGCTGATATACTCTGGTAGTTAAACCTTCAATATCTTACCAAATGTAATGACCAGAGGTATGCTACAAAGATCAATCCTTGGCCGAGTTGTTTCACTACCACATGCACAAATACCATGCTTTCATTGCAGTTGATGTTTCAGTGTATTTTTTAATGACTTTTTAAATAAAGCTTGTTTTTTGACATCACATCTGTAAAGTTACAAGGTGACTGATTACAATCTATTTTAGCATATTCCTCAAAAATGGGATTTTCCTTCTTTTGATAGTTATCATCATTGTTTTTACTTGTTATGAAAATGGTTTTGTGTTAAGCAATTGTACTATCTGTTTTGCGATTTACTATATTTCTTTGAATGACAGAGTTTAGCACAGTACTTGTTCACATTTTAGCCCTTTTTTTACTTATGCTTTATATAATAAACTTGTTTAGTTTGATTTCATTATAATCTGATTATACTCTTACAGTGCATAGATATAATTAAAATTAATTGACTGATGTCTAATATAAAAGCCATACCCAATGTAGACTCTGCTACTCAAATCACTTTCCCATGTCATTCAAAGACATCCTTTACAAACAACTTTCATTTATACACCTTTGGTTTTATCAATGTGATTGTGAAAATTACATTAATAAATCAGTGATCCTTGGCTTTGAAAATATAATAAAAACAGTCTCTTCATCATGTCTTCATCATGACCTCATTGGGTGGTTTGCTCATTTATGATGTCCAAACTTTAAGACATCTTGCGTCAATGAGTAGAGAAGATTTATTCATGCATGCAGATAAAAATACAAATAAACTCAAAATCTTTGTAGTATATTAAAAGTACTGACTAGGATACACGAATGGTACTTGGAAGATAGTGTAATTTGCAACTATAGAGTTTTCATTTATAAATTCATCTTAGACATTGATATATTTTAAAACACATTAAATAGAATTTGTAGGATCACCCTGAAATCATTCAGAATGAAACGGTACTGTTGTACTTGGCAAATAATGAATTAATGGCATTATTGATTTAGTCAAAACTGCACTCACTGAGATACAGCCCTTTAAAATCCCATAACATGTATTTATAGAGGGACTTCACCTCTATCTACACAGTGTGGAGGGCTTTATGTCACATACCCTTTATTTATTACACTACATCTGAAATGTATTACTGTGCGAAAATAGGGACGAATCTCTCTAAGTTCAGTGTGAATAAAGTCAACATACAATTAACACTTTTAGAGGCATTTTAATTAATAAACTCATAAGGTTAGGACAGCTGCCTAACAAGTAAAGCTACTCCACCTTTCCAGATTATCACCATCTTTAGGTGTTTCACTAGACTTTCAACAGTGGTCAAAATGGAAAAACTCAGTTCCCTGTGTTATAATAAGTATGTGAGTAATTCCAAAGCAAAAACAGCAATTAATTACAAATGTAAATGATTTTCAAATGAGATGTTAAACTACAGTCCCATCTGCCTGAGTTAATTGTAGATCAGGTAGATGTAAAAGACCCCAAAGCACTTATCAAAAAGAGTAAGGGAATCGCCCCTGTTCCCTGGACAAATTTCCCTTGTCAGTATGAATACCACCTACAATCTCCCCTAAAAAGAGATCTCTGGTCTAGTGGGATGTGACTAATCCAGGAAACAAAGGATAGAGAGACAGATAGATAGATAGATAGATAGATAGATAGATAGATAGATAGATAGATAGATAGACAGCTAGATTGATAGATACACAGATAGACAGATAGAGTTTTAAAATTGTTCATCACATAACTACCTAAAAACATATTCCTTTTAGGCTTAGTTTCATAGGTTCAGTACTGATCATATTGCATAACGGTGTTTGAAAAGCCTGATGGCTTTTATCCCATACTGAACCCTATGTGCACCTAAGTGTCCAAAAAGGTTCATAGGTTCTTAGGTGTACTAGGCTAATGGCCCTGAGGCCTTTACAAGCCCACCCATAGGATTACCATGGCATAGTGCCACCTGACCTTAGTTCCCAGTGCCTCTGTTGAGTAGAGCCAGTGGAGTTATCCCCGGGGTAAATTTTCTGTTTCCCATCCACTCATTAAGATTTCTCTTGAAGAGGGTCAGCAAGGTGCTCTGCTTGACATGTATGGGAAGTCTGTTCCATAGCATGGGCAGTCTCTGGGTTATGAATCTGTCCCTCCAGCATCTTCTGTTAATTGTGGTAATGAGGTTGAGGTCTCTGCAGCGTGTGGTGCAGAGGGAGAGGGATTGGGATTTCTTTAGATGTAGCATTTCTAACAGATCTGGGTTAGACATGGCTTTGTAAGTCAAGCAGAGATTGCCTCTAAGTAGGTAATATGAGACAGAGAATAATTGGAGTTTTTTGAGTCTGTCCATATAGTGCAAGTGTTTAAGGCCTAGGATCCTCTTTGTGAGGTACTTTTGTGGCCTCTCCAGTTGCTGCAGGTGTCTAGTGAGGTACGTGCCAAATGGGGTATTGTACTCGATGATTGGCCTAATGAGGAGGACTTTCTGACGACAGTGGTTATGTGGTGATCAAAAGAGAAGTTGCTGTCAACCTGGGTTCCCAGATCTCCTATAACATCTTCTGTGTTCAGTGGACTACCATCAATGTGGTAATTCATGAGAACCAGGTTTTTCCCAAAGGGGATGATGACACATTTTTTGGCATTGAGCTTAAAGCCATGGTTCTGACACCAGTCATTGGTCTCAGTGAGGCCATTCTGTAGGATGTCAACATCACTTGAGTAGTTAATAATAGCTCCCAACTTGCAGTCGTCTGTGAACTTTGTCAGCCAGAGTCCCTTTGTGTTGGCCTGGACTTCAGAGAAGTAGATAACAAACAGAAGAGGACCCAGGACCGAACCCTGTGGGACTCCACTCTTGACTAGTCAGCAGTCTGACTTGGAGTCAGCTACTTTCACGCTGTGGGTTCTATCTGTGAGCCAGTTTGTAACCCACATAGTGATATAGGGGTTGATGCCAAGCTTAGTGAGTTTTTCTATGATTCCTGAGTGGGGAATGGTATCAAAAGCCTTGACCAGATCATGGTAGGCTGTATGAACCATCTTGCCTTCATCCACAGCTCTGGTGACTGACTCAAAGAAGTCAACCAAGTTAAGCAGCCATTATCTACCCTTCACAAAACCAAACTATGAGAGAGTTTGGGGATTCCCTATACCCTTGTTTATTAGGTCCATGATGATGCATTCCATAGCTTTGCATATCAGATTTGTCAGGCTAATGGGGTGATAGTTCCAAGGGTCTGTACTCACTCCTCCTTTGTGAAGAGGGATGACTGTAGCAGTGTGCCATTCAGTAGGGACATAGCTTGAGGGGAGGCTGTGATTGAACAGGGCACACAGGTGAGGTGCCATTTCACTCTTTGGTTCATGTAGACACAACCAGGGATATTGTCAGGTCCCATAGAAGCTGTATTCTTGGCCTTGGACAGTACTGTTTTAACCTGTACAGCACATAATACTGAGTGCCTGGCAATCTACTGGTATTGTGATTGGTCCTTTGGGAGGGGAGAGGTAACGTTGGCACTGAATCTGTTGGCCATATACTGGCAATATCTGTTGGCTCAGTATAGGAGGTGCCATTGTGCAGTAGCTCAGAGCAAATCTGGGTATTGCCATGGAGATTCTTTATATAACTATAGAAGGCCTTGTGGTTGTCTTTACTATCTGCTGTGATTCTGTTTTCATAGCTAGCTTTAGAGGATTTGATGAGGTATCTCAACTTTTTCTTGAGGCTGATAAGGGAGAAGTTTCCTCCTTCTGTTGTAGAGTTTGTTTATGGCAGGGGACCACCAGATTGGCTTCCTTTTTTTGGAGGAGAGCATCTTGGTTCTATTGGGTATGGCAAGATCCATGCATTTGTGTACGTGTTCGTACATTGCACTGATGTGTGATTCTGCAGTCATGCAACTATTCTCCATTTGCATGGGTGCCGTAAAGTTAGCCACCTCTGTTTTTAGGAGCCCAAAGTTAGCTTTGGAGAAGTTTTTCATGGTGGTTACCTTTGCTGGGGGGGGGGGTGGATTTCCAAGGTGATTAGTTTGTGGTCAGATCTAACCAGGGAGGAGATGGCTATAGGTGTAGAGCAGTGGTTGCCCATGTTAGTAATGACCAGGTCAAGGATGTTGCTATCTCTAGTGGGGGTAAGAACGAGCTGGTCCAGAGCATTGGAATTAATGAACTCCAGGAAACATTGGGCAAGTGTATTGGTACATGAGTAGTTTATCCAGTTAATGGAGGGGTAGTAAGAGAGTGTTAGGTTGGACCGTAATATTCTCCAGGGTGCTTAGGAATGTGGATTGTGAGTCTTGGGACATGGTTGGGGACCTATAGCAGGCTATGACCTGAATCGCTGTCTTACCCAATGTTATCTACACCTGAAGTATCTCTGATGCGTTATATTCAGCTACAAGTTTGGAGGTGTGCACTTCAATTATAAATATGGAAACACCACTGCCTTTGGAGCTTTGGTCTAAGTTCTGGGGCCAAAAGGTGTGGAATGAGTTATAGCCTGGTAGTGCAGGGGTGCTTTCTGCTGCCTTGATCCAGGTCTCTGTTACAGCAGATGTTCTCCATTTTAAGAAGTGCTTTGAGCGAGTGAATTTTGAGATTTAGACTTCTAGCATTGAGCAGCATGACCCTCAGATTGCATTTGTTTGTAGCTGTTATGGTGGTAATCTAGTCTTTGGAACACTGCCTAAAAAAGGCACTATAGGGGAGGCAAGAGCCTTGGCCAGTATCTGGAAGCCCAGGGGTGACAGGTGCAGGCCATCTCTGGCAAAGCATTGAGGTCTGTCAATCATGTTATCCCAGGCAGACAGATACTGGATCCCCTTAGAATGAGACCAGAAACTTAGCCAATTGTTGAAATCAATAATTTTCTGCTTATACTGTGGTATCATTCTGGGTGATGGTAGGATGCTGCTCAGGGCTAGCTTCATACCCGCCTGGGCTACATAATCTGAGAGCTCGTCCATGTCTCTTTCCATGTAGTCCAGGGAGGTACATCTCAGGTCATTCACACCCACATGTTCAATGACAGAGTCATATTTGTACCTGTTGTTGAGGGACCTAAGTCCATGCATTATGTGGCGAATCCTGGCATCTGACATGCAGCTGACTGTTACTTTCTCCTTATATAACCTAGTGAATGGGATATGAGTGTGCCTTACTATTGAGTCACCTATAACTAGTGTGTTGGGCATGCTGTTTTGCCTTAGGGGCTTTGGTTGAGTGGCACACTGTTTAGGGGAGTTATGTGTCTCATGATTAGTGTTGTGTTGCGGTGGTCGAGTACATTTCTGCCTTGCAGGTCTCTGCTGCTTGGGTAGATTTTTGTTGAAAGCCTCCATGAAGATGGGAGTGCAGTTTGTGTTTTTATGTAAAGGCAGTGCTGGTGTGTTTTCTGGAGGGCTATGTGTTCCATGTGGTGTGATGCAAGTGTTGACCTTCTCCTCTTGAGTAGCTATTCCAGTCTTGGCTGGAGAGTGCGTGGCTTCCAATTTGGATATATAAGTGCATCTCTTTCAAGTCTGAATGCTGGAAGGTAAGAGGAGAGGGTTGTCCGTGTACATGAGGCAGTTGTTACATTGCCTCAGGATGCCCAAGTTCACCAGGATTATAGGAGAAAGCACAGGGGAACTGACCTTTAGATATGCCTGGAGGGGTGGGCATTGATAATATGTACTGGATCTGTTTTCTTGTAGAATGTTTAGTGCTGATAGCACTTTTTTGTGCTACAATAATTGCTACAAGAAGTCTGGTAAAATGCTAGACTAATAAGTTAGTATAAGTGCAGGAGAGGAGGGAACTAGTAGATCTAAGGGAAATATTGAAGAGCAGACTCTGGCACCACTCAGAAGCTTACAAACAGTCCTGGATACGGCAAGTCTGTATCTGGACTAGACTAGTTACATAAAAGGGGGGGGACAAGTGCAAATGCAGGGTTTTAAGCCAGAAAGTTTAAAGAGATGGAAGAAACTGCCCAAAAGGCCAATAAGCCACTATATATGGACCAGAAACCACTCCTCTTGTAGTAGATAGGCTACCTAGTGCTTACCACTCCCACTGATAAGCTAGAAGGCTTCCCTCCAGCACAGAAAGGCTTGGGCGGCTCAGCAGCTTACAAACAGTCCTGGATACAGAAAATATGTGTCTGGACTAGACTAGTTACAGAAAAAGGGGGAAACAAGTGCAAATGTGGACTTTTAAATCAGGACATTGAGAGAGATGGAAAAACTGCCCAAACGGCCAATAACTACAAATTCTGGGCCAGAAACCACTCCTTATATGATAGATAGGTTACCTAGTGCTTACCACTCCAACTGATAAGCTAGAAGGCTTCCCTCCTACACAAAAAGGCTTGGGGGGTTCATGAGCTTAGAAACAGTCCTGGATACATCAAATCTGTATCTGGACCAGACTAGTCACCGGAAAGGGGGGGGGGGACAAGTGTAAATGCGGACTTTTAAATCAGAAAGTTGAGAGAGATGGAAGAACTGCACAATCGGCCAATACCTACAATTTCTGGGCCAGAAACCACTCCTTATGTGATAGATATGTTACCTAGTGCTTACCACTCCCACTTATAGGCTAGAAGGCTTCCCTCCAACACAGAAAGGCTTGGGGGGCTCAGAGGCTTACAAATAGTCCTGGATACAGCTGTCTTTTTGAAGTGTGATGGGACTGTTAGTGTTTAAAATCACATGATGTTTGTTCCAGAGGTGAATAAACCACTGAGTGATATACATTTGTAGATATTGCAATGTCGATAGTTTTTATCATGTACTGACATTCCTGCTTGTATGATCCTAACAGAGATTCCTGAAGAGATCAGTGTCATGACTCAGAAATCAAAAGAGGACAACTTAGATCCTGTCTCATGGCATAGAGGAATTAAAACCCTTGTTCAAGTAGCATCACCAACATTGGAGGGAGTGGATGGGAGTGACAGCCCAATATGGACTCACTAATCCTGGAGAGAACAAGGCTGCCTAGACTGACTGCAACAATTGCATTAACAGCCTGGCACATTCAATACTACATTTGGTATACCACTTTGTTGGGAAGTTGCACATAAATAGAAAAGTGTATGAGCACCTCCCAGAAGCAGCCATTGCATAGCTTAGTAGGCTGCTACAGAGTGGTATGTGGTTAGGGCACACTTCTTGGCAGTACTGTTATTCTTCACCAGTGTCCTTAAGCTCCACACCATGCCCAAATGTGGCTCAAGTTAAGCCTATAGGAGGCCCAGGTGGATCAGATAGACCCAGTGAGTGAGGAAAGTAGGTTGTGGTGGCAGATGGTGGTCAACTGCAGGGAGTGGCAGGAAAAAAAAAGGGGACAACTTTTGATATCGATCAGGGTAACTTAGGCTGCCAAGCACATCATTTCTGTCATTGAGGAACATTTGAACCACTCCTAGAGGAACATGGTATTTGGTCAAAAAAACTGCAGAAGCAGGCATTATACTACTTAATTGAACACTGCAATGAGACCTCCATGAAGCAGCTTCTAATCTCTTTGAGAACCATATGGGTGGGCCACAATGGCTAGTCAAAGGCAAGATCTCTACATATGATTTAATGTAGGTTGTTAATAAAATAATCTGCCTTAAGTGGTTTCCCCTGATAAAATATAGGCTGTTCCCAGCATTGTGTATAGAACAAAAAAACAAGTAAAAACAAGATAGTGGCAAGCACTTTTACTGAAAAAAAAAAGTATATAAGTAAACATATAAAGACATTTTAGGCTCATTTGTTTAGTTTCTTCACAGGTATTAAAGCAAAGCTATTTTATGAATATATATATATATATATATATATATATATATATATATATAAAATGGGTGTACTTCAGATGATCAAAGTTTTAATGATTCGAATTTCATGTGGCCAAGACCATATGATTGAAGTTTAAAAACTTTGAACACCTCAAAGAAAAAGAAAAACAAAACAAAAAAAATTTCTTGGACATTTTTGCAGGGCTGCCCCAGCTATTTAAATATACCATCTCCGAGATCGCACTACAGTGAGGAAAAGGAAAATATCCCATTCTGTGCTGTATAGAGATCCCCGTTCAGAGCATTCAAAGTTTTAAAATGTCAATCACTTCGATCATATGATCTCAGTCTTATGAAATTCTAAGTCTTAAGACTTCAATCCTCTGAATGGGACCCATATAAATATAGATATATATATATATATATATATATATATATATATATATATATATATATATATATAAACCTACATTATATCAAAGCAACCATTCGTTGACTGGAAGGGGAAGAAAAAATTATAAAAATAACAATAATTTCCTAAAATGCACACAAGCTAAACTCAGGCTGAGAATAATAATTGTCTGAAAGGGCTAAGAACATTTCTAAAATCACACTGAGGGAACAATTAGATAGTGATCTAGCAGTGATATTCCAGCACTGATGATAGTATTATTTCTGATCAAAATAAATCAATGAAGGTCATCAATAATCTGTTTTATCAATGACAAATGTAAACATTTAGCTCTAAGTATCATATTTATTAATAGCTTCTTGCTATAGAGGCTGTCTAACTGTTGCCTACCTACACTTTGATTCTATTAGTATGTGGTACAGAATGCAATAATTTTCTTGTTAGGTATATTTGTTGATGGAAAATCCAGTATCAGTATAAACTGCTTGCAGCCTATCTCAATTTTTATTCATTTAGCCAGTATGTGGATTACACCACAAGACTCCTTTCTTGGTCATGACTAAATTACAATAAGAAAATTACTGATGTATTACTTTTGAAAGCAAAATGATCACCATGCTGTCATCACTTAACATACTGTTAACCTGGTGTTGAGAACTGAGGACTAAAGCCAATAGCTGTTAACAAGCTGCTTTCCCGTAAGCCAAGGTTTGAATCTCTCAACCTCTCTCAACTTCCAGTTGCTTAATTGAGTGACTCTGAGCAAGATACTTAACCAGACTGTGCTCCCAAACTGAATCTAAAAATGGTCCATGCAAAATATTTCTCTACCTTAGTTAACAAAATACAAATAAATACATAAATATTAAATACAATATAATAAAATAAATGGAATGAATATGGTGTTGCAGATATAACCCAACTCACCAGATATCACATATGTTTTATTAGCAGTCTCACAATGTTTAAAAGAAAACAAAGTTTCATCCTGTTGAGTTCATTTTTTGCCATACTGCAGTCTTGTCAATTGAATCAGTTTACTGTATGGTTCCTTGACAACTGCTTTTAGAATGGGAGTTTTACTATTTGGTGATGAAAGGTTGCAGAAACATGGAGAAAGCTGAGTGATTGGTATAACATGACACTCTTTGAACACTGATTGGTTGGATGTGGTCATTGGTGGCATATATAAGGACTGGCAATGTGGCTGGTTTAGCCGCCCCACACACCAATTTTGGAAAGGCATGAGGGTTTGATTTTCTTTTTTTTTCAGATTTTTTTTTTATAATGTTGCATTTTTGATTGATGTGAAATCAATTGTTTAGTTTCACTATAATGGCTTCTCACTAATTTCAGCATCACCAGGGTTAGATGGAACCATTCTCACTTTGATTTCAGCAGGAGATAGACACCATATTTCTGTTTCTTTTATGGTAATTGCCCTGTTAAGGCTACATGTACTTGCATATTTTAATCTAGTGTGTCTTATGTCTTCTTCTACCCTGCTACAGATATACATAACCACCTAGCAGGCCATGGTCATGGCTGAACAGTATAGTTCTTCTATCCCTCATGTATTTTCTTACTATCTCATATTTTTCAGCTATGTCTGTCAATGTGAGCAAGACATTAAAAATTTTAGGAACTGGCTATGTCACTGCCACTGTGACACTTCTTGGTCTTCACATTGCCTAATTGGTCCACTAAAAAAGGGCCTTGTATAGATGCAGGCAAACAGAGCCAATAGTATCTGTTGGGCAGGTGGGATAATTAGGTTCAGCATGCACAGCGATGTCATCAGTGGTCTGTGCATCAGATCTATTTACATCATTAGAAGCACTAGTTAAATTCTGAGCAATGTTAACATCCGAAGAAACTCCAAGTGAGACCTTTAATGGATAAGCAGAGCCTTGCGTTGGGTGCAGGGGGGGGGGTTGCCACCATGCAAATATGTATTTTTTTTTTTTTTTACATTTTGAAGTTTCAAAACTTTTATCTTATAGTCTCAAGCATAATAAATTTGAAGTTTGAAACTGAAATTTAGAAGTAGACCCATATGTGAGTGTGTGTGTGTGTGTGTGTGTGTGTACTTATATATATATATATATATATATATATATATATATATATATATATATATATATATATATATATATGGGTTCATGTCAGTACATCGACAAGTCAGAAGATCGACATGCACTTCACCGACATATGAAATAATCGAAACTGCAAATCACGGACATTTAACAGGTAAGAGGTTTAAATTTCGCTAATCATGCCTACCACACATGCATAACACTGCCACACTTATTAAAACATGGTAGCCATGATTAGCGAAATTTAAACCTCTTACCTGTTAAATGTCCATGATTTGCAGTTTCGATTATTTCATGTGTCGGTGAAGTGCATGTCGATCTTCTGACTTGTTGATGTACTGACATGAACCCATATATATATATATATATATATATATATATATATATATATATATATATATATATATATATGGGTCTACTTCATTTCACTGAAAACACATTTCACTGAAACTCATTTAATTGAAACTGATTTCGCTGAAAATCAGTTGCCTGAGAACAATTCACTGAAAGCTCACTTCATTGAAAACTCATTTGACTGAAACTCATTCCGTTGAAAGGTATATGTCCTGTTCCCCTCTGTAGTGCGATCCTGGAGTTAGTATATCTAGTAAGGGAAGGGTGTGGGGGATTGGTAGCGGTACACATAAGTCGTTGATAAATTTCTTAGAAACTAAATTATCATTCTTGATCAACCATTACTTACTGCTCAAAAATGTTTACAGAAGGATGATATGGATGATTAAAGTCAGATTGATGTGGTTTCTTGACTTACTAGCATACTGCAGCTAGTTTAAACTAGAATTCTGTACTGCTGCAAATTAAAAAAAACACCAGTGCAGATAAAGCAGATGAATTATTTTCAGCAATTTTGTATAAAAGTTGCATGGGGTACACATTTACAAAAACAATCTAACACAATGGAACTCAGCAACAACTATAACTGGGTAAAAAGCTTGTTTAATGGAAAAGCTTTCAAAACAAACTCTTTTTCAGTGTGTTTGGATTATTTTCTATTTGGAACTCACTTTGTTAACTGGGAACCTGTTTTATTTTGTTTGGTGTACACATTCAGAAACAATTAAAACAGACAGTTTCATTCTATGTGCCACAATGATACTAAGTGAGAATAGGGCTAACAAACAGCTTGCTTCTCTTTTCCAGGTCTCACTAGTTATTCCCATGATGCTTACAATACTATGAAATAGCGGTATTGATGTCAGAAAAGGATAAATCAGCATTTCTTATTTGTTACCCTGTGTCTTCTGGACAACCATCTGACTAAGCAAAAATCATTTTTTTTTTTTTTTTTTTTTTTGTTCTAAACCCTGCAGAAGAATTGCCATAAATATATAATAGTACCATACAGCTATGCCAGCTGTCCATTCCATTATTACTGTACCTGCTTACCTCCAGATCTTAATCTGTAGATGCAGCATGTGAGTTGAAGTTTGCCACTGACAAGGGATGAGTAATACATATGTATTTATATATTTTTTTACTACTGCAACTTCCCTTACGTATCCTTGATGCTTGCAAACCTTATGCAATCTGTCTGGCCATCATCTTCAACTATGCTGTATAGCCTCTTTAGCTGTATATCTATTTTACACTCCAACCTGTAGATGTGATATAGCATCAACAAAATTTCATGTGCTAGGGCATAGAGCAGCACATGGAATTTTACAGAAGTACAGAGCAAAATTTGTGCAGAATGCATCTTAATCCTTGCTTTTATGCTGCAGTAATTCACTCCCAGGCCTGCGTGCTTATTGTTGTTCTATTTCAGCAGCATAGCCCGCATCATTTGTTTTCAGTCATATGCACGACAATTGGGTTATTTTAATAAATATCAGCAGGCTACTGCTGTGACTTCTGAATAATGCTGGTTGACTTTGTAATTTCTGAATATGTGAACATTTATGTGGAGTCTGAACAGCATTACTAATAGCTTGCATGTGCTCAGTCTGCCAAATCTACATTTAAAATTGTAAGGACTAATGGAAACAGTTTAAAAAAATGTATATAGATCATGAATCAGTTAACACATCACATATACTGGCAACTCATGATTTAAAACTCAAGTCTAAAGAACTGTTTTTCTTTCTTTAATTGTGATATTTTATTGGTTTGTCTAACTTTAAAATAAACACTGTTGGGGAAAGAGCTCTAAAGGTATATACAGCACAATACCTATGATAGTTTGCTGCTGACAAGGACTGAAATGGATCAACCCATACATCCAGTAAACAAACAAATGAACAAACAATAGATCATCTCATATACAAGGAGTGTGTTAGATGGTCCTTGCTCAAAGGAGTCTTTGTAATGAGTTTACAAAATAGCTTAGAGACTAGTTGGCGTAAATAATAGTTACCCAAGTTATGTATCAGAGCAGATAAACAACTACAAAGTGTACAGCAAGATTCTCTAAGAGCCTAGTACATTATTTTGATGCAAATGTTTTAAAATTCATTTCTCACAGATATTTCTTCTTTCCCTTTTAGTGGTCTTCAACTTTACAATGACTGACAAGAGAAAGGGCCCTGTTTGGAACATTATTGTGTGGACTTTCCTTTTCATTGGTCAGGGGATACAGCTGAGTCTCTATTCACAGGAGTGGTATGCACAGATACATTGTCCACTGACAGAGGTATGTGACAAAATAATGTAACTGGTGTGCAAAGGCCATGTGACACAGCAATGTACTTGATGTAATGAGCTACTAGATTTTATACTATATTTTTCAAAGTTGTACATTACCAGATGGATGGCTAACTGGCTCACTGATAGAACCCACTCAGTCAAAATAGGGAAGCCACATCTAGTAGTAGACCCGTAACAAGAATCATACCCCAAGGATCGGTCTTGGGGCCTCTGCTGTTTGGAATATACTTTTCTGAGGTGCAAGCAAAAACCAGTGGTCTATGGCTAACCAAGTTTGCAGATGACTGCAAGCTGGCAACTGTCATAAATTCCCCTAGTGATGTGAACATCCTCCAAGAGGGCCTTACCCAAATTAATGACTGGTGCCAGAGACATGGCCTCAAACTGAATGCCAAGAAATGCAATGCATCATTATCCCATTTGCGGAAAATGGCATCCCCATGAATTATCACATTAATAACAATATACTAAGCATGCAATCAGTCATGAGGGACTTGGGCACCCAGGTTGATAGCAACCACTGACTTTTGACCACCATGTTGCCTCCATTGTAAGGAAGGCTTTGTACATGACCCATCTCATAAGTAAGGGTATTTCATCCAGGAATACTGAGGTCATAACATCCCTGTACTCTTCCCTTATCAGACCCATTATTGAGTGCAATGCCACCTTTGGTATCTACCTTGCCAAGCACGTGCAGCAGATGGAAAGACCACAGAGGTTCCTGACCAGGAAAATCCAGGGTCACAAACACCTCTCCTATACAGATAGGCTAAAAGCCCTGTCTCTCTACTCAGTCTTGTACAGACTGCTCAGAGGTGACCTGTGTGACTCAGCCTTGATGGAACTGCTCCATATCTGTAGTCAAATTCCACTTGCACAACCTGCACGTAAGGCCGCAACCTGGTCTGTGACATTAATAGAACTTGTTGGTGGGACAGATTTGTGTCCCAAAGACTTCGCCATTGTGGAATAGACTCCCTCTACATGTCAAATAGAGTAGCTCACTAGCCCTCTTTAAAAGGAACCTGGACAAATGGATGGGAAACAGAAAATATACCTCTGAGTTGACTGATATTTGCAGGTGCTGACTTTGTGGGAACGTGGGTGAGATTCTTGGCTAGGCTCATAAGGGCCTCCGGCCCAATAGCCTAGTATCATCCTATGAACCTATGAACCTATTGCATGTGCTTAACTGAATGATATATTGCACTGTTTAAGACAACATGACATATTTCATTTGCAGCTGTAATGGTACTAAATAATAAATACAGTAGCTTTAGAAAATTATTTTTGGCTTCTCTTCTGTGACTTAATTAAAAGTGCCTCTTATGGCTATGGTACCATGGTACAAGTCTTGGAACTGCAAGCTGTATAATTCAGAGTCCAGTTGCTTGAACATTATTAATGGCCAGTTTTTCTTAAGATGGTTTTACTGTTAAAAAAAGAGGATGGTTTTATTATTTATAACTTTTTACTAATTATTATAACTTGAACGTACTAACATGTATTCATTTTCCCCATTCTTTCACATGTTCCATGTCAGAATTCTGGACTTCTAAATTGCACAATTTATTCAGGAAGTGCTTTTCCCATATGATATTGATTTGAACTAAACAACTGAGGAGTTTTTTCAGTGAAGTTGAGTGGAGAACTGTGTGCTCTCCCCTAATCTCTGTTTTCCAAAGAAATGTTGTAACACCTTAAATAAGAGCTGATCTGATGGGCATGTGGATCTGACTTAGATCTGAAGGCGTTTGGTGCTGGATCCAAAGATCCATTGCATGTGGTTTTATATCTATTTAATTCAGGCACTGAATCCAGGAAGTTGGAAACTGATCCAGATTTTGAAGACCAAACACAAATGTATTTTATCTGAGATAATTTTGTTTCTAAACTCTTTGAACTACTACATAAGATACTACTGTCATAGCTTAACCCACAATCAAAAACTTAATATAGGACTTCTTTATAAATTTATCTTGCAACCACTTTTTTTTGCAAAACAACTGTAATTTAAATGCATGTTTTAGTGTCTTTCTATGCTACATCAGTAAGCACCTTGTTTCTGCAGTTAATTCAAGTGCCGCATCCCCACTCAAAGCAATAACTGTAAAGACTTAAATAAGTTAAAAGTTCTTAACATATACAATTAACCTATGCAGTGAATACACTAGCAATATGTAATGAAGAAATGCATTTTACTTTTGTGGAATGCAGTGCAGATAGTATTTTGCTAAAACACCTCTGAAATAACTCCAAGGCGACAATGACAGCACAGAGAAGTGAGAACACAAAAAGTAAACAATAAGAATAGCTACCCTCTACCTAGGTACCTGTGATTATTATGTGTTCAGTGATAACCCCAGTACTATATACTATGCGCCTGTGACAATAAAGTCAACCTTGAAACATATAACAATTGTTGGAGTGTATAGACTACCAATGTCAAGTGTAGATGACCTGGAGGAATTCATACATTTCTTGCATGAAACACAGGAGGGAAGAATAATATTAGCTGGGGAATTTACCAGAAACAGATTAGAATAATATTGATTCAACAACATTAGTAAGGAAAGTATTCACAATATATGTTCATGAACAATTGTTTCAGATTGTAAAAAAAAAAAGCTACCAGGGAAGAGAACATACTTGACAATAAATAAAGAAATTACTGTTACTTCAAGTCAGGTTTTACCACTTTGATGTGCAGTAATCATTGGGTTGTAAAAAAGTTAATTTGTTGCTAGATAATTCTGCCAAACTGAAATCTAAACCAATGCACAGAAGATTAATTATAGATTATATGGAAGCAAAACAATCACTATGTAAAGCTAACGAGTGATGTGTTCAGTGGAAAAACTGCAGATGCAATGTGGAAAGTTTTGAAAGAGAAATTGTTTGAGTGCAAAAAATAAAAAAAAAATGTTTAACATCAGGATTTAGGCATACAATGTCAAGGAGATATATTTCTATAACAACAAGACACCTGTTTAACGTGAGAGACAAAAAGGTCGAACTGCAACTTTGAAAATTGAATTAAACACGCTGGACAAGCAAATTAAGCGTAGTGTGAGACAAGATCAAGAAAATAATGAAGAAAATGTATATAAAGATAGTGAGTATAATAGAAAACCTTTTTATAGATACATAAGATGTGGAAGGAGTAAAGACATACACATTGATAAACTGTGTAGATTCTAAAATGTATTCTCAGACACAACAGATTATAGATATATTTACAAAATCATACCAAAACAGTTTGGCTGCACAAAGGGGGTGATAGGTAGTCCTAGTGGCATCCAATTAACCTCAGATACTGGAATCAGTTAGATTATATTGAAAAAGAACTGCATACACTGGATCCAAACAAAGCACAGGCTGGAGACAGAATTAGTAATAATGATCTGAGAACACTTCAGCAAGAATTTACAGTACCATTATATCTATTATTTACTTGGTCATATATATACAGGGAGATTCCTCAGGATTGGAGACATGTGCGTATTAAACCTGTTGTGACAATAGGAGGTACTGCCAGCCATGCCAGGAGAAATAGGGCAGTGGATTTGTAACATATGCTAGCACAGCTATCTGGAATTTTGTAAATACTTATATGCCATTTGTATATCAAACAGATTTGTACAGATACTTGTGCTGAAAATGTATTTGTGAGGTTTGATTGTGTTGAACTGTATCAACAGTGTGCCCTGCTGGAAGGAAAAGAAATATACATGCATTATTGTAACTGAATTAAATATATACATTGTAACAGCATATACTGGAAGTGAAGAGGTTAATCTTAATCCACCTCACTTTGCAAATTATTCTTGAAATTAAATTACTTTATGGGTTAAGCCATAAATATTTTATCCCACAGTTTTGAATGAAGCCAGAAATACAATGTCTGTGCTAGAGAATAGTTGGTAGCCCATGTAGGAACACTGAAATGGTTCTATGGTTTTATGACTTCTAGGAGCTATGAGCAAAGCTCTATCTGTGTGTATGGTAACAAATAGGTGCCAAAACGTGTCAGCTTCTAGTGTTGGTGATAGCACGGGAAACAGATGACCAGATGTGTGTAATGTCATTCTGTAAGCCAAAAATAATATTTAGATATTAGTAGGAGTTTGCTGTCAGCATTCTGGATTCTGACTTGTTTCTGACAACAAGGACCACTCACTGACCCACATCATCTTGCCTTGTGGTAGTAAGTAACTTAACTAGAGAACAGTAATTCTTTTAGATTAATCAGGAAAATATAGTGAGATTAGAAGTATTGTTTTTTTATAACTTTGTATAACGTTCCATCGGTGTTATTTTTAATATTCCCTCTGACTGAAACTCTGGTGTTTACTGTAAATGGATATTTAGTATTTTCTTGTTCTTCTATTATTTATTATTAAATATATGTAAACTTTTTATTGTGGCTGGTCCTTTTGGGGAATATTTAAGCTTTGAGAGTATTTGCATATATTTATTTGATGATAACTCTGGTCAATCCTGAAAACCTGGCTGTTTGGTCAACATTACCATTTTTATTATTATTAATGTCACTCAGTATAATTGGGTACCCTTGCAAGAGACTTTGTTAGCTGGCTTTGTAGTGCCTAGTGGTGCTGATAACTACCTTATAGTCTGGACAGAAGGGGACATACCTGTCAAACCTGTGCCAGCCATTCCCAGATGTGTGTGTGTGTGTGTGTGTGTGTGTGTGTGTGTGTGTGTGTGTGTGTGTGTGTGTGTGTGTGTGTGTGTGTGTGTGTGTGTGTGTGCAAATCAAATCAAATCTCAAAGAGTGTGTGTGTCAGCTACTTGGGGTAGGGACATGAAGCACTGGTTTCACAAAGAGTGTGCTGGAGGACTTGGCTTGGGCATTTGGCTGAGGACCTAACCTACAGCTGTACCAGTGGGGAGTCTTACTGGGGACTTGGAGGGAGACAGATAAAGAGATCTGTACCCCGGACTGAGTGTGTTCCCTGTGTGCTCTTAAGGGAAATTGTGTTTGATGCAGAGAGGCATGCTTCTGGAAATATTGAGTATATCTGTTTGTATTCCAAGTGAACGTCCCTCTCCAGTATCAGTGGTGAGGATTCAGGCTCCTTGATTACTGGCCCAGTGTGGGGATGTCACACCTGTCTTTAGGGGAAAGGGGAATAGGACAAACCCAGAGTCATATAAAACCTTAACTTTCGTGTTGTGGAAAAATAATGGAGAAGGTACTACTGGATAAGTTAGTTTCAGAATAGGATAGGTTGGGACTTGAAACCATATATCAGTATGCATATGTTAAAAACAGATCTATTACCACCTGTAACATAAAGTTATATAACAATATAACAACTATGAATGAAAAATTGTGTTGTGATTTAATTTATGTAGATTTATCTTCAGCATTTGACAGGGTCATACATAAAACAATGATCAATAAATTAGAGAAACTAGGTATCAATTTACGCTTGATAAGATGGATAGCTGCATGGCTTACAAATAGAACATAAAAAGTATCATACAGCAGTTGGACAGGTAAAATTCTTGGTTACAGACAGAGTGTCTGACAGGACTCTGTCCTACACCCTTACTTGTTTAGATTGTATCTTTCATATCTAAGTATTTCATCTGAGATATTCTATGGTCTATATGCAGATGACCTGAAATTGAGTAAACTGATTACATGTGTTACAGACAAGACATGTCTGTAAAATAACTTGACTAAATTAACTGTTTGGGCACAGAAGAATAATATGCTGATAAATACATCAAAAACTAAGCAGATGAGATTTGGGAGACATAAATTGAAAGGTGAATATTTAATATAGCTCACAGTGATTGAAACTGTAGATTCATTTAAGGACGTGGGTATATGAGTAGAATCAGCTTTGAGATTTTGTAATCACATCAACCAATTGGTTAATGATAGTCATAGAACTATAGGTTATATAAAAAGATTTATAAAGTCTAGGAAATCAGAAATGATGAAGTCATTGTTTGTTAGTTACATTACACCCAAATTTGAGTATGGAATAACAATATGGAAACCTTATAAGAAAACAAGCATAAGTAAACTGGAAAGAGTACAGCAGAATTATGTGAAAATTTAAGTTATTATGAAAGACTAAAATATCTGAATGTGTACAGTGTCTCTTACAGATATCTGAGAGGAGATCTTTTTCAGGTATATAGGGCATTTAGAGACAACTATCTCTGGGAATGTTTGGAGTTATCAAACAGTACTAAAAAATCATCAGGCAACCTATGTAGAAGATTGTATAGGAATGAAATGTGTACTAATTGGTTCTTTGACAGAGCAACTGCTGCATAAAACAGACTACCAAATTACATTAAAGGAAGTACTAGTTTAGATATTTTCAAGAACAGCCTGGACACTCATTGTGGGAACAAGTGTTTTGGTATATTGGCAGGCTAGAAGGGCATTAATGCCTGTGGTTGAAATATTTGTATGTATATAGGTACCACAAGGATTTTACAGAACTTAATGAGCATGCTAATACCCTTTTTAGTTGAGCACTGGCTAGACCAGTGATACAGGGGATTATGATTTGGTGGCACTGAATGGAACAGCAATACAAGATACAGAAGATTATGATTTGGTGGGACTGACTAGGGCAGTGATACATGATACATGATTATGATTAGGCACCACTGACTGGAGCAGTGATACATGATACAGTTGATTACAGTTGGATGCCACTGGCTGGAGCAGTAATACATGATTCAGAGGATTATGATTGGTGCCACTGACTGGAGTAATGATACATGACAGGGGATTATGATTGGATAGCTCTGATTGTAACACTGATACATGATATAAGGGATTGTGATTGGGTGACACTGAGTGGAACAGTGATGCATGATACAAATGATTATGATTGAGGGGTACTAACTGGTGCAATGATACATGATACAGGGATTGTGATTGGATGACACTGAGTGGAACAGTGATATATTTATTTATTTGCATTTGTTTACCAGGATGGTCCACAGGGCCAGAAGTGCCCATTTTCAGTGGAGGCCTGGGGAGAAAAGCTCCACATTTGTGACAGTACACATACAGTACAGATTTTATATCTAAAGACATTTATTACATAATATAATGTGTTATACAATTAGAGAACAGTACTTACAGTAGAATGTACTTGTATCTATGACAGTATACAATTTAATTAAGCAATTTAAATGAGAGCATTCCATACATCTAGTTTTAGTTCACATAGATGCAAGTAGAACACTGCATGCAATAGGTGCAAAGTAGATACAGGAAATTATCTAGAGTCTGGTAATTGAACTTCTTACATACTTAGGTGATGTTATAACAGAGAAATATGCTAAATGAGTACTGTTAGAGAATTCAGTAAGAGTCAGTTGGCTTTGTAGCAGATATAAGTGGTGGTATGATAGTGAGGTAGACTATATGGGTACCTGAATGAGTATGCCTGGATAAATAGTAGGACTAATTTACTGTTGAAGTAGTCTATAGGGGTTAGTAAGAGAGGGAGCTAAAGAGGAGGGGAGGCAGAGTAGGTAAACAGACATAAGGATATGGAGAAAGATACTACAGAAGTAGAGAGGGGGAAGGGAAATAGTTGTGATAGTTGAGTTAGTTATGTGAGGTGTAGTATTAGAACATGTGCACAGCCACAATGAGGTGAGGTGTTGTTTCAGGGATCTCTTGAAGAGAGTTGATGAGCAGGTGCATCTAAGTGTTGGGGGAGGGATTTCCACATTTTTGTGATGGTAAAGGAGTAAAGCATCTGGCCGGCTGAGAGTGTAGGTTTTTCTACATTTATGAGCAGTTGGTTGTTGGATCTAAGAGGTCTGTTTTGGATGGTATAGAGTGAGAATAGAAAAAAGATCATGGCAGTTTGATGGTTTGTAGATGAGTTTATGAGCTGTGATTAGTTGAGTAAAGATGAGACAGTTGGGGAGTTCAAGCCAATTTTGTTTGTGCAATGATAAGCAGTGGTAGGATGAGTAGGAGACATTAGTTACAAACCTAGCAATTTTGTTGTAACGTGAATCAAGTTTGGATTTTAGGGAGGACTGTATGTTTGTGAGGAGATGGGCATACATATAAAAGAGAGGGTAATAGAATAGAACAGGCAAGGGATAGGCAGGCTGATGTATTGAGTAGATGCTTGTGTCAGTAGAGGGAGCCTAGTTTTTGAGGAGTTTTTTTTACATTGGACTGGATGTGCATGTTGAATGTGAGGTTTTCATCTATGATGACACCTAGGAGTTTTGTGCTAGGTACAATGTTGATGGTGGTGCCATTAAGAGACTGAATGGTGAAGTCCTCTTTTTGTAGGGGTGTGGACTTTTTGGGGACAAAGATTACCAGTTTGGTTTTGTTAGGGTTCAGGGCAAGATGATTATTAGTCATCCATATTTTAGTTGAGGTGAGGGCACTTTGGGTGAGTTGTTGTAGTCCAGAGGAGTTGTTTGCAGTGCAGATGATAGTGGAGTCATTTGCACACTGGATGAATGAGCATTGACTGAGTGTGGTGTGAAAGTTATTGATAAATATGCTAATATGCCAGAATCTTAGAGATGGGTGATAATATAGCAATACGGCAGAAGTTGGTAGTGTCTATGTTGGATCCACCCTTGTGTAGAGAGAGGGAGGATGTAAGATTTTTTCCAAATGGTGGACATATAGGATTCCCAGATAGATCTGTTAACAAGTATGCTGATAGGGTAAGTGACAGAGTTGACTAATATTTGTAGGAATTTGGGGGGTACATTGTCTGGGGCATTTGTGCACGGCCTGAATTTTAGAAGCAATTTTTCAATAGTTTTGGTGGGTATAGGTGATAAGAGTAAAACTGGGAATGGAGGGTGTATTGGTATGTGCTGTAGATTTGTCTGTGGTGGACAGGTTGAACTGGGGAAAGGTAGAGGCTAGATTGGCAATAGTATCTATGAAGTATGAGTTGAAGGTTGCAGCAATTTCAGTGGGTGTTTTGTTTGGGTCTGGGCAGGGATTATTGCTAGAGCTTGGGTTTAATAATGAATTGAGAGAGCTCCATAATTTCTTTGGGTTTTGCCTATGTTGATCTTGTAAAGTGAGGTAGTATTTTTCCTGTTTTGTAATACTAGGCTCTTGACCTGGTTTTGGAGCTGTTTGTATTGGGCAAGGTCAGATGGGTTTTTGTTTTTTTGCCAAATTGTCCATAATTTGTCTCTGTGTTTCATGAGATCCTTAGTGGATCTTGTTTGCCAATTGGCATGGTTGTTCTTTACTCTCTTTTATCTAAGGGGACATGATACAAATGATTATGATTGGGTGGCATTGACTGGAGCATCGATACATGACACAGGGGTTTATGACTGGATGTCACTAACTTGAGCAGTGATACATGATACAGAGGATTGTGACTGGGTGGCACTGAAGTGGCACTGATACATGGTACAGGGGACTGTGATTGGGTGACACTGACTGGGGCAGTGATGCATAATACAGGGGATTATGCTTCCTTTGCACTGAATGGAGCAGTGATACATCTTGCAGAGGAATATGATTGGCTTGTACTGACTGTAATAGAATAATGACTGGGTGGTACTGACCGAAGCATCTTTATACAATACAGAGGATTATGACTGGATAGCACTGACTGAAGCATATGCATACAGTTCAAAGGCTTGTGATTGTGTAGCACAAACTGGATAAGTTATACATTATAATGCTGTGATTGGGTGTACTGACTAGAGCAGTATTATATTACTTAAGGGGTTATGATGGGGTGGCTGATTATAAGAAAGCTGTGCATTTAAGAAATATATTCAAAAATTCATCTCAAGAGTGTAGCTTGAGAAATTATTTGCTTAAATCCATTTTAAGAATGTACAACAATTTGTAATTAATAAAAATATAAGTTTTATAATACATCAGGGGTTTTAGATGTTCTAGTGTGTTGCCAGTAAAAAAAAAGTATGGCAACACTGTCTAACAGCTTTGAAAACTCTCATGTGATAAACTATGCACTTTACTTCAGGCTGTTGTTTGTATGGCAAAATGAGGCATGTTACACAATTCAAAGTTGTTTGCTGGTTCCCTATGCCATTTTATGGTGACCACAGTGTGTTTGGCAATGTGGTATTCACTTAAGTATAAAAACAAGGATCATACATAAGAATCTTAGTATAACAAGTTTATTTTCTCCCAGTGTTTGGATTGTAATTATATGTGCCATGTATTACAATATTGTTATAGCCTGCTAAATGACACTAGCCTGGACCTCAAATAATATCCACAGTGAAACTATAATCCTAGGGGATGTCAACATAAATTGGCTAAACCAAACAAATCCTTCTCCAAATGCTTCCATCAACCTCTATAACTTCACTCAGCTCATTACTACCATAACCAGGCCTAGCAATAACACTAACAAAGGCACCTTACTTGACTGGGTCTTGGTGTCCGATCCCAGCAAAATTACATCTGCAGGAACTATACCTTGCAATATCAGTGACCATCTGCCCACCTATATAACACGTGCCATCTCCTCAATCTTACATGAGCACCAGTACAGACCCTCTAGATGGCTAACTAACTTCAACCCCCTAAACTTCAATGAAACATTAAGCAAAATCAATTGGAGCATTCTAAAGTATGTGCCTCTAGATGAAGCAGTTGAATTTTTCAATTCAACTTTCCTCAGTATACTCAATAGAATAGCCCCCCTCCAAAATAAGAGAATCAAAGCAAATCACGCAATTTGGCTTTCTAGAGACATAAAAAAACGTATGAATACCAGATACCAAGCATGGAAAAAATGGCATAATAGTAAAAACCCCCTAGATCTCCAGCTTTTCATACAACTCTGCAATCAAGTAAAGCGTCTAGTTATTAATGATAAAAAACAGTACTACCTCCATCTCCAAAACAAACACAACTATAATCCAAAACAGTTCTGGAATTCAGTCTCCACTCTAATAAACCCTGCCACCAAAAGCAATCCTTGCCCAAACCCTGACAAAACCCCTGCTGAACTAGCTACCCTTTTCAACTCCTACTTCACAGACACTATATCCAAACTTGCTTCCACCTTTCCTACAGCTACTCACAACAGCAACCCCACGTCTACAAACCATACCCCAAAAATGCCTTCCCACCAGTCTTTCTTCTTCTCTCACGTTCCCACTTCCACTATTTCTGAACTCCTGCTAAAACTCAAACTTGGTAACACCGCACCAGACAGTTTATCCCCAGAATACCTTCAAATGTCTGCCAAATCCATCAGCTACCCCATAAGTATTCTCATAAATAGATCTATCCAAGAAGCCTATGTACCATCCATTTACAGGAAAGCTTATATCATACCCTTACTCTAAGGCAGTAATAATTCAGACATCTCAAATTTCTACCCTATAGCCATTCTATCTCCAATTTCTAAAATAATGGAAAAATGTATTCAAATTCAACTCATGGATTACCTATCCCAAAACCAACTCCTTTCCACAACTCAGCATGGATTCTGCCCTGGCCATAGTACTACAACTGCTGTCCTATCCTTCCTAGACACTGTTAACTACAGTCACAATAAGGGTAAACTTGTCTCTGCACTCTTTCTTGATCTCTCTAAAGCTTTCGACATCATCTTCCATCCTTTCCTCCTTTCTAAGATCTCACACCTAGGTTTGTCCACACCTATCCTTAACTGGTTCACCAGTTACCTCACAAACAGACAACAATCCACCAAATGGTTGCACTCTTTCTCTCCTTTTCTCATTACATCTACCGGAGTTCCCCAAGGATCCATCTTAGACCCTCTCCTGTTCAGAATTTTTATTAATGACTTTCACTCCACTCTCACTCATGCATCTGTAGTTCAATACGCAGATGATTTTACTATTATCTGCTCTGGTAACTCTGAAACCGAGCTTCTGACCATCACTCAGAATGCTTTCTCTATTACCGAAACCTGGATGACAAATAATCACCTTGCCCATAACCCAAATAAAACAAAACTCTTGCTCTTTATGCCCCAAAAAAGAACCACCATTAATAAATCTGATTTCATAATTTTCTCCTCCAACAAGACTGCCTTAGAGGTAGTTTCCCATAGTAAGTTACTTGGCATAACCTTAGATGACAACTTAACCTTTGACCAACACATCCACAACACCATCAAAAAACACACCAAAAACTTGGTACCCTCTACCGATATATACACTTTTTAAACTACTCTACTAGATAAACACTTGCCCTAACTTTTCTCCTACCTTCTCTTCTCTATGGTGCCCCCATTATGACAAACATCCAATCGTCATTAAAAAATAAAATAGAGAGTTGCTATAACAAAATTGCTAAATTCGTTACTAGAGCAAAATATTCCTCCCACCACTGTCACTCATTACAATCCCTGAACTGGCTTGAACTCCCACAACACCTAACTTACATACAACTAGCCACAGCACACAAATTCATCTATAATTCCTCCAAATGCCCAGCCCTGGCTTCACTTCTGACTCTTTATCAACCAAACCGTTTGCTAAGATCTGAAAATCAATCACTTATCCAAGACCTAAACTCCCTGTAGGCCAATACCTTTACTCTTTCACTGTAGCTAAACTCTGGAATGCCCTTCCACCTTCTCTTCGGACTATAAATAATGCCCCGTCATTCAAAAAAATCACTCTACCAACATCTCTCCTCTCATTGGCTATGCCCTTGCACCATCCCCCAATTCCTCAGTCACCTGATTACTAATCTGACTCATCTCTCAGATACCCACACTCTTCTTCACTCTCCCTATTGTACACTCACCCTTAATCACAGCACAGTGTGCCTCACCCTGCCTCACATGCTAGCACTCACCCTTAATCACAGCACAGTGTGCCTCACCCTGCCTCACATTCTAGCACTCACCCTTAATCACAGCACAGTGCGCCTCACCCTGCCTCACATGCTAGCACTCACCCTTAATCACAGCACAGTGTGCCTCACCCTGCCTCACATGGTGTGTAAAAATTGTGTAAGTGCAGATTATCATTATCTGTCTAACCTATCGAATACCTGCCAAGCACCCGAGTCTTCCATAAAATATAGCCATATTGTGTATGTTACTGTGTCACTTCTTACTCTTATATTATTCTAGTTTATATTGTTAAATGCTGTTATTACTCTTGTATATTGTTAAATGTTGTTATTAACTTTCTAAATAATCTTTTAATTATGTACATTGCTTTTTTTTTTTTTTTGGAGCTTTTATCCCCGGGCCTCCACTGAAAATGGGCTCATTTCAGCCCAGAGGACTTTCCTGGTTAACAAAAACAAATAAATAAATAATAAATAATAGTAAAAGCCTCATATATGGATTTTTGCATGTTAAAAGAATACAGACTAGGTACACTTTTGACAAATAGTGTCTTCAGACTACCAGAATCAGTTGACTCTATAGTGTTCTACTTAAAATAATTAGCTGTATATTAGATGTGAGCTGGATTGCAAAAAATTGTAGTCTCATGGCAAGACACTGCCCTGAGTTTGCAACAGGATTCTGAATCTAAATAATTCAAAAAGAAGACTTGTGGATGGGGTATTTAAATGAGGAACTATGCAGTCCTTTAGCAGTCTTCTTCAGCAGTTTGCCATAGTAGATGAAAGAGCTTATCTTTTTATATTGTTTTATGTTTTTAATTCTTCTGTTTAATTAAAGTTTAAGGTTTTGTTTTTTGCTCTGGTGGGGTTGGGAGGGTGGCCTAATGGTTAAGGTGTTTGCCTTACAAACACAAGGTGCAGGGTTTGAGTCTCACAAGGGATAATTGGCTAGGCTTAAAGTGGCTCACAAGAGCAGTTAGCTTAGTATTAACCTATGAACTTATGCTCCTTTCGGCTATTTATTTGTTTTTTTTCTTTAGTCAGCATTCCATTGCTCACTTTCCTTCCCCAATTCATTGAATTAAACATTTAACACCATGGGGGAACAGAAGAGGGACAAGTCTGCCCTTTTTCTCCAACAACCAGCCTGATACAGGCTGTTCCCCCTCATTCACTCCAAAACTCTCACCAAACCCTCCAAAAACAAACCTAAGCATACATCAAAGAGGTGAAAAACAAATTAATTCAAATATACTCCATCATCTGAGAACCAAACTGCATCCGTGTCATCGACATCCCAAATTTCTATAATATAAATACCTAAAGCGATCAATTGCCTAACTAGCATACCTATCAACCATACCAAATTCCTTGGAATTTACCAGTTTAGAGGGCCAAATAATAGGGTGCCACAAATTCCCGAGTGGCCCCTTCAGTTCCTGATTTTTCAGCTTCATGAAGCTTGGGAGATTTCAAAAAAAAAACTTCCTTCTATTGCCAAAAGATGATCTATTGTTATACTCCATAATTTCTTATCTTGCATTTAGTTTTTTAATGTTCTGTAATGCGATCATTAGTTTGTGTAACTGAAAGTGATTGCATTACAGAACATTTAAAAATTGAATGCGGTGTTTTCTTTATTTCATTTTCTTTTATGAACTATATGTGCATAGCTTTTGTCCTATGACATTACACTTCTTTCTTTCTGAATAACAATGATATCACCACACGACAGCAGTTAAATCTTTGTCCTCTACTTTGTGTGTAATAAGACAAACTCGTGGTGCCACCCAGAAGCAGCCAAACAATTCTGAAACAGTAATTACACAAAATTAACATTCTTTTGAACACACCTGCATTTCAGACATTGTACTGTTTGCATTTAGTGGACACAAATGATAATTAACATTCTTTTAAATATACTGGCATTTCAGATGCGATTCTGTCCATTAGCATGTGGTTCCATGTAATAGTATCGGCATGGCAGTTATGAATGTTGTGTCTCATGGCAGGAAAATCTCATGTCATAATACAGGATCATGAGTCTGGGTAACAAGTGAGAAACACAGGCAGATAAACCCAAAGGTGGAAATAAATGTGTTTGCATCTACTTGATGCTCTGTATAAAATTATTTCACACTGGCAAAGTAATAATGTATAAGTCCCATTAATGCATAATAATAACTTTGTTTTGCAATCCTTTAGGTATAACCTTTCTGTCATATATTTTTGTGAAACCAAACTCTGAATAAATCTCTTTACTATTTAACACCTTTCTGGAAATATTGTTTATGTAATGAATATGGAACCCTGCTTTCTGGTATCTAATGCAAATTGACCTCTGTTCATAGGTTCATAGGTTCATAGGTTGGTACTAGGCTATCAGCCCTAGGGCCTATACAAGCCTAGCCATAACAATTCCCTGGCTATTTCTTCCCACATTATTTACTTTCCTGGACCCCTGTCTAGCAGGGTGACTGACGTGATCCCTGGGGTGAATTTCCTTTCTCCCATCCAATCGTCAAGGTTCCCCTTGAAGAGGTCCAAAAAGGCACTCTGCTTGACATGTATGGGCAATCTATTCCAGAGTCTGGGGAGTCTCTGGGTCAGGAACATATCCCTCCAGCATGTTTTGTTTATTGTGATGACAAGGTTTAGATCCCTGGAGCGTGTAGCTCTGAGGGATTGGGATTTCTTTAAGTGTAGCATGTCCAACAGCTCTGGGTTTGACATGGCCTTGTATGTTAAGCAGAGATTGCCTCTGAGTAGACGATATGCGACAGAGTATAGCTGGAGTTTTTTAAGGCGGTCAGCGTAGGGCATCTGCTTTAGGCCTGTGATTCTTTTAGTGAGGTATTTCTGAGGCCTTTCCAGTTGTTGCAGATGTCTTGAGAGGTACATACCAAATGGGGCATTGTATTCTATAATGGGTCTAATGAGGGATGAGTACAGTGGGACAATGACCTCCTTTTTCTGGATGAAAAGCCCTTCGTGATGAGGTGTGCCACATAGAAGGATTTCCTGACTGTTGTGGCGATGTGGTTATCGAAGGTGAGACCACTGTCCACCTGTGTCCCTAAGTCTCTTATCACACTTTCTGTGTTTAGTGTACTGCCACCTATATGGTAATTCATGGATACATGTTTTTTCCCAAAGGGGATAACAATACATTTCTTGGCATTGAGCTTGAGCCCATGGCTCTGGTACCAAGCATCTGTTTCTGTAAGGCTCTTTTGTAGAGTATCCACATCATTTGGGGATTCAATAATGGCTCCCAGTTTGCAGTCATCTGCAAACTTTGTTAGCCAGAGTGCCTTAGTGTTGACCTGTACTTCAGAGAAGTACAGTGAGGAAAATCCCAGGATTTGTTGGAAGATATGGAAAGTGACACTCATTCTGTGATCTGCTGCAAGTGTATATTATAATTTGAAGGTCAGATTACTGACAAAAAGCATGTTTATTATATTAGTAGGGTTTAATACTCTTGACCCATGCTTATAATATATTGCTTTTCCCACCGACTTTATGAAAGTAAGCTATAATTGTTCTTTTATTTGGTTGTTCAGTTGTTGCTGATAAACTTATTCCAACAAGGTGCTGTCCATTTCCTCTCAAAATATGACAAATATTTCATTCTGGTTAAATGTAACATTCAATTTTTAAGAGACTGAAATTCATATATGTAAAATGTAGACTGCAAACATCACATTACATTAAAATGGAATCCATACTGACGACCTTCAAAATTTGTTCTCAGTAAAGGTGCTAGATAATTGAGGTTAGACCAGTACCTACTGTGTCTCCAGCTTACATCCCTCCACTTCATATAGTGCCTTTATATTTGTCTTTACACATTCCACAGGGTACCTAGCCTAACTTTGATGGATACCACAAGGAATCCTTCCTCTTACAGGGGATCTAGCCTAACTCTGATGGATGCCACAAAGAGTCTCTCCCTCTCACAGGGGATCTAGCCTAAATCTGATGGATACCACCAGGAATCCTCCCTCCTCCCTCTGTATATTAACTTTGCTTTACTTCAAAGCTAGTACCATTTTACTGCACACATTGCCTAGAAGGGACATGCAAATATCAGTACAGAATAATTCTGATAGAGTACTACCGATAGTGAGTCAGAACCGCAGTTGGTTCCTTTATCAGTACAGAATAATTCTGATAGAGTACTACCGATAGTGAGTCAGAACCATAGTTGGTTCCTTTATCAGTACAGAATAATTCTGATAGAGTACTACTGATAGTGGGTCAGAACATTCGTTGCTTCCTTTTCTTTTCTAATATGTAGTGATGCCCATCCACAAACAGTTTGTTTTCATTAAGTGCTGCCTTTCCAGAAGCCCCACAATTTAAGGTGTACCTGAATATACCTGTTAGCCTGCCTCAACAACATACTCTGTAAAAAAAATAAACCTTTCCATTTTTATACAGCTCTACTTCCCCAAGTGACAAACACCAGTTCTTGAACTAAAGGTTTTCAGGTTTATAGATGAGAATGTAACTGCGGCAATGAAAAATGAAAATATTGTAAAGAATGTTTTATTTTCCATAAATGAATGAGTGTACTAGAGCTGTTGTACTACCCTCCCTGCCTTCTATTCACATTCACACACACACACACACACACACACACACACACACACAGACAACATTCACAAACAGCCAACAATGCCCTATGGTAAACCATATACACCACCAACAGATTTACCAATGTTTTAAACACAGAAAATAACTCATTTATTCTACCATGATGAAACTGAATCCATGTCTGTCACTTTTTCTGGTATCAATGATACACAGATACTCAAAACAGATTTTGACATATTCAAAGAGATAACATTCACAGAGGTCACAGCAGACAATTTTACTGAACTATTTGCTCATCACTTTACAATTAAATTAATAATGATTTTATTGTGTTCCTGTTTTGTAAGGAAGTTATTTTAACTTATTCTTATCAAATGGCTATTTTTATTTATTTTGCAGAAATCCTTCTGGGAGCTAATAACACCTCGGTCGTGGTCTTGCCAGCAGGAGGGCTGATGGCATTATCCCTGTTTACGAGTTAAGCTAATGCATATTGCAAAGATATCCAGCATGCATTATGCAAAACTAAATGCTGCCTTTTTATGAGAAGACATCATTTATGTGGCACTAGTATAATTAGCGGGTATACCAATGCAAATGAGCTAAAACATGGTGGTATCTAAGTAATATAACAAGAGGTGCTTTACTTTATACTGTGCATTTTTTTCTAAAATTACATGGTACTTAACATTATAACAGTGAAACAATATCAAGTCCATGCCTACAAGTATGACTACTCATTTGATTTGTAAGCATTTACACAGAAGCAGCTTGTAACAGTATTAAAATGGGCTATGTGTTGTGCTGAAACGTATTCTCTGACACCAATGACATGTTTACATCATGGAGGTGTATACCAGTTGCTTACTACCTTTGTTTGCTCTGAATGAACTTTGGAAATAATAATTACCTTTTTGTATTTATATTTAGCAAAAAACAAATAATAAATATAAAACAAAATTGTATACGTTTGTGTAAGTACACTCTTACTTCAAGAAGTATTGTTTTTAAACATAATGGCGACTTTTTATCTTGGGATTATATTACCCAAATTAAACAAACACACATGTGAAACACTTTAAATAAAGGTATAGCATATTGATAAACTTTTGCTGTTTTAGTTAAAAATAGAAGTAAGCCAGCCTGTGCTGATGTGCTTCTCAGTGGTCATATATTTTCTATAACACTAATGTATTGAAATGGTTCAAGTATGCTTTACTGACAGTTGTTCACAGCTAAGATTATAAACTGTTAAAAACATGTCACAGCAAAGATTATAAACTGTTAAAAACATGCACACATATATACACACACAAACATAGACACACATGTAATCATACAAGATATTGGTGTGCATACATGTACGCACATGCACACATATTAACACATGGCATTGGTGCACACATACAACAAACACACAAACACACACTTAATAACATATTATGCAGTACCATTCACCCAAACAAACACACACACACACACACACACACACACACACACACACACACACACACACACACACACACACACACACACTACACAGTACACACACACACACACACACACACACACACACACACACACACACACACACACATACACACACTCATAGTAACACATGGCATTGGTTCACAGATACAACAAACGTATAAGCACATGATGAAACTGCCTACATTGTATGTTGATATTTTTGTATAAAATTGCTTCGAAAAAGAAACAAATATGGGCATCTGGTTCAAAATACACTGGAAAAATAATTGAAAATGTCATTATTTTGCAGAGGAAAGACAGGAATTGGAAATATGTCTTCAGGTCAAGGTTGAAGGTGACCATGCCTTCATATTTTTCAAATATGGGTAATGAATGGGGCCTGTTGAGAATCTAAAGACTATAACTGTGAGCTTCAGTACTGAGGCATTATGGGAGTGCTCACAAATACAAGCTATTATGAGAGCACTAATTACCACAAGATTTTGTTTTATTTTACCCATTGTCAAAGGATGTGGCTGAACCTTTAACTCACATACATGTTTTTGCACATACGTGGTACACACTAATCATATTCCTTGAAAATATGTACAACTAAAAAAAAAATCACTAACTCATAGTAATTAGCACTGTACAAAGGCTGTAAACATCTGTAAATATACATTTTAAATGCAATGCACCAAGTCCAACATTTTAGTATCTTAAAATATTTTTGTACTCCAAGATACATCTTTAAGCTACTACATATAAGCAGCAGGGGGTATGGGGCTACAGAGGTCTATGTTTAATGCATCAAAGAGTATGTTCAGTGAATGTCTCTTCATCAACACTAAAACATCAAGTATTCATTTTGGCAGACAGGCAGATCAGCAAATTTAAATCTATAGAATATTGTAGTCATAGCCGGCCCACAGAAAGCAAACAGTACCTAGTACATCAATACATCAGCCATGTGTGAAGAATATACATAATGCATATTGTTTGTTCATGATGTTCACCAACTATGACTATTCAATGGATTTAAAGTTGCTGATGTGTACTTTCATTAGAATGGACATTCGATGTTTTATTGTCAATGAAGAGCCATTTGTGGAACATACTCTTCAATGCATAAACATAGATAATATCAAGCAGTTTAGAGGTATGTAATAGTGAGCCCAACAACGTGCTGTTTTGTGTTTAAATCACTGTAACTTGAGCTGTTAGGCATTATACTTCTGATACAGAGCTGGTAAGGGAGTAGGGGTAGTGCTTTTTGGGTACTCGCTGGTGGGGGTTATTTCATTACAGTGAAGTTTTACATGGATCATTTAAAAATGTTATGAGACCATTCTTACTTCTTTCTTAAAGTAAAATTTGTTTACAATTTTTCACTTCGCTTTTACTGCATGCAATATCTAGTGTGCTATGATGTATTTTTCCTACTAATATTTTAAACATACATTCCCCTATTCTTGCACAATTACTTGGTGAATGGTGAATGGTGAGTCTACAGATTTCCCCTTCACTGATGTCACAGAAGCTTTTAGTGAACATTAGTGAACTTTATCCCTAAGTAAAATCAAAGTAGGGATGGTGTGGAGATGCATTCATAGACTTTAGTGGATGTTTTAGTGACCATTAGTGAACTTTATCCCTAAGTAAAATCAAAGTAGGGATGGTGTGGAGATGCATTCATAGACTTTAGTGGATGTACCACTATGTGTGTGTGTGTGTGTGTGTGTGTGTGTGTGTGTGTGTGTGTGTGTGTGTGAGAGAGAGACTGTGTGTGTGTGGGGGGGAGGGGGTTGTCCTTTAAATCCTATCAACATATTGCCATTCCATTTCTACAGTGATGTCACCAAGAGGTAAACTTAATTTACGTAGGCTGCTTCTTAATAAAAAGTTTGCAAAGTATTTTTTTAAGATAAAGTTCATGTAACATGAATGACAGTGGGGAAGTTGATAATGCAGTTATGATACAGTGTTATAATGCATTTACAAACTTAAAAACGACCATTGAATTGAAGTAGTCAGAATGAATTGTGTTTATGTTTAAGCAGACAAATTGGCATCAACAATATGTTTGAAATTCTGATGATTTCTGTTGTGTGGAGAAGAAAATTGTAATGGATGGACAGGGAGGATTAGTCTGTCAATGTTTTTTTGCCATAACTGAAAATACATAACTACTAGGCAGTATTTTCTAACTGAGTGAATGTTTATTTTATGCTCGAGACTCTGGGCCGGATTCACGAAACCTCAGTGTAAGACTTAATATGTCTTACTGGGAGGCTGCAGTTGAATGGTATGACGTCAGCATGCCATGCATTATTCATGAGGGTATGCTGAATCATACCCTAGGCTAACACGGTCCGTGTAGGAAAGTAGGGGGCGTGCCCAAATGCTGAGTACTGCAAAGGGACATGCCCCCAGAAGAGTCAGAGGCCTGAAAGTAAACACCCATGAGCGAGTCCTTAGAAATGTCAAGGAACACAACATCACACATCCCCAGAGACAAAACCCTACTGAAAAATGTGTAAAACGTAAAAATAGCAGTTTCATTTTATTTTTATAATTTCAAAAATGTTTGCCCGCATTTGCGCTCATGTGCGCGGGTATGCCTGTCACTCAGCCACAGTTAGCAGACATTGAAAAGCATATAAGATCTACATATGCAAATTAAGCCAAGTAGCAATAGCGTAGTGGTAGAGAAGTTGGCCAAAGAGGAGGTAGTCACGGTTCGAGCCCCCACGACATCATTCACCATTTTTATTTAAATAAGTATGAAACAATCCCCTGAATATATATACAGATATATATATATATATATATATATATATATATATATATATATATACTATAATTTAAGTAAAATGTAATGAAATGGGCCATGTATTTGTGAAGAAATCCGACAGAATAATTTATAAAAAATGATTATAATTGCCCATAGCTGAGCAACACTTTAGCAAGCTGCATATGAGTGCCTGTAGGTGAGCAGCACTTTAACAAGCTGCATTTGAGTGCCCGTAGGTGAGCAGCGCTTTAATAAGCTGCATATGAGTGCCCGGAGGTGAGCTGCACTTTAACAAGCTTAATATGAGTGCCTGTAGCTCAGCAGCGCTTCACCCAGCGTAATATGAATGCTCATAGCCAAATAACGTGTTACCCAGCGTAAGTCGTTTGCACGGAGCTGCACAGCGCGCCAACCAGCTAACCGGCGGGCAACATTGGTCAAGCTGTATCAAAGTCACCTTTACACTGACACACCTCCTAGCCTGTCTAGACAGTAGTAAAAAAAAAAAAGCAATGCCAAGGGTCGAACCCGGGATACTGTGCACCATAGTCAATGTACTGAACCACTAAGCCATGACAGTTGTACTGAGAAATACAGTATTAGCATATATATAGGAATGAATGAAAATAGAACCATGACAAAGCAGGTTTGCTTTAAGCTGATAAATATCCAAAATGGCCAATCAGAGATAAGTGCGGGAAAACCAGCATATATAAGCCCCATAGGCGGGAATACACACCATAACTGATTGTGATACCCATTTGCAGTCAGGATGGCAGGTGCAGGAGAGGGAAATTGCTTTAGAGCACAAAGGTGGGGTGTTGAGGAGTCAAAATATATGGTTTGGCTCCTAGTCCATGATCATAAAGCACAACTCATGCAGGGCCAGGTTCAATGGGGTGCGTATAAGGCAGAGGCGAGGAACCAGTTGGCACATGATCTCACCAGTGCCACAGGCATTCCAAGGACTGGTGAGCAGATCTGTCACCACCATGCGGACCTGAAGCGACGTAAGAAGGACCAACTGAACCATTGGATCCAGGAGGCCCGCCAAATGCCCAGTGCTCCACTACTAAGTATCCATGTAATTACACATGTAAGAAATGCTATCCTAGCCTATAGTATGGAGAGGTATGTTCCAATATTCCTTCATTTATATTACAGCTGCAGGTGTCCGTTCCACGAATCGGCGAGCCTATGCTGATAGGCTGCTGAGGGTGCACCACCAGGCAGGTTAGTAATTATTTAGCTGGTATTGTTATAGAATATAAGTGAGAGAGATTGTAAAAGAGTTCATTGTTGTAACCCAGTAATAAAGGTGAAATAATCCTAGAATAAAGATTCTGCTAGTTTTTTAAGATTAGATAAGTGATGCAGCCTGGAAAAGAGTGTATTGCAATCCAGTAATAAGGATTAAACAAGTCTCAGATAGAGTTTCCACCTGTATTGTAATATCAGATAACTGCTTCAGCCTAAAAATGAGTGGTAATCAATCAACAAAGGATAGACATGTGTCGAATACATCCTTGTAAATTCTGCCATATGAAATAAGTGAGTCAGCTGGAAAGTATTGTTGTAACCCAGTAATAAATGTTAATAAAGCCTAGAATTAAGTACCATTCTGAAATGTAAATATAAAATAAGTGAGAGAGTGTGAGAAAGACAGTTTGAAGCTACCAAGAAAGCTGTAATAAGTCTGGAATAAAGGTATACTGCAGTCACTACATAATATTAAGTTGCTGTACCCTTGCATTATGGAGATAGTATGGTTGTATGAAATGCTGAACATCCACAGTTGTCTAGACCTATATAAATCAAATGTAGCAGGATGCTGTACCTGAACACAGCCAGATATGAACATATATGAATAAAAATGGAATGTATATTAATGTAGCAGTAACATCCCCATCACCAACATTCCTAAGGTTACATACAGGAAACTGTACTAATACATGTAGGGGATATATATCTGCATATACTAGGAATGTACAGTATATGTGTAGGTAGTGTAAGTTGTTAATGTAATATTTCTCCACCCTACCCTATTTTCACAAATTATGCCATTCCACACCAAACTGGGTATGTGTATTCACAATTAATTCCCATGGACATTTGTCCTGTTGGTTCATACATATCTGCATGTACGTTGATGCATGTGCCCTGTTCACATATCCAAACCTGATGGCCTGTTGCCACCAATCAACCCTTCATGCTGTTGGAATGTGCAATTTTGTTCTAAATATGCATGTGTTATGCTTGCTGCTCAATGTTCAGAATTCATGGCTGTTTGGTTAATTGGAAAACTGATGCATGCTGTTACAACTAATTTTGAATGGTGTTGTTTGTTACTAACCCAAAATGCCATAAAATACTGCTAAACATAGGACAACAGGGAAGGTGGGTTCCAGCGGACCCACCTCTCCCACCTCAGCTGGCGAGTGCACCTGGCACCAGTGCCCAGGCCGGGACTTCCTCCTCCGGTGGCCCTGTGCCACCTTTGGGTGAAAGCACTGCAGGAGATGGGGCTTGTCCCCCCTCTGCAAGCGTGGCCAGAGGAGAGCCTCCACTCACCCTCCATAGGGTCCGGTCTGTGGTGCATAGTGAGATCAGGCATTCTGTGACTGATCCCCTATGCCAGCTCGAGGCAAGAGTGGCACAACTCATGGGTGTGCCTGCCCATCCTATCCAGCACCCAGCACAGCCCCGGCCTGGGCTGTGAAGGTGCAGTGGTAACTGCCCATGGGTGAGGATCTCAGTTCCACTGTTGCCATCTGTGGGCTCATGGGCTCGCGATATCCAAACATCCGTCCCTGTCAATTGTGTTTACCCCCCACATGTGTCATACTCCGCCCCTGTATGTGTCTTGTTTGTCTTGTCTGTTAACCTCCCCAGCCTACCTCCCCAAATATACCTACTTCCTGTACCTCACATTCCACTCTCACCTGAAAAAAAAATAAAAAAGGGCACTCTGTTGCCACAAAAAAATTACGCCACATACATAGCTGCCCAATTCGCACACATGTCCGCTGGACATGTAAACTGATAATTCTAATTGGCAGTACAACATATTTTGTTGTCCTCACCCCTCTCTCAGGGATGGAAGGTTTAAAATTTCACACAAAATTTCAAACATATGCACAGCTGTTACTGATAAAGAAATGGGCAACTATGGACCTTCCCTACACCCATCCTGCACATCCTGAGCTGGTTTCCCTACTGTCTTTCCCTCTTTGTGCCCCTTTTTTCACCACTTTCCTATTTCCCCATTTTCTTTTCTTTAAAATAAATTAGCACGGGTGTTAGCGGGAGTAAGCACTTTTAAGCAGTAGTCAGCGGGTGTGTGCTTGTGTGCGCTTAGCTAAGCATAGATAAGCATAGCTAAGTGTTGCGCAAACTCATGCAAACCCGCTTACAACTGCTTAAAAGTGCGTTATTCACTCTATATGACAAGGCCTGTAGTCTGCTCATCAGCAAAATAAAATACCCCTGGCAGTCTCAAACCCCGGACCTTGAAAACACTAGTCTGCATGAATTACCACTGAGCCACAGCAGATATACAAGAACTTGGTGCTGAAAGTAATATATCATGAAATACAAGGAGTGAATGTAAAGGGAAAATAGGAAGGCCATTACACAAAGCTTGTTCTGTGTATCTTTACTGGCAATTCTTGTGGAATTGCATTACATTAGTGTGAGAAGACAAACAGCCATGCCAGTAGGTAATAATGTTACAGTAGCACCTTACAAGCCCCACACAGTATCACAGCAGGATAAACACTGCCATATTTGAATAGGTAAGAGGCCAGACCTCCCAACTGTGACTGATTTACAGGGATGTCCCTGATTTGCAAACAACTGTTACCTGTGCCCCACTGACTCCCTGTGAAATGTACTAACAGTAGGCAGAAAGGTGGGGAATCCCACATAATGGTAACTGTCAATAAGTTAAAGTAGACATTACTTGCATGTCAGAAATGGTGTAGTGATACATATGCTCAAAATACCCCACAGTCACAACTGCAGAATATCTGAAATATATCATGGGTGTATCCCACTGATATGTACCTTTCCCTGAGGCTGGTCAAATATATACCTGAGAGTATCTGAGTCCTGCAAGTGTCAGAAACACACAGGCATATTAGCCTGTCTGCTGTTACATACTCTGCGAATAGCTGTAGAATTACTTCCACAAGCATGCCCTTATGTAGGAGTACAACACAGAAATATCAAAGGATGTAGCCATCTAACATACTAATGACAGTATAGCAGTTCACAAGCACTGCATGTGCCTGATATTCATAATTGTTAGTACAATATACTTAGTTGTCCTCACCCCTCTCTCAGGGGTGGAAGGTTTCAAATGTCACAGCAAATGTCAAACATATGTACAGCTATAGCAGTTAAAGAAATGTGCAGCTATGGACCTTCCCTACACCCAGCCTGCACATCCCTAGCTGGAGTCCCCACTGACGTTCTGCTTCCTGCTTACAACTGTTTAAAAGTGCCTTATTCACTCTGTATGACAAGGCCCTAGTACTGCTCAGCACCAAAATAAAATACCCCTGTAAGTGTCAAACCCCAGACCTTGGGCTCACCAGACTGCATGAAGTGCCACCAAGCCACAGCAAACATATAAGAACTTAGTGCTGAAAGAAATATATCATGCATTACAAGGAGTGAATGTAAATGGAAAATATGAAAGCCATAGCAAAACATTCCAGTAAAGACAAATATCAGGCATTCAAGGAGTGAATATAAAGGGAAAATACAAAAGCCATAGCAACACATTGCAATAACTACTGTTGTATGCCAGTTAATCCTCAAATCCCACAGGTAAGTACATACTCCCATGTAAACAGTGTTAGCATTAGCAGCTATGAGTTAACATACACACTGAGAAGAGTGAACTGGAAGAAGCAACAGTCAGGTTTCAGTACAACATGCATTTCAGTGGCTACAGCACAGCGTTAGATATGAAAGATATACCAACCTTCTGACTCACACAACAGTGTCCACAGCAAACCAGCATGGTCCCCACCTTGCAAAACTAAAAGGCCTACACCTACCTAACCTATCATTTTATAGCAGTGTCCTGAAATCACAGTGAGAACTGCAATTACCACACAGCAGGCTGCATGCAATTACTAAATGCTGGCCACCAATTGGTGCAGAGGCCATCACATGCACATGTGCAGATACCTACAAAAGCAGCCTGTACTGCCAGTGCACACATGCAATAATATCATTGCAGCAACTGGAGGGAGACAGAGAGAGAGAGAGAGAGAGAGAGAGAGAGAGAGATAGAGACAGAGACCAAAAAATAAAAATAAAAAGCCAACAAGCCAGTAGAAAAAAAGCTGTCAGAGACAAAGGTAATCTAAACTACATAATCTAATAATCTACATACTGTGAACCCTCCATATGTGTTAGCAGTCTGTATCTATATGTATATGCAGATGTGCATAGGGCAAGGGACATGCTGCAACTGTTAGTGAAGTATGGACATATATGTAGTTGAAGGTTGCTATGTGCACATATCAATGTAGGTTGCAGTGTGTAGCATTGGAAACAGCATGCAGTGCAGGTATATGTCATGTGGTGGAGAACTTCTGTGGGACTGAGCCAGTGAGGCCTGCTACAGCTATATGGCCTGAGGACAGCATAATGCATTATGCACAACACTGTGCAATATTATTACAGAATGGTATGTCTCACAACTGTTTCAGAAGTGATATTCCCACCATGAAAGGTGG
>NC_056743.1:1130549322-1130776822 GCF_019279795.1 Protopterus annectens
TGCACAACATTGTTATGTCCTTGTACACATTGGGTCCCAGGGTGGAGACAATCACTGAACAACTACACACAAGCATCAAGTACACGTATACCGTTATTAACAATGGCTGTCTATGCTTGCACTGCATGTTCCTGTGCAACATATAATCTGCATGCTGACATGTGTGCAGTGATGTTTTTCCTTGTGATACTGTCACCCACCCTAAAACAGTATTGTGTATGTGTAAAATTGCAGGTGTGTCTGTGTTTGTATCTGCTGTACTGAGGAGTGTGCCTGTGTGCCTGTGTGCTTGTGTGCCTGTGTGCATGTGTGCCTGTGCATATGTGTGCATGTGCGCATGTGTGCATGTGTGCCTGTGCGCATGTGTGCCTGTGTGCCTGTGTGCCTGTGTGCATGTGTGCATGTGTGCATGTGTGCCTGTGCTCATGTGCGCATGTGTGCATGTGTGCATGTGTGCCTGTGCACATGTGTGCATGTGTGCATGTGTGCCTGTGCGCTTGTGTGATAATATCGTGTACACATTTGTAATCTGTGTTTCCTGTCTTCCTCTCACAGGTTCTGATGTTGTTGTGGTGGAGTGCAGCAGGGAACCTGAAGCCACTGCTGGGGATAGTGATTATGATGATACATGTGTAATGGCACAGGGAGGTGTCACAGAGTCTGTCGTTGGTCAGCCAATTAACACTACACAGCAGTCAACTCCATCAATGCGCACAGTCATCCTGCCTATACATAAATTGTCACCAATGTCCTTAGCTGAGGGACAGCATACAGTGGGCATTGACCAGGGTAGTGTGGTATCATTGGCACATGCATCCCCTCACAGCAGCCATGGCCAGATTCCTGACATGGTACCACACAGGCAGATGTCCAGGGGTTCTCGTGGGAGCATCCGTGGTCGTACTGTCCCTGTCAGACATGCCCACAGAGGTCTTTCAACCTCAGTTATGTTTCGGGCTGTAATGCAGGCACAGGCACGTATGGAACGGTGCACCAGACAGGGTCTGAGGGAGCTTAGAGCATATCGCACTGCTATGAATGACACTATGCGTGATGTTGCATCTGCCATCCGGAACATCAGCGAGGTCATTGATAGACGTTGGGGGGACACATTAGATCTCTTCCACAACTACATGTCCAGGAGCCAGAACAGTGCAGGACGGTTGAGGTGTCGACGTGGAAGTATGTCAGCAACATTATCAGCTGGCAGTCGTAGCGGATGACAACAAACCCGCAGCCGCTCCCATAGTGCCAGTACCAGCCCCAGCAATGCTGGGTCTGTGCTGTCATTAGACCGTCCGAGAAGACCAAGTGCACGTGGCTCTAGACAGTCCCAGCAGGGACATGTGTCCATTCAACAACCCTCTGCTTCTGATGACAGTACCCAGTCTGGCTTAGTACCTGATACTGTCCATAGCACCCCTGCCAGGCACAGGTACTATGTCCGTGGCCAGAGACAGTGATCTGTATGACCTGGCAGGTACAGTCTGTGGCTGTCCACAAACACCCATATATGGAATCCATGTGGTGGAACTGTGTGCATGCATACACACACACATAATGCTAACACCTAGGGCTAACACATACACACACACATTGCAGCAACATTGCCCCATGTTGTACTGTTGTCCCTCACTAACACACACACACACACACACATACATGTAACATTGATGCAGGAACAGGGTAGCATGGTGTTGATGCACAGGGTGACAACATAGCACTGTAGTAATATTATCATGTTGTTAACAGTACAGTGTAATGATATTGTTGTGGATATATTCGAGCATGCATGATGCATTACCTATGTTTGTCATTGCAGTTTTGTATGCACCAGTGTTAATTCCCAAAGTGTACTGTCTGCACATGTGCCACATGGCTGTTGTGTGTACCTGTGCCTGCATGTGTTGGGGTGTGGACAGTATATGTGTGATGTTTGCAGCACTGAGTTGCAGGTGTACATTTGTGAACATGGTTAGCATGGAACATGACATGGTTTGACAGTATGCTGTGGGTGATACGGTTTCCAAATGTCAATGGTCTGCATTCTGGTAGTATACACAGCTTACATAGCCTGACATTCAGTGGTCATGACATGGTGTCGCCTCAACTGATACACAGATGTAGGAACCTGGTGTCAGTGATATCCCTGCAGTACTACACTATATTCTTACTGAGCCACACACATCCCTGGGAACAATACTCTTTGGCATATAGCAGTCTCACATACATGCCAGCACACTACGGATATGTCCATCCACGACTGCAAATACATACAGTGGCCTACAATGCATTCTACACATGACACACCTAACCATCACAAGGGTATCATATGGACAGATACCTGCTTTCCAAGCCATGCTGTATTGCTGTAACACAACTGTGGCATTGGCATTGGCATGTAGTTAACATAGTATTCCAACAGTACCATGTAGGTGGTAGCACCCATCATGTAGAACGGGTAATGGTGTGTACATGTGGACAAGTGTTATCTTGTCTTTCCTGTGATATTCACATTTCAAAAGGTATTCTGCAGTCCCACGGTGTATCACCTAAGCAAGAAGGTGTCTGTATGCATATCGGCAACAGTTGCCATACACCTACACTGGGTGACCATCACTCACAGACTTTGCTGTGTTTTAACATATCTGACATATACTCCAGACATGAACCCTCACCCACATTAATCTATCAAAACTTTCATGGGTGTGTGTCACATAGATGGCCTAGGACACAGATCACTGCAGTAGCCTGCATTGTCACCAACATACATGTATGGCCTAAGGTCTGGTAAGCTGTGGCACATGCTGGCAAAGGTAACAACTGTATTCATATGGGGCAGGCTTCACACATAGGAACTATTAAAGGTGACAGGTACATATCTGTATGTGGCACACACATACCTGATGTGTGCATTGAAATTACTGCTATAATAATATTTGTCATACAATAATAAAATCAAAATACACAACACATTGACAAAGTGTGTGACAAACACACACATGGCATTTGTAGGATTCAAACACCTAACTAACTATGTTATGATATTTGAGAGAGACACATTAGTGCAGCACGCTATTCGCATTGCTGGATGACTTCCCTTCTCCTGCTGTATTTATAGGGTGCTGACATCATTAGTCTTTCCAAAGAGGAATGTACATCTTTTAGTGTGTTATCCCAGTCTTCAAAAAGGCCATTCCTTTCACAGAGAATTGCATACATACACACCCCCCTGCACCCCCACACAGTGTTTGCAGGATTCAAACCCCTACCTAACTATGTCATGATACTTGAGAGAGACGCATTAGCGCAGCACGCTATTCACATTACTGGATGATTTCCCTTCTCCTGCTGTATTTATAGGGTGCTGACATCATCAGTCTTTCCAAAGAAGAATGTACATCTTTAACTATCCCTCAGTATAGGGGTTAACAATATCTGTACATTAACAGACGCCTAGTTCAGGGTCACATATGCACACTGGCACTGCCAGGTTATGTTCTATAGCATGCTTTGTGACCACAGGACTTGTAGCACACAACACAAGTAGGGGGTGTATCCATATACATCACAGATACACACACCTCTGGGTTGGTACCACTGCACTAAGTATGACAGGCCATACATATACAACTACCATTGTGCAAAACTGCCTTTTGGTTTGGTGTGTAGTTCAGACCACCCCCCCCCCCATACCCAGTAACCACACTTGGCTTTCCAGGGAACAGTGTAGGATATGCAGGTCTTCACACACGCCATTATAGTGGTTGACTTCAGGTACACAAATATAGACTGGGGATACTACTCAGGCCCTCAACAACATCACCCTACAGCCACTACAATTTGTGAATCTATGTGCTATGGCACAACCAGTCACCACACCCACAAGGGGGAATACATCTTGGACCTGATCATCACCAACATGGGGACTCTATGTTCCACACCAGAGGTAGAACCATCATTGTTAAGATCAGACCATAAACAACTTTCCCTGGACATCCATATCCTGTCCCCACCCCCAGCCAAGGAAATCACTGTAAAGAATTTCTCAGAAGCAGACTTTGCACTTGTGAAGACTGGAGTGGAATACTTCAAAGGCCCGTTGCTGGAGGATAATACAGCCAAATCTGCAGAATCCTTTACAAACGCATTGTATGAGCACCTGCAGGTATGCATTGATCATGCTATCCCAAATAAAACCATGACTCCTCCAAAACAGGAGACCTGTCTGGTTGACCCCAGCCATATATAAGCTGTACAACAGAAGGAGGAAGCTACTACATAACAGACCAATATCCCACAGACCCACATAGATCATAACCTCTCCTTTGCTAATCACATTGACAGAGTCATTGCAAAGACCTTTATATAGCCCTCCTTATCACATGGGTGTTTGCATGTAGATCATGGGAGGTCATTGTGGCCCTCTACTAGTCACTCATCAGGCCCATGTTTGACTACAATGCCCCTTTTGGGGTGTACCTTACCCAACACCTGCAACAACTACAGTGAACACAACAGTACCTCCCCAAGAGGATCATGGGCTACATACAGATGTCCTATGCAGCTCAACTAAAGGATCTCCAGCTCTACTCAGTTGCTTAATGCCTGCTCAGAGGTGATCTATGCCTGATGTAAGCAGCCATTTCAAACCCAGAAGTAATCGACATGCTCCACCTCATAACATCCAAGACCCCTAGAGCTAAACACTCCAGGGACTTAAACCTCAGCCCAAAAATAAATAGGACATGCTGCAGGGACAGATTCATTACCCAGAAGTTCCCCTCACTCTGGAATTGAATCCCAATTAAAGTTAGACATAGCCCCTCGCCAACCCTCTTCCAGCGAAATACAGCCGCATGGATGGGAAATTGCAATTTCACCCCTGGGATCTCCACTGTGTCCCTACTTGACAGAGGCACAGCAAACTAGCCTTAAAGGGTGCCTTCTGTGACCTACTTTACAGAGGCACAGTAGGCTACTCTACTGGGGAGGTGGATGCCAAATACACTCTGCCTAGGCTTATGAATTCCCTAGGGCAGACAGCATAGTATCAACCTCTGCACCTATGTTTATGTTCAGGATGCACAATATTTGTTGCTGCTACTGTTTGCAGTTCTTTATTGCCATAGCTTTCCCAGTTTCTATGATCAACTTGTGTATCTGCATAACATGTTTAATCATGACAGGGTTCCAGTATATTAATATATGTGTCTGTTGTCATTTAACTGTGTGCACAGGGCAGTTTGCTGGATCGTGGGAGGTTCCTGGCTTAACACATACAACTGCCAGATATGTGTGACTGACTGCTATACTCAGACATGGCCTAAGTGTGTGAGCATGCCCAGTTCAGGCTTTCCATGGTTTGTTGCCTGACATATGTCTCATTTATCAAAATGTGTGAGCATGCCCAGTGTGACCTTTCCATATGTTGTGATCTGGAGTCCAATACATTTCTGGTTGTGTGTGAACATGACCAATATTGACATTTATACTGTGTGTGTTGGAAGTATTGTTGTGTTCTTACTGCCAGACTCCTTTGTGTCATAACTCAACAGGGATTATGCTGTGCCTGCAGGGTTTCCACATGATAATTTGCAAAGACTTTGCAACATTCTCTCTTACTGGCTGAACACTGCAATACTGTCATGGTGTAGTGGTTCAGTTCTTTCACTATGGTGCACAGTATCATGGGTTTGAGTCCCATCACTACTTTAAATGTTTATACTGAGCAGACCAGACTGGTTAAGGGCCAGTTGGGCAACTATGAGCATGTTGCATTTTGTTCAGCTATGGCCCATTTAAACCAGGCTTGTCCGACATTGCTGTGTATTCACCAACTTGGGTGGACATTGCCAAACATTACTCCACATTGACCACAGTTGTACTAGTTGGTGTGTGTGATTCTGTTCATAGGTTCATACTAGGCTATCTGCCCTAGGGCATTTATAATCCTAGCCAGAGTGTGTTTGGCTTTCAACACACATTTTAAGTGGAGTTTGCCATGACATTTTTCAAGGTTAGTATACTGTGCCTCTGTCTAACAGTGACATAGAAGTGATACCCAGGGTAAACCTACAATCTCCCATCCACTCATCAAGATTCCTCTTGAAGAGAGTCAATGAGGGACTCTGGCTAAGCTGGAGTGGGGGTTTACTCAAGAGTGGGGGGAGCCTCTGGGTTATGAATTTGTCACTCCAGCATGTCCTATTTATTTCAGTCCTGAGGTTCAGGTCTCTTGAGCGCGTAGCTTGATGAGATTCTGAGTTTCCAAGGTGCAGCATGTCCATTGATTCCAGGTTGGACATGGCTTTATACATCAGACACAGATTGCCTCTGGGCAGGTGGTATGCCACTGAGTGGAGCTGCAGTTTCTTTAACCAGGCAGCAAATGGCATGTGTTTGAGCCCTTTGATTCTCCTGGTGAGGTACTTTTGTGGTCTTTCCAGCTGCTGCAGGTGTCTGATAAGGTACATCCCACAAGGGGCATTGTACTCAATTATGGGCCTGATGAGGGATGAGTTAAGAGGCACAATGACCTCCCCTGATGTAGATGTGAATACCTTCATGATTAGGTGGGCTATATGAAATGTTTTTCTAAACACTTTGGCCACATGGTTATCGAATTAGAGATTGCTATCAGCTTGGGTCCCCAGGTCCCTTATCACTTCTTCCATACCTAATGGGTTACCACCTATGTGGTAATTTGTGGGCACTTAGTTTTTGACAAAGGTGAGGACTATACACTGTTTTGCATTTAGCTTGAAGACGTGGCTCTGGCACCAGTTGTCTGTTTCTATGAGGCCCTTTTGTAGGATGCTTGTGTCAGCTGGAGGGTCGATTATGGTGCCCAGTTTGCAGTCATCTGCAAACTTGTTCACCAACAGTCCTTCTGTGTTGGCCTGTACCTCTGAGAAATATATACCAAACAAGGGAGGTCCCAGGACTGAGCCTTGTGGGATGCCACTTGTAGCTGGTTTGGGGTCTGATATGGCTCCAGCATTTCTGACCATGTGGGTTCTGTCCTTGAGCCAGTTTGCAACCCATCTAGTGACATAGGGGTTTATATAGCAGCTGGTGATCTTATCTATGATGACCAAGTGGGGTACTGTATGGAAGGCTTTTGCGAGGTCCAGGTAGGCTGTGTGGACCACCTTCCCCTCATCAATGGCCTTGGTGACTGTTTCAAATGACTCAGCCAGGTTTAAGAGGCAGGATCTGCCCTTAACAAAGCCAAACTGGGTAGGATCCAGTGTCAGTAGGTCCCCAATATGTTTATTTCTGAGGTCCATGATGATCTTTCCATAGCTTTGCAGACCAAGCTAGTTAGGCTTCTGGGGCGATAGTTTGCAGTATCCATTGAGGCACCACCTTTGTGGAGAGGGACCACTGTTGTTGTACACTGCTCTTTGGGTACATATCCTGTGGTAAGGCTGAGATTGAACAGTGGTTTTATGTTTGTATTCAATTCTTCTTGGGGTTCATGTTGGACACAGCCCAGGACACCGTCTGTTCCCATTGATGCTGTGTGTTTTACTTTGGAGAGGCTGGCTGTTACATGAGCATCTGCGATGTCAGGGGGCTAGCACTCTGCTGGGATAGATATTTGCCCTTTTGGTGGGGAGGAGGGGGAGAAGTTTGCACTGAACCTGTCAGCTCAGATGTTGGCAATGTCTGTGGGTTGGTGTATTGTTTGTCATTTTGGACTACTTCTGAGCATATCTGGGGATTCCCACACAGGTTCCTACCATAAGTAAAGAATGCCTTGTGATTATCCTTGGTGTCCTGTATAATTTTTATCTCAAAGATGGCCTTAGACGATCTTATGTGTGGCCGTAGTTTTTCAATAATACTGATCAGAGATGCCTTCCCTTTTTGGGATTTTGATCTATCATATAGTAGCTTCCTCCTTGTATTGTATGGTTCGTTTATGGCAGGGGTCCACCGGACAGGATGCCTGGTTTTGGAGGATTGGGTCTTGGTTTTTTTGGGGATTGCATGATCCATGCATTCCTGAAGGTGTTCATAGAATGTGTTTATTAAGGGTTATGAGGTCTGGGCCATATTTTCCACAGGCACAGGGGCTGTGAAGGATTCCACCTCAGTTTTGAGGAGTGTGACATTTGCTTTAGTGAATAATTTTCACTGTGTTTTTCTGGCCATGGGCTGGGATTGGGATGTGAATATCCAGTGAGATTACTCTCTGGTCTGATCTTACCAGTGAGGGATACACTTCTGGTCTTGGGCATAGAGTCCCCATGTTGGTGATGATCAGGTCTAGTATGTTTTCCCCTGTTGTGAGAGTGGTAGCAAGTTGTTCCATAGCATTTTGGTTTATAAATTCTGGGAACCTTTGGGCTAGGGTGTTGGGGCTAGGGTAATGCTCCCAGTCTATGTTTGGGTAGTTGAAGTTACCCAATATAATGGTGTTTGGGGAGACCTTCATATTTTCATGTGTTCTCCAGTCAGCCAAGTGTGCTTCCTGGGTTTAGGAGGGTGGTCTGTAGCAGGCTTAGAACTGGAAGGCGGTTTTAGCCACTGTTAGTTGCACATGGATAGTCTCCGATGCTTCATGCTGTGCCACCAACCAGGAGGTGTGGGTATCTTTGAAAAATATTGATACTCACCCTCCTTTTGTAGTTTGTTCCATGTTTTGCAGCTGTAAAGCATGGTATGAGGTGTAACCTGTTAATGCTAGGGTGCTCTTGGGAGCCTTGAACCAGGTTTCTGTTACTGCACAGATATCAACATTCTCCATGCTGAGGAGAGTTTGGAGTGCGTGCATCTCACAGTTTAGACTTCTGGCATTGAGTAGCATTACTTATAGTTTCTTATCCCTTGTGATACCTATGGAGATGGGTTTGTGTTTTGAGCCCTACCTAAAAAAGGCACTATGGGGGTGACAAGAGCCTTTGGCAATATCCAAAAGGCCACAGGTGATAGGTGAAATCCATCCCTAGCGAAGCATCATGTCTTGTCGAGCATGTCATCCCAGGCTGACAGGCATTGTATCCCCTTTCACTGACACCAATACCTAAGCCAATTGTTGTAATTGATCATCTTGTCTTCATATTGTGGCCTCATGTTTGGTGAGGGTAGGATGATACTCAAGGTCATCAAGTTTGCATAAACAACATGGTGGTAAATGCTGTTTAGCACTACCTTACATTGCTTAACACATGGCAATCATGCCTCAGGTGGTGCTGCAGGGCTGCCTATGTCAGATGCACATACTGCACTCCCTATACATGTTTGGAAACAGGTAGTGTCAAGTTAGGCATCCCTTTTACTATATGTGCGAGTCAGAAAGAGGTATCATTTCCAGGGTTCCTACTGAGTGAGTGTATGTGCTATGCGTTGCCTCTTTGCCAAAGCCAAGGCATACTGGGCATGCCTCCTTCTGCCTACTGGGGCAGGCTCAGGTTGTTCCTCCTCTGAGCCACACTCTGCCTGTGATGGCCTTGGCACTGGTGGGGGGCTGTTTGGCCCAGGCCTATGCTGGTCCTGCTGCAGCTGTTTTCACAGAATCATATTATGTAGCATAGCACATACCATGACAATTTGGGTACATGTAGTTGGTGAGTATTGCAAGGCTCCACCAGATGTGTCCAGGCACCGGAACCGTGACATGAGCAACCCAAACACATGCTCGATTACATTTTGTGTTTGTCCGTGTGCCTCATTATGGCCTTCCTGTTCAGGTGTGTGTAGGTTTCTGATGGGTGTCATTAGCCACGGCTCCAGTGCATAGCCAGCATCCCCCACTAAGTGACCATGTGGGATGTCCCCATTGGCAAATGTCTGGTACAGCTGTGTCAGATGCCAGATATGGGAATCATGGTTGCTTCCAGGGCAGCCAGCACACACATTCATTATTATGCTCTGGGCATCACACACAACCTGGCAGTTGATGGAGGGGAAGCCCTTGCGGTTAATGTAGGCCCTACCCCGCTCACCGGCTGGTGCTTTGATGTGTATTTGCATGCAGTCTATTGCACCCACTACCTCAGGGTATTCTGCTATTTGCTGGAAGAGATGCATATTGCTGGCCAATACCTCACAGGAATTGGGGAAATATACATGATCACCGACATGTGCTGACATGGCATCCAGGAACTGGTGCAGTACCCTGGATGCTGATGCCTGTGATATCCCATCATATCACCAGTTGGTCTCTGAAAGGTACCTGTTGCTAGTATTCTTAGGCCAACACATACCTTGGTTTCCACTGGGATGGGTTCCCCTCTGCTGGTTCTGTGTATGAGGCGTGGCCTGCACAGCTCAACAATTTGCTGCAGGAGGTCTCTGTCCACTCTATAGCGCTCCACTATCTCTAGCTCATGTAACCCCTGGTAGGTGACCCTGGGCCTGTACACTCTTCTCCATCTCCTCACTGTGGGTTGTCCAGCAGCATTTGCATTGTCACCACCCTCAGCATGTTGCATATGTCTCCTTATAACAGCAATGGCAGCCCTAGCATTTTTTTGTCTGAGTGTAGCTTTTTCAGTTTTCACTTCTAGTAGCTTACTCCAGTGTTGCAGTGTCTCTTGAGAGAAACAAACTGCACTGTTGTTTGCAGAGTTTTAAGTGCTGGGCTGGGCGAGTGTTCTGCCTGTGTAATTGCCTGATTCTGATTGTTTGCACCTGCTAGCTCTACTAGTATTCCCTGGTAGCTTCCTACTATTTGTTGTGCTTCCTTTTTCCTTTCTGTTTCCTCGGGGAAGCGACATGCATACAAGCGCAAACACGCTCACAGCAGCTCACACGCGTGCACACATGCTTAGACGGACTAAAACTTGCTTATTCGGGTTAAAACACGCACACACCACTGCAAACACGCTTACAGGTCTTCCATCAGCCTTATACATGCTTACTCCAGCTTATACGCGCGCACTCACACTTCCACGCATACACTCTGTCTTACTCGAGTTCACAGGCGCGCACACACGCGCATACCCACTCAGCAAGAAACTTTGGTGTTATCCACAGTATACACCTTCCATTTCTTGGCTTTACCTGGCCTACCTGTTGACACACCTCTTTCCATGATGTCTAACTAACAGCTAACACATGCCACTGTGCTCCAATGAGCTTCACTACTTTCATACATATCCCCCTTGTGATGTCACCTATCTCCTACTCTGTTCCTCCCCATATACTACTCCTACACTCCACTGACTGTGCTCATTTGCTATGTAAAAGTGTGATTCACTATCCTAACACTCATTTACATAGGATTGCCTACTAATGCTTGGTTACATGTCTTAAACTGGGCTTCTCCCCTTAGCAACCCCTACTCGGTGGCCATGTTGTCTTCAGCCTGCTATTCCCTTACACTGTCATTTAACAATTTTCATAAATTCCACTTTTGTGGCTTTTATTGTCTAATTTTATGATTTTTATAGCGCACTCCATTTGCACGGCACTGCCCTACGCTTAAACATCGGAAATCACCAAAAAAAATCTTTTTATTTTAATTTTGCATCACGGAAACTTTCCAATGGCCATATATTTGGCCATTGGCATGCTTCCTCAACCATATGCAACCTTTATTTGGAGCTGACAAGGCTCCATTGTGCTATTTGCAGAATGGTACTCAGTTGTCAACTGAGTACATTTCTGCAGCTAACACGTCTCCTACTCGGACAGGTTTGTGCTTCCTGGATCGCAAATTTACCTCATTTGCATGCCTTTCGGCTCCAAGTGAGGTAATTTGCATGTCCCAGCCCTGTCCGTGTAGGAGACGTTTTAGGAGCTCTCTTACACGCCCCTACAGGCTGTTCCTGGATTGCTCATCAGACATGATGGCTACATGGAGTCTTACTCTACTCGTAGACTCCATGCAAGCCATCATGAATCCAGCCCTCTGTCTTTTCCCACACCCTGCATAATAAAACTTTTTATTTTCCAAACAAAATATTATAAAACACTGTACAAAAAAAGTAAAAACTCTGAAAAGTAAAATTGTAATTGCAATAGGTTAGTGCCCAGTTCCAAAAGATTTGGTCTCGGTGCTAAGTGACCACTTACACTGAGAGCAGGCTGAGAGCAGGTGTTTTGGAATCTGGGCCCTGTAATAATCTTGTTTATAGATAGGCCTTACACTGAAGAAAGTCACTTACACTGTCTTTCAGAATTAGGGCAAACTTACACCGAGAGCAACTCTTTTGGAATCTGGCCAAAAATATCCCAGATAAACAATTTGAGCTTAACATTATTTATCCTCCCCCCAAAAAAAATAAACATTATATAAACAGATATATAAAATCATACAACACTTTAACATTCATTGTCTTGCTGATGCATGGGCTTTTGTAATGTTGCTAATATATTTTCTATCTACATGTGAAGAGAACTGATGTAATCTTAAGCTATGAGCTGTTAACAAGGTACTTAATGTAGTCTAGAGTATGATTCTTTCAGCCTACATTTTGAATCTGAGAAACTCACTTACCAAGACAGTGTTCCTGGGTCACTCCCGAATTACCTGGTAAAAAGTAATACAAGCTTTCATTTAATGCTTTTCGTGACAGTTCCCAAATCATCACTAAATATTTTTAATTGCTCTTGATTAGTTTTTCAGTATTTAGTGTGCTCCTTTGTTGTACAAATTATTTTTTTATTTTTTCCATTTGATGTATGTTTACATTATGGGCTTAGAATGAAGTTGGACAAGTTGGATTAGTGCTGTACTCAAGTTAAATCGAATAAATAAATAAATAAAATAAAGACTGTGAAAGACACATATTTGAGAATGCTTTCCTCAGCACTTGTCCTACCAATTCCTTTAGTGTGAACTATTATACAACTATGCTAATAAATCCCAATACCACATGAACAGAATCTGCTTCTGAACCCGAGCAAAACTAACATTTCTGCTGAATATAAAAAGTTAACATGGTTCCACAATTTTGGAAAACACACTGCCTTGTATAACATCTCTTAAACATATGAAATCTAGTTTAAACAAAACAAACAAGTGTCTTATCTGTTTACTCTTCCCTTTCAAGCTTCCCTGCTTCCACTTTAACACATATTGCTTTCCCAACAATCAAAAATAATTTGTTGGAAACTGGGATTTTGGAATCAGGAGCAAATTTTAACATCTTCAAGATGAATACCAAACCATTGCCTTGTCTAAGCAGACTTATAGGCTAATACGTTCCATAAGCCCACTTTTTATCATTAATCTATTCCTGGTCTTCTTCTACATTATTGTTATTTTCTCCTATTCTGCAGTTCTGCTGCTTGGATATTTCAGTATATGTAACATAACCCCTAGTGCTGCATTTTCCCATAGGTTGAAATGTTTTTAAACTCGATGGGAGGATTATAAGCTGCAGAACCCCAAGCCATGGGATTGGTCCATTTATTTCCCAACCTATTCCTTTTCTGCCCCCAGCACCATAATGTCTTTAAATCACAGAACTTTAACTTGTATAATATCAGAACAAGAACATTTGTTTGTCAGCTCACTTAACTTGTTTGAATGAAGTTTTTAAAAAACTTCAAAAAAACTTTTAACTTCATCTTATTCTTCCATGTGGGGGAGGGGAATACAAACATTCTCTTCAATGTAAGAGGCAAGGTGTTTTCTTCGTGGCTTAACCTTGATAATCTTATGTGTTGAAATGTGCGTAAGGTTTAAATCTCTCAATGGCCAGTAGGATGACCATAATGTAATAGTACACTCTGTTAAATTTTTTCCTTATTCAGACTTTCTTTTATAATGCTAGCACTCCAGTAACTGCTTTAAGAATGATAATGTTTGTGTATGTGTTTTTAAGTATACTAATGTCGGTGTAGTCATCATTTAATTGAATCAGTTCTTCCATGTTATATTTTACTCAAAAAGTCTTTTAAAATGGGTTAACATTCTAATCTGTTGTTTTACTCATGTCTGGTGAATCCTGTTTTTTTTTTGTCATGTAAAGTGGTCTTTCGTTTTCCCATCTAAGTTAATGAACATATTTCAGTCTTTTCTGTGGAATTATCCTTATAATTGATAGTTAATAATAATATCCAGGAACAAAAAAAAGACTCCTCCTGGGATTGCCTAAGGAAAATTACCATGGATAAATATAGTGATGATTTAATATTTGTCACAATAGATATAAAATATTTGTTTTCGACAATTCCACATGATATAGGTATAGAGTGGTTCTATGCTTTCTTATGCCAATATACTGACTTAAGACATGAACGTATTTTAACCATAAGGGCACTCATGGAATTAGTTTTAGAAACAAACATCATCACATTTGAAGAACAATTGTTTAGGCAAACCAAAGGAGTGGCTATGGAGGCAGCATGTGCCCCCATTTTTGCAAATGTAGTATTGGCTTTCTGGGAAAAAGAAATAGTGTTTAAAAGCTCATTCAATGATGGCTGGACATTCTATGGCCGCTTTTTAGATGATATTATTGTTTTTTGGAAAAAAGGTGAACAAGAATTATTAGAATTCTTAGAGTTCATAAATACAAGTACTAACTTTCTTGAATTCACTAGCAATATAACTAAGGAAGGTGACAATTACCTAGATATCAGCATAGAAAAAAATAAGAATAAAAGGAAATGTATGTCTACTATCCATAGGAAGCTGACAAACTCCAATACCTTCCTGCATTTTAAAAGTTGCCACCCAGCCCATCAGAAAAAATCCTTGGTGAAGGGACAGGGGGTGCGCATAGCAAGGATGGTATCAGAAGAAGGGGAATTTATGCGACAGTTAGAAGTTTTAAAAAACATGTTGGTCAGAAGAGACTATCCATTGTGGTTCATAGAAAATATATTTGCAGAAATTATTAGGAAAAGGGAACAAGGTTTGTTTTTCCCTTTATTAGGAAAAATACAGGTGACAGAGGCAAGCAATAGACAACAGGAGAGTTATAACATTGAGAAACCTGCCATTTTTTAATTTAATAATCACTATTTTGATATAAAAAGGATTTTAACCCATAATTGGAGTATTTTCAGGGTCAATAGGGAACAACTAGAACTAGTGTACAAGCACATCCACTCATGCATGAATCGTGCCATCCCAAATAGAACCAAGATGCTCTCATCCAAAAAAAGGAAGCCAATCTGGTGGTTCCCTGCCATAAACAAACTTTACAACAAAAGGAAGAAACTGTTGCAGAAAAGAGGAAAATCCCAGGATGCAAAAAAACTCCCTTACCAGCCTCAGTAAGAAACTGAGATCCCTCATAAAATCCTCCAAAGCTAGTTAAGAAAATAAAATTGCCAAAGATTCCAAAGACAACCACAAGGCATTCTATAACTATGCCAAGAATCTAAATGGCAATGCTCAGATCTGCTCTGAGCTAAAACAGAATGGCATTAAATATACTGATCCCAAGGATATTGCCAATATCCTGGCAGATCGATTCAGTGCCAACTTCACTACCCTCTCACCCTCTAAATGGCCCATCTCAATACCGGAAGATTGCCAAATTCCAGTAATAATGGCCACACAGGTGAAAAACGCACTCTCCAAAGCTAAGAATACAGCATCCATGGGACCAGATGACATCCCGGGCTGTGTACTACATGAACTACAATATGAACTGGCACCTCACCTAAGTGTCATGTTTAATCATAGCCTCACCTCAGGTTTCGTGCCCACTGAGTGATGCAGAGCTACAGTTATCCCACTCCACAAGGGGGGATCCACCTTGGATCCCAGAAACTACCGTCCCATCAGTCTGATGAGCCTTATCTGCAAGGCCATGGAGTGTATTATCATGGAACTTATAAACAAAGACATTGGCAACCTTCAAACACTGGACCCCACCCAGTTTGGGTTCGTGAAGGGCCGATCTTGTCTCCTGAACCTGATTGGCTTCTTCGAATCAGTCTCCAGAGCCATGGACAAAGGTAAGGTAGTCCACACAGCCTATCTAGACCTTGCCAAGGCCTTTGACACCATCCCACACTCTGGAATCATAGATAAACTTACTAAGCTGGGCATTAATCCCTGCATCACCCAGTGGGTTGCTATCTGGCTTACTGATAGAACCCACACTGTAAAAGTAGCCGACTACAAATCCAGCTCCAGACAAGTGACAAGTGGAGTACCTTAGGGTTCAGTCCTGGGACCACTCTTGTTTGGCATCTCCTTCTCTGAAGTACAGGCCAACACTAAGGGACTCTGGCTAACAAAGTTCACAGATGACCGCAAACTGGGAGCCATTATTGAATCCCCAAATGATGTGGATACTCTACAAAAGGACCTTACAGAAACAGATGCTTTGTGCCAGAGCCATGGGCTCAAGCTCAATGCCAAGAAATGTATAGTTATCCCCTTTGGGAAAAAACATGTACCCATGAATTACCATATAGGTGGCAGTACACTAAACATTGAAAGTGTGATAAGAGGATTAGGAGCACAGGTGGACAGTGGTCTCACCTTCGATAACCACATCACCACAACAGTCAGGAAATCCTTCTATGTGGCACACCTCATCACTAAGGGCTTTTCATCCAGAAAAAAGTAGGTTATTGTCCCACTGTACTCATCCCTCATTAGACCCATTATAGAATACAATGCCCCATTTGGTATGTACCTCTCAAGACATCTGCAACAACTGGAAAGGTCACAGAAATATCTCACTAAAAGAATCACAGGCCTAAAGCAGATACCCTATGCTGACTGCCTTAAAAAACTCCAGCTATACTCTGTTGCATATCGTCTACTCAGAGGTGATCTCTGCTTAACATACAAGGCCATGTCAAACCCAGAGCTGTTGGACATTCTACACTTAAAGAAATCCCAATCCCTCAGAGCCACATACTCCAAGGATCTAAACCTTGTCATCACAATAAACTAAACATGCTGGAGGGATAGGTTCCGAGCCAGAGACTCCTCAGACTCTGGAATAGATTACCCATACATGTCAAGCAGAGTGCCTCTTTGGCCCTTTTCAAAAGGAACCTTGACGACTGGATGGAAGAAAAGAAATTCACCCCGGGGATCACGTCAGTCACCCTGCTAGACAGGGGTCCAGGGAAGTAAACAGTGTGGGAAGAAATAGCCAGGGAATTGTTATGGCTAGGCTTGTATAGGCCCTAGGGCTGATAGCCTAGTACCAACCTATGAACCTAGTGGGTCCAGCACCTAGAATAATTTACAAAAGAGAACAGAGCCTGAAGAACATCCTTGAAAGGAATAGAAATATGAATAGGAAGGGCGATGGTATGGTGAAATGTGGATTCTGTTTACAATTTAGGGACATTAAAGTTGGGAAAGAGGTAACAGTCCCACATTATGGTAAGATTTATTTGAACAAGAAATACATATACAGCAGCAAAACTGTGGTATACTTAGCATTATGTGCCTCATGTCCCTTGTTTCTAGATAGGGAAAACCATCAATACCTTAAGGGCACAAATATATCAGCACAACTATGACATTAGTAAAAATACAAGAAAAATGTTTTAGCCGTCCATATTGCTTCACATGAGGGACATAAATTTAATTTTACAGTTATAGACCAGGCTGCTGTGGGTGAGAGAGGGGGCCCACTTAATAATTTTTTTAGAACAAAAAGAATTGAGATGGCAACTGAGAACCAGTGCTTCAGAGCCCCCCGGGTTAAATAGTGCCATCTTGATTAGTTCAATTTTAATGTTAAAAGCACAATATTTTATGTAACTATTGCTCTTTCTGAAACCCTTATACTCTATTTTTACATCCTATATTTAATCCTTATCTGTATTCTAATTTTATTATTTTATAATGTACTAGTATATTTGTATGCTTGCATATTGTACATTATGGTAGTAAATTATTGCATTTATGTAGATGTGTGATGTTAAAAAATAGGCTTTGGTTCCTGAGCAAAAAAAGAAGTTTCATCATGTACAAAAAGATCAATATATGCAGCATATTAATTACTAGGAATAAGGTTTTAATGTAGGAATGCTGCTTTAATGTTAAATGAAAGGAAATTATGTCATCATTTATGGGGATTTATAACAGGTGGGGTTTGAGTATCATGTATTCTGATGAAGATTCTACTACGAGACGAAAGCTCTTGATTAAAGTACTGTGGTGTGGATTCCTGACTCCTATTCTTCATTTGTACTTGGTTTTGTGGACTGTGATTGGTATTTGTTCGTAGAGACAAAGTAAATGTATTTCCTAGTGGAATCATCTATATTGTATAGGATTTAAGACAGCAGCAAAACTTAGCATGAGTCATGTGACCTGAGGTGGTGTGTTTAGTCAGTGTTCAGTAAATTGCAGAAGTGCAAGCAACTCCTGCGTATGCCTTTTACTTAGCAATTTTGAAACTTTATATTTTGTTAACACACCCACAACAGTGACATTGTACCGGAAGATAAGGCCCTAAACTAATACTGATAACAGCATTTTTGTTTGGTTTGCTATCTGGACTTGCTGCATCATAGCATTTTTGTTTGGTTTGATAGCTGGACTTTCTGTGTCATACTGTTGCCACATGCTTTGTATATGGTTCTTTTATTAGATGTGCCATGTAGACAGGCTAGCTGCAAGACTGAGTAAGAGTTTTCAAAATTTCCACTGCTTCACTCTGCTATTACTCATATTTTTCACTTTTTTCAATACAATTTCACATTAAAGAATTTATTTCTCCCACAGTTACTGACAAATGTCAGGAGAGCTGATGGTCTCATTTTCATACTTGACTACCGGTGTGCTTTTTATTTTTCTTCTTCAATTATGATTTAATATAATGGCTCTTCTATCACTTACATCTGTGAGACTGCAGGGAAACCTCTCGACAAGAGTGAATGAGGCATGTCATTTAAAAGACTTGAGCTTCTAGTAGAGAATAGGGACTCCTTTGGCTGTGTGTGCCAGTATCTCTTTTCAGATACATTGTTTTGAGCTCTATGCCTCTGTAAGCAGACTTGAGAACAAGCCTGAGAAAACATAGTATGCCATGGTCATTTCTGTCACAGGTGATGAAACAGTCAAGGCATGTGACATTTTTTATTTTTCAGGGAAAGAAAGAAAGAAGACAGTATGTAAGACAAAGAAGAACCTACCAAATGTGAGACATTTGATTTTTTAAATAGAAATAAAGGTATTCAGGGGTACGTTGCTAATGTTACATTCACAGAATAAGAATGTGAATTTAGTAATTAGGCTAGTTGACTATTTAAGAGAAAGAATTATCCATGAAAGACGAAATTATCAACTATGAGCAAAACTTAAAAAAAAAAAAAGATTTAACATTGCAGAAAATCATTGACATTTGTAGGGCGAGTGAACTTTCAAGTGTGCAAGTGGAAAGCATGACAGGTGAGCTGACAGTATATGAGCTGAGTACTGTGTATGAAATAAAAGCAAAAAATGAAGCCTACATTTTTTTAAAAATAATATGAATAAAAGCAAAACCATCAGTAGTCTCATGGCATCCAAAATGTTGCCTGATAAATGATTAGGCAGAAACTTCACCTTCTGCATTTTTGATATGGTTTGATCACCAGGTTGAACCTGCTGGGCAATGTCCATTTTTAGAGGGGACCACCAGGGGAAAACTCAGAAAGCAGCAACTATGAAGATCATAACTGGAATTGAATGTTATAAATTTAGAATAGTACAATAGTATGCTAAAGTGACTATGCAAGCAGAACTCATGAACATCTCACTGGAAAAAAGGGCACCAGGCAGGTGAGTTCATTAGTAAACCTAAAGCTGGGACAATCAGGAGTCAGTATGTGATCACAGTGGAATAAAAGTTCACACAATAGGTCAGTAGTTGAACAATGTACTAAAGTTGGTTTAATTAGGAGAAAGCATGACATAAAAGTTTAATACACAAGATACTAGCAAGTAGTTCAAATGGAGAACAGGTACAGTAAATCTCCTGTCATGGGAACATTAGGAGAATACAATACTTAGCAAAACTGCAACATATGCAGTATGTAAGTACAATCTTGTGGAACATTATTGATTTGTAAATAGCTGCTCAATTTCAGACATGAGCACTATTAATTGCATAAAAAGGGTAGCAAGACCTTTGCCATCTGTCTACTTAATGACGTATATGGCAAGGCATTGTATAACCTCTGTGATCACTTGTCTAGTATTGTTCCTATTTGTTTATGGGACACAACCACCCCACATTACTAAGTAACCAAATCTAACTCCTTACAGTTGTAACTACTGAAAACAAAGTAGCAAAACATTAATCAATAATGTGTTTGATTAAAACAAGGTACATTACTAATACTGATATGATTATTAGTAGTATTATTTACATCACTATTATTACTTTTGTTAATTTCATTGTGTATACTGTTGTGTATTGCTTGCATAGTGCCATTGTTATTGGTTATTAATTTTTCCTTCATGCAGTCCAATTATAAACTGTTTAACTTCCTCAGGGCTCACTACAAGTGCTCCTGTGTTATTTGCTCACAACAAACATGTCTTTGCTATTTGCTCAAAAAGACAACTTGATGTCCCATGACTAGTTAGACTTCCCAACACCCTATCTGCAAAATTATACAGCCCTACCAAAACCCTAACCCTAACCCTAAAATATTCTTACTCCCTAACTCTAAAACTCCTTTCCCTCTCTTTATACCTAAAACTTCTCTCCTTCCCACTCCCTAATTCTAAGAATCCCTTTTCCCTCACAAACTCTGTCCCTTCCTGCTCCTTAAACCAAAAATCCCATTCTTGCTTCCTAAACTTAAAACTCCCTTCCCTAAACATAAAATCCCTCCACCTGCTCCCTAAGCCTAAAACACCCACACTGACGATTGCCCTAATCTGCACTCCCACCCCCTCACTCCCACCATGGCTGCAACAATTACCTTGCATAAACTCGAATAATGTGTTCTGGCACAAGGAAGCGTTATCCTACTCAAGCTGCAAGGAGCTTGAATGCCTGGCTTACAGACATTTGTCTTTGAGCGCTTGAGACTTGAACACTTGTAGATTACACATTTCCTGATATATAATGTGCCAGTGTATAACAAAGACACTGACAAAACAAGAGTGAATGAAAGGTATGTTATTTAAAAGACTTGGTTTCCTAATAGAGAGCAAGGCCTCCTTTGGCTATGCAGGCCAGTATCTGTTTTCAGCCCACCAAAAGGAATGCAGTCAAAATGGCACCACTCACAAGGAGTGGGCTTCAAAGCTGCATAAATAATCTAGACATAATTCACATTTGGGACATTAAAGTTTCAAAAGATTGGAAAGGGGTAATAAAATCTCAGGATGTTGAATCTTAATGTTACAGATCCAGTCCCTGACTCCCTACAAACATATTTTTGTCAAAGATCAATAAATATCAGCAAAGAAACAAGCTCTGTTCAAAAAACTTGACCATGAAAAGAGTTATTTGTTAACAAATAAGAATGACTAAAGTCACAGCCAAGCCATTAAGTAAAAACTACAAGAACGATCAAGCAAATTTAAATTCTTCACATGCAATACCTTAAATCTTCTGTAGTGAATGCCCATGGGCTATATGTAAATGATCACTTAAGGATACACCAGTATTTTAGCTAAATGTCTTCTGAATACCCCTAACTTTTTACTTTGACTTTTGAAGTGTTTACATGTATATTCTAGTCAGTAAGACCAAACCCCTGTTTGAACTTTAACTAGCAATCATGGCGCTACAGCAGTGAATGAAGGAAGACAACAGTGAGTGGCTACCTCAGCTCACCTATCCTGAGAAAGGGAGGTGGCCTGTCTCCCTGAAGTGATGGTACATACTAGTGAGAGAGGTGAACAGTGTACAGGTTATAGACTTGGGGATTGGTGCTTGGATAAGTGAAGCCATGCCCACATGATAGCTTTCTTGGACTGTCTGCGTGAACCTGAATGCTCTCAGAAAGGCATTGCAACTGTGTACATACATGTCAGCCACCATGAGAAGGGATTAGTAGTAGAAAATGGACAATCCCTTACAGTTCCATAGATAATGGTGACACCACAACTGGCTTTCACATCAGTAATGGGGACAAATGGCTATCGTTGTGGTGAGGGCTAGATTTTCAGTAGACATGAAAACAGAAGGCATCTGTAAGAAAAGAAAACCTATTAGGCACTGCAAGCTGATTTCTCCAAATCTGTTTTTAATTTATACTCTTTCGACTTTTTATATTACGAATTCAGAACTGTTTGCATTTTTCTATGATCATCTCAGCTATATATAAATATATAAAAAACGACCAATGTACATCCTCAACATTCTTAGCACGCTAAACATTTTCTTGCAACTCCATTTCAGTTACACAAATCTTACATAAAATGTGGTTTTAACAAGGATCCCAGTTACACACCTACATTCAGAATCTCCTGCAGATTAGATTCAGTAAATAAACATACAAAATATTAAACATCTGATACACAGTTTTCTGTACAACCAAAAAAGATAATGATGCTCTTCATAGTATGCATTTTTCTTATTAGCTTGTGACTTTTTTTTTTAATTTTGGAATACTAGATTATCAATGCCAGATGCTTGGCTGTGACAGCGCTTTTGACCATATAAGCTGCATCAGAATTACTGTCAGATGAATCAGCAAATAGAAAACCAGGAATGTTGAAGAATCAAGGCAGGTCATCACACTACAATTAAACCCTGGCCAAAGTAGGAAAAACATATCTGCAAATATAGCAATTTATTGCGTTGCTAATTCTATCTATGTGCTAAAAAATGTGTTCACTCTGTATGAAGCAGGCCTCACTTGAGTGCATCAACTAGATTACAGTGCCCCCTAGAGTTTTATTTGTATAATATAACTCAGACCCTGCACATTTTGTAGCCACTGATTTTAATTATAAATAAAAACCTGAATAAGCATTTGAAAAACAGCAGCCTAAATTATAAAGGTTCATAAATAAATAGCTGAAAAACATCACAATAAACAGCTTTTTCATTGCATACTTACTTCCTATTACAAAAGTAGACGAGCTGTTCAGTTTGAATTCTGAAATTCAAAAATCTCCTTGAAAAGATTGTTCCACGCTGTATGTGTGGTATTGGGCTAGCTTTCTCTACCCTGACATACTCTTCTCATATGTAAGCATTCAGGGAGACTTTGATGCTGGTAGACAATCCTGACAAAGGCCAGTTATCCTTGTGCATTTTGCTGTTTTATGTAAAAAAGTTTAAAGTTTATTATAGCTTGTTGTACTCAGGAATAGCTCTTTATATTTCATGCATGCATATTTAGCATTTGCCACGTCATTTTATTTTTCATAGTTGTTTTTATATATTGGCTCATATTTGTTTTTTTTTATAATATTACAGTGATTTGGCATTTGCAGGCTCTGATTGTTTGCTATTTTAACATTAGACCTATGCCTTTGTTTTGAACTGTAGATAATAGATGTTCTGAGTGCTAGATGATAGTGAATACATTTTAAAGGAAAGACAGTCTGGTTCAATTTTATAGCTTGCTTAAACTTCAAACTTCACCTCTTGGTGTAGTTGATAGCATTGCTATCTGACAACTAAAAGATCCATGGCTTGATTCTTGGCTCCAGTGCATACTGTTTGAAGTCTGCTCATCATGTCTCTGTTCGCATGGGTTTATACTGGATAGTCTCACTTTCTCCCACCTCCGGAGCAATGCAGTAGGTTGACTGGTGACTAAATGTTCCATAAGTGTGAGTATATGTGCGATGCAGAAGCAAGACATAGCGATCTACTGCTTTTCTTCCTTGTTTCATAAACTGCATGGATGTCAGAGGATATTAATGGCGTTGCTCTAGAAGTTGGAACAACTTGTGAACCTGGATGGATGACTTTATCACCTCCTAAACATTGTGGAGTTTCAAATCCTGCTGTTTACTTTTTTATATATTTTATGAATTAATGCACAGCTTTGTTTCATTTTCATATTTCTGCAGGTAGTAATTTGATGCTTTACTTGTGTTTTAAGAGACTATCCCTTCCTGCAAACAAAATAAAACAATTTTTAGAGCTGAAAATATAAATGGACTGATTGGATATGTGCTACCTAGCAAGTTTGAAGAAATGTTTTTTTCTGAAACATACTATATAATTCTTAGTCTGTGCATTGAGATTTACATGCTACCCTTTCAGTGAGTAGTTACATAAAAATCCAAGTAGAACTACATTTTCTCACCAAGTACTGCTATTGTATTTCTTTCAAAGCAGTTAACAGGTAAGTATCCTGAAAAGCCTGCTGCTCATGCTGTGAAAGGGTTCATAATCTATGTTAGAGTGCCCTCTAATGGTTCATTCCTGTAGTACAACACTGTGGATGCATCCATTGCATGGATAATATATTTTGTTTGTTTAGCAAGAGACATTTGGAAAAGCAGGCTAAAAATAAAAATTCTAAACAAGCATATGAAAAACATAATTTTAATATCCTTTCCAGCTGCTACAAAACTAGGAGGGTTATTGAAAAACTTAATCTGAATTCCAAATGTTAAGTCACTCCACTAATTTTTAATTTATACTCTTACTGATTACAACACTTATTCCAATTTAATATAATTGCCTTTGTTAAATAGTACTACTTGCTATCATTCGCTCTTAACATACAAGTTGCATCAGTCAGGAACAAATCTTCATGCTTCGTTTTTAATAATTCTCCATGCTTCTTTCTGTATCTTTCACTGAGATGTTATAAACAAATAATTCAATATCTAATGACTTAAACTGCCTACACCTTGTATTAATCTGTTTCTTATTGCAAATTGTGCAAATTGCAGTCTTTGCTCTTACTAAAACTACCTTTCTTGCTGAGTATATTATGTTCAAATATATTCCACAACTTTATTGTCAAACTGAGATCTTGAGAAAATGTTGACTGCATACATTTTTATTCTAACAGCATAAACTTTCTTTCATGTGTCAGCATGTTATACGTTTTATTCAGGATAGTAAGTATATCAGCATCAAATTTAGTCTCAAGGTGAGAGCCTGAGATAAGATTTTGACCAATTCAGTGGCAGAGAACTAGATGGCAAATGCAGCTTTCACGTCTTTAATTGATAACCCCAGGCATTTTAAACCATATTCCTTCATAGAAAACTATACTAAAACATTTAACGGTTGACTCTTGTTTTTCTAACCTTAGTTTCCTTATACCATAAACATGCAGTAACACATCTTAGTACATACTCATATTATTATTCAGTCAGTGACAGCACGTCTTAAATCTAATCCCATAATGCACAACTAGTTCTCAACCATCTAAATGCAAGGTGCTATTAACTTATATGTAAATTAAAACATTTCCTTTGTTTATATTTTATGTTACCTCTTCATCTATTTCTACAAACTTTTTTTGACACCATTAAACCCCAGTACAAAAGTTTAATTCCTATCCCTAACCCTAACCACACCTCTCAACTGTATTTTTACAGAATGTCCAGATTTTTGCCTCATATTTTTGGTCCATTTTTCATAAAATTGTGGTTTTCTGGAAAATTAGTGGCAAATCAAAAAAGACTGAAGTTAGAAAATAATGACAGAAATTTCAGACTTCATACCCTACAGAAAATCCATACTAATGCAAAACCTGTTATTCTATCAACTTTCTAAGTTTGTAAGAGCAATATTTAAACAGCGAGTGCATTAAAATGATGAAATGAATGGAAATACCAAATGTTTCGGTATTCTGAGTCTGACTGAGTGTGATTGTATATGTGTGTGTGTGTGTGTGTGTGTGTGTGTGTGTGTGTGTGTGTGTGTGTGTGTGTGTGTGTGTGTGTGGTAGAACTAGTGTTAGGGTTAAAGTTAGGTTAGTGCTGGTGTTAGGCTTAAGGAAAAGGCTAGTGTAAGGTGTATGTGTCATGTTTTGTGTTGGGGTTAGGGATGAGGCTAGGGTTATCATCTGGGATAGCACACATTAGTAAGATGACACAGTGGGCCCCTCCTCAGACAGTACCCTTACTCATGCGTTCTAACCCTAATTCCATATGGAACCATATAACGGTAGCCCTAAACAGTTCTTAGTCTAACACCATGCAAACATATTACTCAACATTGTTTACATTTGGGATGTTTGTGCTCAGATAAGATCAGTTTTTGGTGTTTTTTGTGATATTTAGGCATCGAAGGATGTAATGTGGCACTTTAAAAAAAACTCATTTTTTTACCTAGTAAAGTCACATTTGACTGTACTTTGCTTTAGTCCAAACATAATACATCCCAAATATAATATGTCCTATTATTAGAATACTGTGAATCATTTTTTCTAATCATCTTAATGCCATAGTAAAAATTAATGAAACATCTTATACTTTCTTAATCATCCCTCATGTTACTTTTATAGGCATGGTATATTGAATTAAACCTACCCCCAAACTTTTATTATTCATATAGTTTGCAGTGTTCCATCCATGTGCAAAGCCACTCATCTCCTCATGTGTTATTGAATAAAACCTAGGTCCTCTGCCCCCTAACCCCTCTGCCTGTTCATATAACTAATGTGTACAATCATTCATCTCCTTTAAGTAAAAGTTTTCAAAGTTTTCACAGTGCAGAAACAAACTGCTGTGTCATTACTAACAAGCTTGATAGTTAAATTCTTGGCCCACTTTACACATACCTAACCTTGTATATCTCTAAAACTTCGGTTAAATATAAAATACCATCTCAGCAATTTCTGATAATGAGTAAATCAATAACCTGTCTTAGGAATGACATGCCAGATGGAACGACTTTTCAGAGTGTTATTTTTTTTTTTAAAGAGTTAAAATGGCAAATACACACCCCCAGGTCTAAATGAAAACCTGAGCATTTCCAGTGTCCTTAAATGGATTAGGTAAGTCCTTAACCCATACCTCACTCTCCACACCAGTTAAATAATAAGCCTAGGTTCACTTTAAGTTATTTTCTGATGAAGTTTGACTTAAAACCTTACAACGAACGAAAGCACTCAAAATGTGATTTAAATGAATAAAAGACTGACCAAAACACCAGGAATAGCCTAGTGTCTATATTCCTTCCAAAATAGCAAACATTTGTTGAGTTTTTATATCAACATATATATATATATATATATATATATATATATATAGGGTTCCATTAGAAATCGCGAACATTCAAAAGTTCGAGCCTCATATGGTCAACACCATATGAGCGAACTTTTGAAAGCTTGCAAGTTTCAATGGAGATCACCATAGGGAATATTTCCCTTTACTATAATGTAGTGTGATCCAGAATTGGTATATTTGAGTAGTGGGGGGTATGGGGGTGCAGGATGGCTTACCTCCCTGGCCGGAGCGTTCAGGTAACTATTTTTTTTTTTTAATATTTTATTATTTGTTTGAAGTTTTAAAACTTTGCTCACATGGTGTCGATCATATGAGAGTCAAAGTTTTAAAGCTTCAAGCATATAATATAGACCCATATATATATATATATATATATATATATATATATATATATATATATAGATAGATAGATAGATATATTCTTTTGCTACCCCAGCTCATTATCTGTCCCCGTAGAGTTTCAAACTGGTTCAATTAAGTTTCCTATTACTGACCTCATTGTACTCCTCACCTATTTAATAGATGCAAGCTCTTATTATTTGATGATGTAGGTGTCAGCTGGTTAGCCCCCTACATACACATCTTGTGCAGCACTCCTTAGTCAATGACACCTTCAACGTAGTCAAACACCATTAACCCCATCTCGAAAGATATTATTGTTTTTAATACGTTTAGCACATAACATTCTAGAAATATGAATCAGTGCCTCCATAACAACAGATTCAATAAGTGACCACTGACCCATTTATTGGTCCTTTTAAAAACAAAAAATCATGTCAGCCACAATCAAGGGATGAGCATTTCTCATACACACAAAAAAAAGTTCCATTTCAGTTTTGTTTAATAACTAAATAGATCAGTCTTTTCTGCTTGTTGTATCAGGTCATGAAATAAAGCCTCTAGTATATGCTAAGGATAAGAACTGGTACATCAGCAAGTGACCAACAACATTTAAATAACAATATTACCCATTATAACAACTTCTCTTTTCTTAGATGTGAATCCAAAATTCCTTCTAAAACTGCAAAATCCACCTGTTCTAAAAACAACAACAACAACAAAAATACACTCTTAGATATTAGACTAATCAAAAACTTTTTCCAGAAAGAGGTTGAAAGGCTGTTAGGCTATGTTGACTACAATCACACCAACTGTTGCCACTAGGTGGCCTATCTACCACAAAAGGAGTGGTTTCTGGCTCAGAAATTGTAGTTTATTGACCGTTTGGGCAGTTTTTCCATCTCTTTCAACTTTTTGGTTTAAAAGCCAGCATTTGCACTTGTTTCCCGCCTTTCCTGTAACTAGTCTAGTCCAGATACAGATTTGCTACATCCAGGACTGTTTGTAAGCTTCTGAGTGGTGCCAAAGTCTGCTCTTCAATTTTTCCTTAGATCTGCTAGTTCTCTCCTCTTCTACACTTTTACTAGCTTATTAGTTTAGCATGTTACCAGACTTCTTGTAGCAATTATTGTAGCACACACAAGTGCTACCAGCACTAAATGTTCTACAAGGAAACAGCTCCAGTACTTATTATTAATGCCCTCCCCTCCAGGCATATCTAAAGGTCAGTTCCCTGTACTTTTTCCTATTAACCTGATGAACTTGGGCATCCTGAGGCAATGTAGCAACTGCCTCATGTACACTGACAACCCTCTCCTCTTACCTCCCAACACTCAGACTTGTGAGAGATGCACTTATATATCCAGTTATAAGCCACGCACTCTCCAGCCAAGACCGGAATAGCTGGTCAAGGAGAGAAGGTCAACACTTGCGCCACACCACATGGAACACATAGCCCTCCAGAACACACACCAGCACTGTCTTCACATAAAAACACAAACCACAGACCCACCTTCGTGGAGGCTCTCAATAAAAATCTACCCGAACACAGAGACCACCAAGGCAGAAACGCACTTGATCACCACAACAAAACACTAATCATGAGACACATAACTCTCCTAAACACTGTGCCTCTCAACCAAAGCCCCTAAGGCAAAACAGCATGCCCAACATACTAGTCATAGTTGACTCAATTGTGAACCACACTGATGTCCCACTCACTAGGCTGAATAAGGAGAAAGTAACAGTCAGCTGCCTGTCAGGCACTAGGATCCGTAACATAATTCATGCAGTCAGGTCCCTCAACAACAGGTACAAATATGACTCTGTCATTGTACATGTGGGTGTGAATGACCTGAGACGTACCGCCCTGGAGTACATGAAAAGAGACATGGAGGAGCTCTCGGATTATGTAGCCCAGGCAGTTATGACTGATTGATTTCAACAATTGGCTAAGTTTCTGGTGTCATTCTAAGGGGATCCAGTATCTGTCTTCCTGGGATGACATGATTGACAGACCTTGATGCTTTGCCAGAGATGGCCTGCATCTATCATCACTGGGCTTCCGGATACTGGCCAAGGCTCTTGCCACACCTGCACACCTGTAATTTTTTTTAGGTGATGTTCCAAAGACCAAATTACCACCGTAACAGCTACAAACAAATGCAATATGAGGGTCATGCTGCTCAATGCTAGAAGTCTAAATCTTAAAATGCACTCACTCGAACCACTCCTTAAAATGGTGAACATCGACATTTATGCTGTAACAGAGACCTGGTTCAACACCAAAGGTTACAGGTCTGCTTTTGGAGGTGAATTCCCCTATTTTGACTATATGTATTCTACCAGTGAGCCAGTTAGCAACCCATCTAACTATATAAGGGTTGATACCTAGCTGGGTGAGTTTGTCAATGATGCCTGAGTGGGGGATAGTGTCAAAAGCCTTAACTAAATGTAGTTAGGCTATATGCACAGACTTCCCCTCATCCAGGGCCTTGGTGACTGTCTCGTAGAAGTCTACCAGGTTTAACAGGCATGATCTCCCTTTGACAAATCCAAATTGAATAGGGTCAAGTGTTTGGAGACTACCTATATCTTTGTTTTTAAGGTCTATATTGATTCACTCCATGGCCTTGCAGATAAGGCTAGTCAGGCTAATAGGTCTATAGTCTCGGGGTCAGTGGAAGCACCACCTTTGTGCAAGGGAATAACAGTGGCCATTTATCATTCATCTGGGACAAAGCTGGTGCTTAGACAATGATTAAAAATATTACCCAATGGTGTTGTTAATTCTTGTAGCCGCAATGGTGCAGTGGTTAGCGTTGTCACCTCACAGCAAGAGGTTCTCACGTTCAATTCTTGGCTGGAGTGCCTTCTGTGTGGAGTCTGCATGTCCTCTCTGCAGTCGAGTGATGTTAAAGACATGAAGGTAGGTGCGAGCGTGAATGGCCATGCCTTCTTTGAAGGTTGGGCGTCGGGCTGGCAACTCTGCACCTTAAAAATCCACTGCCAATCATGAGCGGACCAGAGTTCCGCTGTGGCGACCCCTAACCGGGAAAAGCCAAAAGTCGGTATTGCTAATTCTTGTTGGAGCCCATGTAGCATGCAGTCTAGGATGTTATCAGATCCCATAGATGCTTTGTTTTTGGTCTTAGAGAGGGTGTTTATGACCTGCTCTTTAGCGATACAAGTTAGAGGACTGAAACACAAAATACTGAATCATAAAATTTTAAAAACTCAAAATATCGAAAACCTATTTAATGCAGGGGGGTCAACCCCCCTGCACCCCCAAGTGGTGGGGGGCTGGGCCCCTACATTCCATGCTAATTATATATAGAAACTCTGGAACTGCACAACTGTAGGGAAAGGGAAAAGTCCTATTTTCAATATTTTGAGCTTTCAATATTTTGTGATTCAATATTTTGTGTTTTCAGTCAAACAAATTTGGACACACACACACACACACACACACACACACACACACACACACACACACACACACACACACACACACACACACACATGCACACACGCACACACGCACACACACACACACACACACACACACACACACACACACACACACATGCGCAAGTGCTAACCCCACAGCTTTGGTGAATGCATCTATACCAAAAATACTTCAATAGGAGTGAATAGGTGAATGCCATTTTATGGTGGTTACTTTTTCCCCTGCAGAGTAAAATTTTATTCTGCTGAGTGTTTCAGTTGCTCAGCTGAGATCACTATCCATGATGAGACCCCAAAAAGGGAAAACCTCAGTAATGGAATTGTCTATGATTTCAAAAGGCTTAACATGATGCAGAACTTTTCTGAGATAAGGTTTCTGCATTGCACCTACCCTTTTTGAATCCTGGAGCCTACCTTTTTAAGAAAATGTTAAGAGTCCTAGAAATTTTTTTCCCCATTATCCCCAGGCTTAAAACAAATTCTGACATGTACACTTCTCCTCAAGTTCAGTCTCTGTATCAGTAGTTATTCTTAGGACAGTATTCCTAGTCCAGGATTTTGTAAGTACTTAGCTGTTATCCATGAAGAGTGCTGCTACACGTCCATGCAAATAAGCTAAATACGTTATTCATTCTCATTAAGAAAAACTGAAGACACTTTGCAAACATGCCTACCTATAGCAAAAGAACATAGTACTTAAAGTTGTGTTAATTACATTTGAAGTATTACATGAAAGTCGTTTAGTTCATATGACTTGGTATCTATTCGGATACTGCAGATGTACACTGCTATGAGTGGCCACACTTGAAAGACTTAAGGTAAGTGGCTGACTGGTCAGCTTTGATTATTAGTATTTAAAAAAACTAAAGGGGTGTAAAATGTTTTATATAGGGGTATCCCTATGTGGACTCCCTGATGTTTTCATTATGGAGTGGCAGGGGAAAAGTAGGAAAGACTGAAAAAGGGGAGACAAAACAAAGAGGGAGACACAGAAGGAATACAAAAAGAGTGTTGCATTGGGATAGGCAGAAGACAAGGGGCTCTATGTTTTTTAGCAGAAGATAGACTCCCCTATTTTTTCAAGTTTTTTTATATAAGAGGGTAGTGTGTGTATAAAGTAGGTAAAAGTGTGTAGGAGGATAAGGAGGAGAGGGTGATGACATGTGGCACCAGTAATGTCCCCAGTCAACAGAACCTCAGACATTTCCACTGACAGATGGTGTTGCAGGTAGGGTCCCGAAGTTGTGAGGGTAGGGACCTGTGTTGGCCACTGAAGAGAAACCTTGATTGGCTGAAGTTGTCTATCTGTGACCTGCTCCAGAACATCCTCACCCAAGTCCCAAACCCCCATTTAGTGAGGCTTACCAGACTGCCACATTCCACAGTGTCTGCAGGGCCAGTGACACCACCCTGATCCTGTAATGATGTCCCTGGGTAGGCAGAGAGTGAACCTGAAACGTGTACCTGGGCTGCTGCTGAGGAATTTCAATCTGTAAAAAAAAATATCAGAAATGGTAGAGAAAGGAAATAAAAAAAATGGAAAGGAATGCCTTATTAAAATAAGAAAAACAAGAGAAACTCGGAGGGTGGCACAATAAATTTACACATACTGTTATACAGCATTCAATTTCTTACTTTAAAAAATTGTATTTTTATAAATCATTATTAAAGAAAAACAGAATGTACAGGAAGTGCTGATGCATATATGGGACTACTGACTTCAGAAGTGCTTTTGTGTATGTGGGAAGAATAGTTTGAGAAGTATTTAATCATACTTGAGTTTAAATTATATGGGAAGTGTTTATGTAAACTTAGGAAGAAAGAGTGTATCACTATCAAGTTTTGGTGAGGTTTACATTTTGCAGTCTACTATACTAACAAAAGTAATCATATCTGTGCCTGACATTCATTTGTTTGTGATATTGTACTGAAACTACCCTTTATAAATACTTATAAAAATCAGTAAAAGATAGAATACTGCACTTATATATTTAGCACATCTTTTACATTTGGTTGCAATAATGTCTGAGTGCACTGTATTGCTTCAGTTGCCATCCTTTATAAATTATTTATTTATATACATTAATTAAACCAGTTAAAGACTGAATACCGCATGTCTTTTGTATTTGTTTGTAGTAATGTACTGAATGCACTTTAGTGCTTCAGTTACCACCTTTATAAATTATTCATTAATGTACATTAATGAAAGCAGTTAAACAGAATACTATTTATTACTTTATTCATGCTTATCAATGGTTTCAACCAGACTACCCATTCTTCCACTCTGCTGACACCGATTATAGTTTATATTGTCATCTACTAGAAAGGAAGACAATTGTTGTTTGCTTGTATTTCATCTCCTTTTTATCCTTGGAATTACTGATATAACTTTTACTACTATGCAAGGCATTTCATTCACTGCTGTAATTGTAAATATCTATTACTATCTGAATTTTCATACTGTGCTAAAAGGTTCATAGGTTCATAAGAGGTTACTAGGCTAGCAGAAATAGAGCCTTTACAAGCCTAACTATGTTAATCCCAAGTATCCCCATTTGTTCTTTTTGGGTAGTTTGCAGAATGAATTTATGAACAGAGTGGGTCCCTTTATAGGAAGTTATAAATTGCTATATGTTTTACAAGTGTGAACAGCTTGTCTTTTTGGAGAAATAGTGTTTCAAAGTGTTATGATTTGCATTTAACAGTCTCTGAACTGTGTTCAGGCAAAATGTGCACACACACACACACACACACACACACACACACACACACACACACACACACACACACACACACAAAAGGAAATTTTCTATTCCTTAGCTTTACATATATTTTGTTACAACAATGTGTGCTTTGATAGTTTTCTGCCCAGTAACTGTAAGTATATAAGATGATAAAAATGTATACAGAAGTAACACAACTGGTCATCTCTTACTAAACTATGTGCTGGTCATTCACTTGACACTGCAACCTCCACCCCCTCCCCAAACTTCACTCTGACAAGGATGGGTTCAGCCATTCTGCACATGTAGTTAATATTGTGGAAGAAATTACTGTAATATACAATTATTATATTAGTAAAATATTTAAACTTACAAGGGCATTAGACTAGGGGTTTTTACTACTGGCGAGTTTGATTTGACCAAAAATGTATTGTTACCTACATGTTTTTTTTAAGGCGTACACTCACATTTATTTATATGGTGGGTGAAATTGCTACTGGTGCTGTGCATTGCCTTAGTTACTTTTTTGGAGCATTATGCATGTCATTTGTACATGCCTCATGCAGTAGAGCATCAGTATTGTTTTTTTTTTTTTGGTTGGGGGGTCTTTTTGCAGACGTAAATATTCCTGTGCATGTGAGTATCACATTTTATAAAATGTTGAATATTTTGAGGTGATAAGGTTTGTCAGATGATGTTAGATGGGCAAGGAATATACTTCATGGTTGGGCAAACTGGCATGCATATGACTTCATTTGTTTTTTTCTAAACATATTCAGCTTTCAGCATAACTGGGGCTATCTGCACATTCCTGCAGTGTGCTGGGGACTGCTGAGGACGGCTGTGGACTCTGTTGCTTTCCACATCACATTCACGTCAACACAGGCTAAGTTCATAAGTAGCTAAGACTTAGTTGCATGGATAAGTGGCCTTACACATTTGCATATTACTATGATTCATAAAGATAAGAGTAAAAGGGTCTAAGTAGCACACAGAACACATAAATGGACCTGAATTTATGTGAAATAGTTACCATATTAACTTGCAATTACTTGAGTTAGGTGGCAAATGACTTTGGAGACTACTGACTTTTTAAAGTAAGAACAAATCATGCAAACATTATAAATTAGTATATAACACATCAAACTGATGCATAATTGGTAACTTTACACCAAGAAATGTTTGTTTTAATCATATGATGGGCATAGTACAATGCCTTTAGTGAAGACTGCAAAGCTGTCATTTGTAAATGGAAAATCATGGTAGCAGCAGTGGAAATAATTAGTGATCACTGAGAAAATAGTTTTTGTAGGTTAATACTAAGCTAGCATCATATCTGGGTCATTTTAAGCCTAGCCAATTTTCCTTAAAGCTGAGAATCAAACTTCATAATTTCTGTTTGTGAGGTAAACACCATAATCATTATGCCAACCCCAAATCCACTTTTTTTGTTGTCAATTAGTGTTTGTGCATACATTGTAGAAATGCTGTATTTTAACTGTGAAGTTCTGAAGTGGTAAGGATGTGCTGTTGGCTGAATGGTGTTTATTTATTCAGAAATTTATATCACTGAAGAATGAAAAATGACTATTATGAATACAAGGCAGTGGCAGTTGCAGTCACAGTGGCAGTGGCAATGACAATGGCAATGGCAGTGACAGTGGAAGTGGCAGTGGCAATGGCAGTGGCAGTCACAATGACAGTGGTAGTGGCAGTGGTAGGGTAAGGATGAATCTGTTAATAAACCAATTGCGTTACTGTTGTGCATGTATCTATGATACTGCATACATTACTGTAGCCAACTTTATTTGGTTGGACTGGACTGACATTTTGCATGTTCAGGTAATTATGGGAATCTGTGTCTTCTAACTTTTTTATATCAGAATGGTAGACATGATTTCATTGTTATATTCTTTGACTGGTGATTGCATCCAGTAGTTCTTGTGTGTGACTGTGGTATATTTTCCATGTGCAGTAATGACACAGAGCAAGAGTTCAAGGCAAGAAAAGACAATTTCAGCCATGAGGAAACCATATTGTCATGGCAGCCCTTAGGATATATGGCAAATGATTGCTTGGTAAAGGGGGGCCTAAACAAGCTAACAGGACAAAAGCCTGGAGTCAACTCATAATAGGTTCATAGGTTCAAAGGAGGTTACTAGGCTAGTAGCCTAGAGCCTTTATAAGCCTAGCCACGTTAATCCAACTTATCCCAATTTGTTCTTTTTGGATAGTTTGCAGAACAAAGTTATAAACACAGCAGGTCTGACTACCCCTGATGCCAACCTAGGGGTGAATTTGCAATCTCCCATCCAGGTTGCATTTGAATAGGGTCAGTCAGGAGCTTTGTTTTACGTGAATAGAAAGTCTATTCCAGAGAAGCAGCAGTCTCTGGGAGAGGTATCTGTCTCTGCAGCATAGGTTGAGATCCCTAGAACAAGCGACTCTTGTGCCATTTGACTTGTGTATGTGCAGCATTCCCATTAGGGCAGGGTTGGAGATTGCCCTGTAGGCCAGGTACAAGTCACATCTCAGCAGCCTATAAGATACAAAATAAAATGACAGGGATTTCAGCCTGTCCACATGGGTCATGGTTTGGAGTCCCTGTATTTTCTTAGTGAGAAAATATTGAACTCTCTCCAGCTGCTGCAGGTGTCTGATGAGGTACATGCAAAAGGGTACATTATGCTCTGTTAGCGGTCTGATGCAGGTTGAGTACAGTGGAGTTATAACATCTCTTGACCTGGATGCTATGCCCGCATGTACGAGTTGTGCTAAGTAGAAGGCTTTCTTTACCACTGTGGAAACTTGGTGGTCAAAGTTCAGATTGCTATCAACCTGTGTTCCCAAGTTTCACACCACTGGGTTGGAACTCTGGGGGTGCTGTCAATATTGTCATTTGTAGGGAATTCCATTTTGCCAAAGGGAATAATAATGCATTTTTTTTAATTTAGTTTTAGACCATGGCTTCGGCACCAGTCATTTGTTTGTGTTAGCCCTTCTTGTAATATGTTGAGATCATTGGGGGACTCAATGATTGCTCCCAGTTTGCAATCATCAGTGGACATGGTGAGCCAAAGGCCATCTACTTTGGCCTGCACTTCTGAGAAATAGATGCTAAATAGTAAGGGGCCCAACAAAGACCCGTGTGGTATTCCACTGGTGATGGGTCTACTGGTGGAGGTGAAATCATCAGTTCTGACAGAGTGTGTTCTGTCAGTGAGCCAATTGGTTACCCATCTAGCAATATAAGGGTTCATTTTTATCTAGGAGAGTTTCTCAATGACGCCAGAGTGGTTAATTGTGTAGACAGCCTTGTATTACCTTCATCCAAGGCTTTGGAGACATTCTCAAAGAGGTCTACCAGGTTTAATAAACATGATCTACCCTTAATGAAGCCAAACTGGGTTGCGTCCAGCATTTGAAGGTTGCCTATGTCCTTGCTGATAAGGTACATGACATTTCTTTCCATGGCCTTACAGATGAGGCTGGTTAGATGTATAGCTCTGTAGTTCCCAGGGTCTGTTGATGCCCCCGCCTTTATGCAGGGGGATTACTGTTGCTGTTCTCCATTCTGCAAGAACATAGCCAGTTTTCAAGCCTTGTTTTAGATTGTTTAGTAAACAACCTGGGATATTATCTGGTCCCATTGAGGTTGTGTTTTTGGCCTTGGTGAGTGCAGAGATGCTCTGTTCTCTAGACATACTAGGCAGAGGGCTGGTGTCAGGTATGCATTGGGATATTGTAGGTGGGGATGGGGAGGTGAAGTTTGTACTGAATCTGTCAGCTAGCAGGTTGGCAATATTTTCAGGTATAGCGTGATTGATCCCATCTACAACCAGTTCAGCACATAGCTGGGCATTCCCTTTTGGACGTCGGACATAGTTAAAGAATGCCTTATGATTATCCTTAGCTATGGATGTGATTTTAGTTTCATAATTTGCTTTGGAAGACTTTACCAGATTTCTGATCTTCTTCTTTAGGCTTAGGAAGGGACTCTTCCTCTGCAGAGCAATATCCCTCTTGCTTTTGGACAACAGTTTCTTCCTTTTGTTATATAATCTGTTTATACTTGAAGTCCACCACAGTGGCTTGTTTTTATGAGAAGACCTGGTTTTGATCCTGCCAGGTACAGCAATGTTTTTTCAGTCGATTAAGTGTTTGCCATTCACATACACTTCTGCATAGGGAATTATTGATGCCTGTGATTGTGGGAGGTATTAAGCTTTGTATACCATCACTCAGTAGGCTGTAGTTAGCTTTTGTAATTTTTTTTATAATTTCTGTCCCTGTGAGAGCGTCAGTTCCAGAAGTTATTTCAAATGAGACCAATTTGTGGTCTGACCTAACCAGGGAGGGCATCACACATGGGGAAATACAGTGACCCCACATGTTGGTGAGTACTATGTCCAGAACATTAGACCCCTCTAGTGTGAGTGCAGACTATATGTTCCAGAGCATTTGTGTTAACAAAGTCAAGGAACCTCTGGGTGAGCATGTCTTTTCTCATGTATGTCCCCCAGATTCTGGAAGGATAGTTGAAATCTCCCATGACTATGGTGTTGGGCTGTATAGTGAGAGATTCCTTTAAATCAAGGTAGCCAGTGTGCTTATCCTGGTTCATGATGGGGGTCTATAGCTAGCAATGATGTGGTGTGGTGCTTTCCCAATAGTTAATTGGACATGGAGTAGTTCAAGAGAGCCATGCTGTTTGACCAGTCTTGAAATGTATTTGGTTTTAATGAAGATGGATACACCTCCACCTTTGGTTCCTTCACACTCATTTTGAGGTCTGAATGTGTGGAAGGCATTGTAGCCTTGCACAGCTGGGGTGCTGTCAGCGGCCTTGAACAATGTCTTGGTAACTGCACAGATGTCAGCATTCTCCAAGGTGAGGAGTGCTTCCAGGGAGTGCAGTTTCATGTTTAAACTCCTAGCATTAAGCAGCACAACCCTGAGTTTGTCTCAATTAGATTTTATTATGTTGGAAATTTGCTGTTTTTACATTGCCTAAAAAAGGCACTATGAGGGAGGCAAGGGCCTTTGTCAGTATCCAAAAGCCTAGGGGAAACAAGACCATACCATCTCTAGCAAAGCAACAATGTCTGTCTACCATATCTTCCCAGACTGACAGATACTGGATTCCCCCTGGACTGACAAGAGAGGCTGGGCTAATTGTTGAAGTCAATCATTTTTTGTCTATACTGTAGCATCATCTTGGGTGAGGGTAGGATACTGCTTAGCGATAGGGACATACCTGTCTGGGACACATAATGAGAGAGTTCCATCATGTCTGTCTTCATATAGTCCAGAGAGCTACATCAGAACTCATTCACTCCAACATACACTGTGACAGTCTCATAATGGTACTTGTTGTTGAGTCACTTGAGTGCATGTGTAATTTGTCAGATCCTGGCACCTGACAGGCAGATGACCATGACCTTCTCCTTGTCCAGTCTGGTCAGGAGGGCATCTGTATGTCTCACTATGGACTCGCCTATGATCAAGACTTTTGATGTGTTTTGCCTTAGGGGCTTATTTGTTGAGACATTGGTGTGTGTATTGATATGTGTAGTGGTTTCTTCTCACTTAGTGGTGAGTGTGGGTGGTGTGCATTTGGGAGGTCTATGTTCTTTTGGTACGCTTTTAGTGAATACCTCTGCATATGTTGGTTTGCCTGCCTTGACCTTATTTTATGTGAGAGGTAATGTTTCCAAGAGAGGTGAAGCATGTGTGCTGACAATCTGTTTGATGTCTAGTCTTTTTTGTTTATATGTCACAGAATTGACTCCAGTTCTACAGTGTATTTGCATACCCCACATAGGGAGTTACGTCCGAATGGAGAGATGAAAAGTCAACAAGCAAAGGAGAGGAGTAGTGCTGAAATTTAATTCATCCTCAAGTTTTGGTGACTACATTTGTGAGGTGGACCCTGTTTTCACAAAATCTCACCAAGGCAACACTGATATATAGACTGTATTTGTGTAGCATATATCATGGCTAGAAGTAGGTTAAAAATTAAAAGAGATAGCTGGGTGCACAAGACCCAGGATAAAAAAGTGTCCAACCCTGGTAGGTACACTGGTGCCAGGACTGGAAAAAATGACAGTGTAGAATCCTCAAAATACAGAAACATTCCTGCAACTGGGCAAGGTCAGGCCCAGGGGGAAGATAACCACCCTGTTGTAGAAAGAAGTAGCAACCCACAAAAAATCACAAAAACTGATAGGACAAAGAAAAGCCATAAAGATGACAGAGTGGACTATTGAGAATAAAAAGAAATTTTGTATTGTTACTATTATGTAAAAAGCCTAGAATTTACACACACGATATACAAAATGATTAAGACAGAAGTTAGATAAAAGAAAAATACTTCAACAAGAAAAACTGTCAGAAGCTTCAAATGAAAATTTGTGTTCATTAATACAATAGATTTGTGAAAAACAGTATATAGATCAAGAAACTTTGATCTGTTTGAAAAAAGAAGCATCTGAGTAAGTGTGAAAATATAAACAACAAAACCTAGAGATATTTGAACAATATACAAAAGAAATATAGACATGGGAAAGAAAGAGAGATTTGATATGGTGCAATATATATGCAATGGAGAAAGCCAAATTAATCAATATAGAGAAGGCAGCCCCAAAGATATTTGAAGAGAAATACAGGCAAAGGCATCCAGATATGGAAAGTTTTACAATAAAAAAACTAATATCACAAAGACGGAATGTAGAAAAAGAAGATTAGTAAAGTAGACATTAAAAAATAGAAGTTGAAGTTATGGAGAGTGTGACACCCATGCAGTGGCCCAGTAATCAAGGACCCTCAATCCTCACCACTAGTACCAATGAGGGAAGTACACATTGGGAGGATGACAAGTAGACACACAGTACCTTAAATTTCCTAGTAAATTTCTCTTAAGGGCACATAAAGATGACAGTGAGTCTGGGGCTGGTTTCTTCCTCTCTCTCCAGATCCCCAATAAGACTCTCCACTGGCACAGCTACAGGGTTAAGATCTCAGCTGAGCGGTTAAGTCAAAACCTCCAGCACTCTCTCTATCCAACCAGTGCTTCGTGTCCCTGCCCAAGTAGCTGACATACACACTTGAGATTAGATTTATACACACACACACACACACACACACACACACACACACACACACACACACACACACACACACTCCTAGAAAAGGATGGCACAGGTTTACTAGCTATGCTCCCCTCAGCCCAGACTAAAAGGTAGTTATCACTGCCACCAACCAGCTCTTTATCAGCTACTATAAGGTCCTTACAAAGGGTGACCAATTCTACTGTGTAATGTTACTATTATTCAAATGGTTAGTGTTTCCAAGGCCAAGGCTATTTAGGAGTGGCCTATACAGTGTCACCAGATACATGTACAAGTACTCTAAAAGCTTAAATATCTCTAAATAAACCAGCCACAATTAAAAGATTTAAATATATTTAATAATAAATAATAAAAGAACAAGAAAATATTCAATAACTCAGCACAGTGACTACAAAGTTCAGAATCACAGGAAATATTTTAAAACAACATTGCAGGACAGTCTCAAATAAATACAGAAAACATCTAAATGAATCTTTACTATATTCCTATCTATATCTAAGAGATATCACTATACCCTAGAGTTACTTACAGAGCAAGGCAAATACCGATGAGAAGTGCTGAATGGATGTTTCTAGATCCAAGACAAGATAAAAAATGCACAGTCTCTAAAAGAGTTCCCAAATTAATATCAAAATATTACTGCTGGGTCAACTGGATGACATCACTCTTTGTCACCTACCTTCAGTTCCCAGGCTAAACAGATACTTAGACTTTAGCACCTTTGTGTCAAAAATACATATCTCTCAGATGTGCAGCTGCTAGGATGTCACAGAGCAATAAAAACACTTTACATTTTAAACCTAGTAATTATTTCTGTTTCAAGACAATAGAAAGAAACTTCTAGCTCCAGAAATCCTGTCTCCTTCAGTGAAACTGAGATATAAACACAATCGTAAAACATTCTGTTCCTTTCCAGTAGGGTACACTGTGGTTAAATTCTTGAAGCTCACTACATAACATACAGTTCAACACACACTTCTGCACCAGTAGTTTAATATGCACATAACATATAGTTGTCTTACAATTGCTAGACAAGCATATGAATTATATTACTGTTCACAAATGACATATGATTATTTACAAAATTCCAGATAGCTGGGCAGGCAGTGACACATTTCTATATAAATCATATTAATATTTTCAAGTGACATATAATTATTTACACAATTCCATATAGTTGGACTGGCAGTATTTCCCTGGTGTCACATTTCTCCCTTCCCCAAAAACTCAAGCTAGTTTTTTAAGTGACCCTTGAAAGGCATTGCTTGAGAGGATCAACCCATCTAGGAATATACTACCCCATTTCCTGTCTAGAGATTCCAGCTGCCTTGGCATTGCTGACTTCAGTACAGTGCTGCACTGTCCCATCATATGCCTGCAACCCTAGGCCCCACCATAGTAATTTGGGATTTTCCTGGCTGGCTCTCTGTAGCCATAGATCCCCTCAGACTCCTCCTGCCTTGTACTGCAAATATTTAGCACAAGGGCCTCCTGTAAATGGTAAAGTTACATCATGTTAACATGGTATAATTTCTACCCCTGCCTCCTGCCTAGCAGTTCTACCATGTCGTTAACATCACTGATCTTCCTTACCACCTTGTAGGGTCCCTCCCAAGCTGCCTGCAGCTTGTTGTGTCTGTCAAGAATGAGAACCATTACTTGTTGCCCTACAACATACTCTCTAGCTTGAGCATTCCTGTCATACAAGACCTTTTTCTGCTGTTGGGCTTCTGCCAGGTTCTCCTGGGCCAAGCTCATGAGTTCTCTGAGCCTTGTTCTGAGGTTTAGGACATATGCCACAACATACTCCTTGTGAGATTCACACTCACCCTCCCACTCATCTCAAATCAAATCTAGAGATCCCCTCACCCTATGCCCATACAGCAACGCAAAGGGTGAAAAACCTGTAGATTCCTGGGGCATCTCTCTGAAAATATTTGTCCCATTCCCTCTTAAACTGGTCTGTAAATTCCTGTAGCATGGACTTGAGTGTAGAGTTTAACCTTGCAGCAAGACCATTAGACTGGGGATGGTAAGGGGTGGTCTTTAGGTGCTTCACCCCACAGTACTTCCAGAGAGAAGCCAGCAGGTCTGACATGAAATTGGCACCTCTGTCAGTCAGTATTTATTTTGGGAAACCTACACTGCTGAAACTCTCTACAAAAGCATTTGTCACCTTTTCTGACTCAGGTTATCTGGTAGCATAATCTACTACCACTAGGATATACTTTTTCCCTGTGGAACTTGGGGTACTCAGAGGCACCACAATATCCATAGCTACCCTCTGAAATGGCTCCTCAATCACAGTAAAGGCATCAAGGGAGCTTTCACCTTGTCTCCTGCCTTGCCTACCTTTTTGGCATTGCTCACAGGGCCTGCAGTATCTTGTTACATCTCTGGAAATCCCAGGTCAATAAATGTTCTGCATAATACATATCTTTGTACGTTTTATGCCCATATGATCTGCAAAGGGAATATCATGGGCTATGCCTAGAAGTGCCAGACAGTAGGCTCTGGGCACAACCAACTGCTGTATTCTCTCACCCTCTAGCCCTCCCTCAGGGGTCCACTCTCTATACAATAACACTTTGTCCCAGTATACATATTCTCCCTTCCCTTGAGAATCAGGTGCATCACTAGCTACCTCCCTCAGGCCTTGTAATGTAGGGTCTGAGAGCTGAGCCTGTCTCAACTTTCTCTTTGTAACCCTTCCCAGCTCGCCTTCCACAGGAACTCTGGCATCCTCTGACAGCAATGCCTCACTGTCAGGCTGGGTACTGCTACTCACCTCTGCCCTTGCAGTCCCTCTGTCCAAGGGAATATCAGTACCCACAGGCAGCTGTAACTAACCTTCAGACTCACTGCTACAGGGTAGCTCCCTCCCTGAAATAAACATCTCATCAGTCCTGGCTGCAAGTATGCAGTCTGTCTGTGTCTCCCCCAGGCTACCAGACCCACATGCTTGTCTCCAAGCCTGACTGCATGTAATTGCATGCACACATGGTACTGCATTATCAAAATCATTCCCTGTCAGAACATCTGCAGGGATATCCTCAAACACACCTATATGCTTGCTTTCTTTTCCACCCTCCCAGTCAAGGTGAACCCTAGCCAAAGGTATTTGGAATGGGGTCCCTCTTAAAGCTCTAACTTGAGTAGACTGCCCAAACAAATAGATCTCCTCTGTAACAATTGCAGGCTTCACAATGGCTAGGTCGGAGGCTGTGTCTCTCTTAACAATGACCTTTTTCCCATTCACTACGATAGGCTATAACCTCTTATGGTAATTTGGTACCCTTGTTGTCTCGAGACAACCTACTGTTGACTTTTTGTCATTTCAACTTACTACCTCTCCCACCTTTTGTTCCCACTTTGCCTCTGTGAACATCTATATGCTACATGACCCCACTGGTCACATTCAACACATTTAACCCTTGGTCCTGGACATGTACCTGGACTAGTGGCTTTCCCTGCTTCTGGTGGACTCTGTTGGGGGCAGTCTGGGCTGCCCACCATGGGTTCCCTTAGACCCATGAGCAGCACTGTGCGTCCCTTTCCTGTGCAGTGATGCCCTGCTTTCTAGGTATAGGTCTCCCTTCTTCCTCAACTTATCTACAGTATTGCATTGTTAATCAGATAACCAGATTCTCATGTCCTCAGTCAAGGTGCTAAGGGCTTGTTCCCTCACCAAAAGGGCTGCTAGCCCTTCAAAAGTAGTGATCTGATATCCACTCACCCACCTATGAAAATAAGTGCTTAGTTCAGCAACATATTCATACACACTTTCGTCTGCCTTGCATCTATGCTCACAAAACTTTTCCTGTAAGCTTCAGGTGTTAACTTAAAACATTCTAGCAAACCATTCTTTACAACATTATAATTTAAACAATCAGTATCAGACAATTTAGCGATAACAGTTACAGCTTTACCATGGAGTAAGGGGGTCAGGAACCGCATCCAGAGCCCTTGGTCAACATTATACTGTTTACATAGGCTTTCAAACATATGAATAAAACTATCAAAATTATCCCCCTCTGTAAATTGTGGAAGAAATTTACTGACATTTGTGGCTTTGGGGGTTCGGGTACCCCCTTCCCCATTACCTCCATTGCTCTGGTGAAGAGTCAGCATCTCCTTTTCATGTTGCCTCTGCCTCTTATCCTCCTCAGTCTGCAGATATCGCAGTTTATCATTTTCCTCATCCTCCAGATGTCTCAGTCACTGTGCTGCTTCTATTTCCAAATGCTTGGCCTCCAACTCAAGCCTCTTTAACTGCAGACAGATTTTTAAGTCCTCTGTGGAAAGGCTGAGCTGTCCATTTTCTCAGAGTTATACATCTCCACGGCCAGTCTGATTGTCCTCCTGGTTGCTATTCTGTGATGCAGCTGTGACTAAAGCTACAATCATGTCTGCTTTAGTCAGGTTGGCATGCACCAGTCCTTTAGCCTGGAACATTTCAGCCAACTGGCTACTTGTCTGCTTGCCATACTCCTCTGCTGACATGCTTGCCTGCTCTCCCTGACTAAGCTAACAAAAAAAAAAACAATTGTGATATGAACTCTGAATGTTCACTGTGTAGCTGATAGAGAGTACAAACACCTTCAGTGACCACTGTACACAGGCTACAGGAATTCAATATCCACACCACTACAAGCCAATTATGTGATGTGGCTAACTCACCACTATGAACCAATTAATATGCGAAGTGGGTATCCCAACACTGCTAACAAATTAATATGTGATGCCCCTGCACTAGCCCAGTAATTATGGAGCCTCAATCCTCACCACTAGCACCAGTGAGGGGCGTACACATTGGGAGGATGACAAGCACACACACAGTAAAGTCCAATTTCCCTTAAGAGCACACAGAGATCACAGTCAGTCTGGGACTGGTTTCTCCCTCTCTCTCCAGATCCCCAATAAGACTCCCCACTGGCACAGCTGCAGGGTTAAGATCTCAGCTGAGTGGTCAAACCAAAACCTCCAGCACCCTCTCTGTCCAACCAGTGCTTCATGCCCCTGCCCATGTAGCTGACACATACACCTGAGATCTGATTTATATACAAATACACACACACACACACACACACACACACACACACACACACACACACACACACACACACACACACACACACACACACACACACTCTCTCTTGGAAAAGGCTGGCACAGGATTACAAGATATGCCCCATTCTGCCCAGACTAAAAGGTAGTTATCACTGCCACTAACCAGGTCTTTATCAGCTACTATAAGGCCCTTACAAAGGGTGACCAATTCTACTGTGTAATGTTACTATTATCCAAATGGTAAGTGTGACCAAGGCCAAGGATATTTAGGAGTGGCCTATGCAATGTCACCAGATACATATGCAAATACTGTAAGAGCTTAAATATCTCTAAATAAACCAGCCACAATTAAAAGGTTTAAATATATTTAATAATAAATAATAAAAGATCAAGACAATATTCAATAACTCAGCACAGTGACTACAGAGTTCAGAATCACAGGAAATATTTTAAAACAACATTGCAGGACAGTCTCAAATAAATACAGAAAACATCTAAACTAATCCTTACTATATTCCTATCTATATCTAAGAGACATCACTGTACCCTAGACTTCTTTACAGAGCAAGGCAAATGCAGATGAGAAGTGCTGAATGGATGTTTCTAGATCCAAAACAAGATACAAAATGCACAGTCTCTGAGAGTTCCCAAATTAATATCAAAACATTACTGCTGGGTCAACTGGATGACATCACTCTTTGTCACCTGCCTTCAGTTCCCAGGCTAAACAGATACATAGAATTTAGCACTTCTGAGTCAAAAATATATATCTCTCAGATGTGCAGCTGCTAGGAAGTCATAGAGCAATAACAACACTTTACATTTTAAACCTAGTAATTGTTTCTGTTTCAAGACAATATAAACTTCTAGCACTAGACATCCTGTCTCCTTCAGTGAAACTGAGAGATAAACACAATCATAAAAAATTCTGTTCTTTTCCAGTAGCTTACACTGTGGTTACATTCCTGAAGTTCAGTAGATAACATGCAGTTCAGTGCACACCTCTGCACCAGTAGTTTAATATATATATATAACATATAGTTCTGTTACATTTGCAAGACAAGCATGTGAATCATATTACTATTCACAAATTACATATGATTATTTACAAAATTCCAGATAGCTGGGCTGGCAGTGTCACATTTCTATATAAATCATATTAATATTTTCAAGTGACATATAATTATTTACACAATTCCAGATAGCTGGACTGGCAGTATTTCCCTGGTGTCACAAAATGTCTGTGAAGTGACTGATTACATCATAACATGCTGGAGTGAGTCCCCAAAGTAAAGAGAAACAGGAATATCAGGAAACATCAGATGAGGAAATATGGACATAGGAAAGAAAAAGAGATTTAATACGGTGTTATATTAATGCAAAGGAGAAAGCAAAACTAACCAATACAAAAAGAGCAGTACCAAAGATATTTGAAGAGAAATACAGGCAAAGGAATACAGACATGAAAAACTTTACAACAGAAAAAAATAAGAAGACAAAGAGAAAAAGTAGAAAAGGAGATTAGCAATGGAGAAGTCAAAGAAATAGAAACTTAGGTTATGGAGTACCTGCAAAGTAAATGATTCAGTGTAGAAAATCGAATGCAGAAAGCACCACAACAGGATATAGCAATGGATATCCAAATTAAGGGGAAACCAGTGGAACAGGAAGCAATTGGTCAGGTGCTATATCAAGATATTTTGGACCCTTCCATGAGAAATCAGTATAAACATTCAATTGAAGCTAGACAGCAATGAAACAAACAGGAAACTGGAAACTCTGATGCAGTCAATGTTAAGGAGTGCTATGCCAGTGAGTTCCCATATGACAGAACAACAGATGGCACAGGATGAAACTGAAGAGAAGGTGCCACAGGAAGATGCTATAGAACATTCTATAGAATGCCCACAGGAAATGGAAAACAAGAGAAGAGTTGCTTGATTTAATAGACATGGATAGATATAGTAAGGTCAACGAGAGAAATAGATTGCAGAAGGTCAATAAAACCCAAAAAGTAAGAAGTCTGATAAAACAAATGAATGTAGTAATTAAAACTGTCCATAGAGATCCATGTAATATAACAGAAGTAAACAGGATATAATACTGTGCAGCTAAATTAATAACTAAGTTCTACCACAAGAACACAGGGTAGTGAGGAAAAAGACGTGGAGAAATCAAATACCATCATGGAAGTAGCGAATAGAGAAAACTGTAAAGCAATTAAAACAAGAAGTGTCTCACTTAGAATACTATAGAAGAGGGAATAGATCAACAAAAATGCTAAGAAAGATAGATGTGATTAAAGCAATGCACATTATTAGAACAGACCAGGATCTATCATGCACTATCATAAATAACAAACTAAAAATTTCAGCACAAGTGAAAAACATAGAAGATACACAGATAAATATAAAGGAAAAGTACAAAATAAGCAATTTATTGATTACCCAAAAAAGTTTTATAGAGAATTGGGAAATAATGTAAAAGGAATAGAAAGACTGCCAAAAAAGAGGAAGTAGATTCATTTTGGAGAAGTATCTATGAAGATCCTGTGGAACATAACAAAGATGCTTAATGAATAGAAGTAAAATAAATAATAAGATATTTAAAGGTGCAGGATATAAATGGGATGAAGTAACAGTCAGAGAGATTGAGACAAAATTAAGAAACACCTCTAATCAGAAAACCCCAGGCCCAGATGCTGTACCTAACTTCTGGTTAAAAGTATTAATATCTTTGCATGAGGATTTAGCCATGAGTAAGAACTATTATTATGTGCACCCCAAACAGACACCAACCTGGCTAACAACAGGCAAAACAGTGCTCCTTCTTAAGAGTGAACCTGCAAGCTATCCTAAAAATTATAGACCAATAACTTTCCTTCCGATTATGTATAAACTATACCTGAGAATTGATGCCGAAAGAGTTTATAGTTATTTAGAAGAAAACTCAATTATGTCAGTAGAACAGTAGGGCAATAAAAGTAAGTCATATGGCACAAAGGATCATTTGTTGTTAAATAAAGTCATACTGGGGAACTGTAAAAAGGGTAAGAATTTTAGTATGGCATGGATTGACTATAAAAAGCATTTGATAGTATCCCACATTCATAGATAAAAGAGTGCTTAAAATGTATAAGATACACCCTACACTGATCAGCTACAATACAGTGACCATGAAACAGTGGAAGACCACTTTGCAATTAAGCCATGATAAAGGACAGATTATCATCCCAGGGATAAAAATTCAAAGGGGGATATTCCAGGGTGACTCTCTGTCACCATTGCTATTCTGCCATGCCATTAACCCATTAAGCTGTTTACTTAACAACTTAGGCCATGTCTACAATTTGGCTCCTAAAAAAACAACGAAGTGTAAAGACTTATCATATTCTTTTTCTTGATGATTTCAAACTGTATAGCTCATCAGAAGAGGAACTGAAAGCAGAGCTGCAGGTTATCAAAACTTTTTCCGATGACATAAATGTCATTTGGCCTTGATAAGTGTGCAAAAGCAACCTTTAAAGCATGAAAACTGCAGCACCAGGAAAACATCAGTTTGGGACAAGAATGTGATATAAAAGAACTTGAGCAAGAGTGTATAAATACTTGGGAGTTGATGAAGGATCAACAATAAAACATGAACAAATGCGAATACAACTTAGTAAGAAGATTTTAATTCTGGAAACAGCATTGACATCTGGGAACAAAATCCAAGCTATAACCCAATTTGCACTTCCTGTCCTATCTTACAGTTTTGAAGTGATTGACCGTCCCCAAAACATGTTGGATAGATTAGATAGGAAAACAAGAAGGATGCTTCATGCTCACCAAATGATTTATAAAAATCAGTGCATACCAAGATTATGTATTCCCCATTCCGAAGGAGGGATGGGCTTCCTTGAAATTGATTACATGTATAGATCTGCAATCATGGGACTCCATACATATCTGCTGACCTCACAAGACCCAAATGTAGTGAAAGTTTTGAAACATGAGGAGAATAAATCTAAGATGACTTCTCTGTTTAATTTAGTAGAAGCATATCAGCATCAAGCCGGAATGGAAATCAAACCAGAAGTAGATAAAAATCAGGCAGCAACTGAATGTGCCAAAAAACAAAAGAAAGAATATAAGGTGAAGGACCAGATGAGAAGGCAAGAAATGTGAAAAAAGCATAAATATAGTTGCAAGTATAGAAAACTTATGGAAGAACCTCATGTTGATCAGATGAATGGTTAATGAGAGAGAGATGAAAGGTTAATATCGGCAGCCCAAGATAGTGGGTTACGTAAACACTGGTTTACAAAGTCCATTGAACATGTGGGCAGATCAGACAAATGTAGGTTTTGTAAAACCAAATTGGAAACAGTCGCACACCTCATTGCTGCTTGTGACATACTAATGGCAGAAGGACTGTATACTGAAAGGCATAATAATGTGGCAAGAAAGTTGCACTGGGGATTGTGCAAACATTATAATATTAAAGTGGCAAAAAACACTGTCAGCATGAGCCACAAAGCATCATAGAAAATGATGAAGTTTATATCACATGGGATCACCCATTACCAACAGTTCAAAAGATAGATGCTAGAAAACCTGATATAGTGTTCCAACAAAAGTAGCATTGATTATTGAAATTGCTACACCCAGTGACTACAGTGTCTTGCATACAGAGACACAAAGTCATAACATTTCAGGATCTGCAGGCAGAAATGAGAGCAATGTGGAAGAAAGATACCCAGACAGCCCCAATAGTAGTTATAGCAATGGGTCTTATAAAAAAGAATGTCGCCTCACAGTTAGACGTTGCCCATTCGATTCTCAGTTAGAGCATCTTCTGTGTGGCGACATGTGTGAACGGGCATTCCTTCATTGAAGGTTGTGCGTTAGACCCGGCAAGCCAGCACGTAAAGCTCTACTGCCAATCATTAGCAGACCGGAGTTCTGCTGTGCCGACCCCTAACCGGGAAAAGCCGAAAGACACAAACCAATTCATGTAACCTAGTATGAATTGCAGAAGGAGTCATTACAGGGCACATTGCAAGTGCTGCAAAGAGCACTTTTGGCTGACATCAAAGACTAAAACAATACTAATTTCATGAACTTTAATCTTAGTATGATTTAGGACTGGGGTCCATTCCCATCATAGTATTAGAAACCCACAATATTTGGAGAAATTAAAAAAGGAGTTAGTTTGCTTTAGGAGTAAATGATTGTCAGTATACATAAAACAATTACCTCAAGATGCCCATATCAATCAATCAAACTGGCAGGAGAAATGAATGGAAACTGCCCATCCATTGTGGCATGATTTTTCTGAATGTGGTATATGATAAGGAAGTGGGGTAGCTGGACATTGTCACAAACAGCAAAAATGAAGGAGTAACTCAATTAAATACAGTTAACAAAGCGCAGTGCTGGCTTAAAATATATTTATTTTTCAGTTTTTTTTTTAATTGGATACCTTGTATTTCAATGCAGATGCAATACAGACCTCCGACTAAAGTTGCCAAACATTGGGCAGTTCCAGTAAACTGAGCTCAAACCCGAGCAAATGTGAGGCTTATATATACAGGCAAATTTAAACAGTTTTAACACAATTACCAATGGGAAAGCCCAAAACTGAGCCTTTCTCCAGCAATCCCCACTCAGATGGGTCCAAAACTACACACTTCTGCCACAAAGGTGCAGAGAGACCCTCTGAATGTTAGATGGCTGGTTAAGAGCACAGTGATACCAAACAGTCTAGATTCAGCAGGTCTGAATCTAGCCTATACTATAAAAGGCAATGAAACACAATTTCTAGATGGGAGTATGAGAGAGTCACTTAAAGGTCAAAGTGAAAGTGTTTAGTAATATACTATTAGATGACCTGCAGTGGTACCACCCTCTGCACAAATTGGCAGCTCTTCAAGCAGCTGTGAACAGTGGGAGACTATGTAGAGCATTTCCTATACAAGATTTTAAACTATAGAGGTTTCCTTATATGGAAGCATAGGAAACCACATTTGAGTGATTGTGAGGCTTTTATACAAGCAGGATGAAAGACTTTTATAAAGTTAAACTCTCGGGCCAATCAGATAAAAACACAATAAGCTATCAACCAGTAGTTCCCACCTTGGATGGGTTGAATTTAGCTCTCTGATCCCACCAGAGTGCAAAAGAACTTTCCCAATGTAACACAAACTGGCTTTGAGCTTAAGTACAGTAAAAAATTGCTTTACAACTAAAGTAAGAATTTCTACAATATCAGGAATCCTTGGAATAAGTTCATTATCCCTGAGAAATGTTCACAACACACAAAAACTTTACAAAACTTACTCAGGAGAACTTTGGCAAACAGAACAGCTTTTGCAGTACCACAGGAGGTTATGAAATACCAGACTGCTGTTAAACAACCTAATACAATAATGGACATTAATATAGTGGGTGGAAAATGCACACATTAATACAGTGCAAGAAGAGGGCAAATGAAATCTCAGGACATGCTAGAGCCAAGGCGAGACAGAAAGAAATTGCCTGTATCAGTACTGGGGGGGCCTCCATTAATTAACCCTTTATTGTCGGATGAGGAACACCTCCTTTCCATCCATGGGGATAACTATGACATGGAGGCATACCTTTCAACTGTACTAAATTCCTCAGAATTTCACAGTTTTGAGGCTAAAATAATGGGGTGCCACGAATTCCCGAGTGGCCCCTTCACATCACAAATATTTTTCTTTCTTGGAGAACATTAAAAAAATTATATACGGGAAATTATGGCCGCAAGCCCACCACGACTTTCGGCAGCCAATGAAAGAGGATGTCATACCAACACACATCAGTAGTACTATGAATATCACACTCACAATAATAACCTAGATATGATATGTATTGTTGTTTCTAAACAGATTGTATTATGTCAGTTTTACATATGCTAGCTTAAGTACATATAAACATTATGTGCTCTAGAAGACACAAGGTTTTGATTGAGAGATGCTGCTCACTGCAGACCACATTGCGGTAAGTACGGTTTCAGTGTGTGCATCATATTCAGCACAATATAGGAAAACATTTGCATAATGGTTAGCTTGTGTGTTTTATTCATATGATTGACTTACCATGCTATTGGATCTGGCGCATAATAACTGAAAAATAAAACTCAGTTTCCTTTCTTCACCTTCTTCTTCGATATCTGAACAATACTTTTGGGCACTGCTTTCCGCTTCTGCAGCAACCTCTGCACATTCTGGGCGATTAAAGACACATTCAGTTACCAGCCACCAGTCTTCCTTATTTGCTGTTTCTTGCTATTTATTTTATTTTATTTATTTATTTGTTTATTTATGTATTGTGTGTGGTTTCCCTCTCTCATTACTTTTTCTTTCTGCCAGATTTCTGGAAATGTGAGCCTTGTTTATCAGTATATAACTGCAGGTGGAACTAAATGGTGAATGATGCTGCAGTGTTGGGGGACAGTATTGTGTGCCCAAGGAAGAAGGTGTTTCACAAATGTAAGCACACCATGTAAAAGTTACATTGAACCTGGAGAGAAAAATGGAATTTGAAATTTAGTAAATGTCTGCTTTTTAAGAAGTGAATTTATCTGGACAATATGTTAAGGGAGTGTAAACTATGGAATTGCTATGTCTGCGTGTTTTATAGGTACCTCAGGGCAAATGGTAGACTTACAACTATTAACAATTATATTTATTTATTTTTTAAATTGCTGCTGCAGTTCATAGCATATCCCTTTATTCGTGAGACTCTATTTTTTCTAAGGAAAAAAAATATTGTGTGATGTTTGGCCGATGAGTGTTTTGGTTACAAAAAGATCAAAATATCTGTTTGACAAAATATCTATCACTATGTGCTAAGATATAAGTATAAAATGTATTTAGCTGGAGGCAGTGCAGAAAGTTTTGTGTTTTTTTTAGCACAGCTGGTGAACAGATATGGAACTGTAATAGTCTATTATGTAACATATAAAGTTAAAAAATAAAAAAAACACTGCTGAAATTATCAAGCTCCATAACGACTGAAACAGAACACACTTTAGCATATAAACGTTTTATTGAATGCTTTTGTCTTTTCATCTTTTAGTGTGGTCTGTTTCAGTCGTTGTGGAGCTTGATAATTTCAGCAGTAGTCCGTCAGAACACTTCTGGTTCAGTCTTTTCAGGGTTTTTTTTTTTGTTCATTTTTAAAACTACTGAAGAGCAGCACAAACATGCACTGTCTTCAAACAATCAGAGATTTACTACCTGATTAAACAAAACAAGGGTGATCTGGAAGGTGCATGAATATTACAGATGTGTCACAATACTCCTGCTAGCCAGACCTGATATGTGTATATGCATATCATAAACAGCCAAGAAAGCTGTTAACTGGCCGTTTTCTCACAAAGTATAAACATAATTCAACAGAGCTTGCTAAATTCCTGTGACATCCAGTGTGTGTGTGTGTGTGTGTGTGTGTGTGTGTGTGTGTGTGTGTGTGTGTGTGTGTGTGTGTGTGTGTGCGTGTGTGTGTGCACGTGTGTGATTGCTTTATGATATAAGGTGCATAAAAAAAGAAGAGAGAAAGTTAGTTGAGATGAAGACTACACTTGATCTTAACCATGGAGATTCATGGAACTCATAAAAGTACTTAAAATAACAACAGCCTAATTCAGGAAAAAAATCCTAACAGCAAACAATAGGAATGGCATTACAATATTACCCTTACTCTGCAGGTCAGACTTTCTTTTGATTTTTTTTTCAGATTCACTGAATACCACTACTTTAAAATCCAACAATTCTGCCGGAGACTCCCTGTGCGCCATCTCTGTTGGCAAAACCTGGAACTCACTACCTGCTAACATTACCCTAGACACTACCCTATCTCAATTTAAGAAAACTCTCAAGCAGTATTTCAAGTCTCAATGGCTATGTCCTTGCTCGAAGCCTGACTAAATATTTAATCTTACTGGTGCACCAGTACTATTTTGTAAATTGAACTCAACTGTGTTGTAATTGTTAAGCCAGATTAGAAGTTTGTGAGATTGTATAACCTAGACTCCTCAACAGAGTCTGTAAATTATGTTTAATTTGTTTTATGTTAAATTTACTTGTGTAACTTCCTTTGGAGCTTATCTCTCTGAGCCTCTGCTGAAAATGGACATTTATCCAGTCGGACTATTCCAGTCAACAAATGTAAAATAAAATAAATAAAGGTAGCCAACATCAGCACTTCTGCTGTTCTTTCCTTGATGAAAACACCCAAGTCTTTAATCCAAGAACCAGTTCCTTACCAGTTTATGTTAATAGTGGCAGTCAAAAACTATCCAGCTTACATGCTGGTGTCATGTATAGAAAAACAGTGTTTAACTAACTTATGTCAAAGCAAGTTATATCAACTACCATCACAAAGTATAATCTGTTGGACATTTTAGCCAAATAACTCAACACACTTTATCATAAACCATGGCACTTGTGCCCTAGTAACTGTTAGTATTACAGCTACCTATGTAACTGTTTTTATTACAGATACCTATTAGTCATATCCGGTTATTTCAGCAGAGGCTTGTCAGCTTTCTCTGTAGTGGAATTAATTACATTTTTTATCATCTCTTTCCATGTTGTCAGTCTAACTGAGATTGTATCCATCTGCTCCAAGCTCTTTTGTTTGTTTTGGAAGATCACTACCATCTTTATATCCATACATTTCTAGTTGACTGTCCTCCTTCATAGAATTCAGTTTGGCATTAAAGTCATATTTTCAGGAACCGCAGTTAGGCGGGCCTGTTTTGACAGAGTGCAGTGTAACCAACTGAAAAAAGCAGCTAAAGAAATTGACCGCAAGAAACACCTTCATGTAAGGAAGGCTATCCATGTCTGAACATACCTTGTCATTTTGGGAAGGCTTAATGTACAAAGATATGTCATAACCAGATCTATAGCCCACCTCAGTTACAGATTAGCTCATATGTGACTGCAGCATTTGTCCTCTACCAGAGGTCAGCCAAGGACCCATAAATGTAATGGGATAGGAGAATAGTCCCTGAATGTCTGATCTCTTCCTTCCAAGCCAACTCTCTGTGACAACATGCATAAAAATCCAGGACTGCAACAAAACTGATGTACTTCATTATTCCCTTTTGCATAAATAAGGCAGGAAAGACCTTGACAACACATGACAGTAATTATGCAAAATGGCCTGCAAATGTTACATTTCTGCTTTCAAAATTTTATGAACAGATGCTGGTTTAATATTTTGTCTGTTCTTCAATTTGAGTTTGAATGTCGGTATCCCACAATTCCACTGGAGTGGGTAGGGTTACATAATGATGTATGCAAATTTTATGTTAATCAGCGTACAGATTTTTGGCCAGTGGTACCTACTTTTCATGGGCCTTTGTCCAGATTTTTGATGTTTCCAGGTTGAGGGGTATGCATGGGGGGCTGGGTTGACTGGCTACAGCAAACTCAAAAAAACACCTAGGCCCAGCACACAAATGAAAAAAACAATGTAAATCCCACTTCTTACAGCTATATGCATTGCTTTTTAGATTATGTGCTGGGCATAGGTATTTTTGGACTACATTTTTGTATTCAGAGAAGTACGTATAAAGTAGATTTGTATTTGCACTTATTTTGCCATTTAAATCAGTCGTTTGTGTTTTTTATTCTCTATCTGACATTAAAGCTATTAATTTAAGGCATTTTTATAATCTGCACTGCTTTTTGGTTTCTGTGCTAGGTGTAGGTGTTTTTTTGTTTGGTTCCCTCCCTATCTACCCTATTATTGTTTTGGTTTTATGCTTGGAAGTTTTTGAGCTGCCTGCCCCTACTGTATACCTGGCCCTAGAAGCTTCTCCCAGTCTTATCCCCGCTCTTTGTCTTACTGTTTTTTGACAGAAGAAACTGGGAAGGCCCTCCCCTTAAACTCTTAGTATACTTTGAAATTGCCTTGAAGTGTGTGTGTAATCTTCATTGCTGGCTTTTCTGCATTTGAACCACCTTACAATTACTTGTAGCTAGTTGTTCGACCTGCTTCTGATACCTTTTTGTGGCTAATTGAAGTGTATTTTTACATTAAGTCTGTCTTAGCTGGAAACATGCAAGGGAGCTTAAAGTGGCAGCTCTTGTTGTAGCTAGTTGGAACCTTTTCATTTTTGGCAAACCAAAGTATGTTTAAAATTAAGACTGAGACTGCTATTCTAATGGCAATAGTAATGTAGCCTAGTCAGTCCAAGTTGGAAAATACACAGGGAGGCACAAAGTTGTTTTAGAGAGTTATCTGATTTGTTTCTAATACCATTTCACTTTTGTCTATCAAAGTGTGTTTTTACGTTAAGAAGGCTAGGATGGCAATTCTAGTAGGAATAGAAAGGTAGCCTGGTCTGCCCAAGTTGGGAAACACAAATGGGAGCTTAAATAACAATTGCTTATTGTAGCTAGTTGGCATGTTTTCACTTCTGGAAAAGCAAGTGTGTTTTTACATTAAGATAACTGGGACTGCTGTTCTAGTGGCAGTAGTAAAGCAGACTACTCAGTCTGAGTTGGAAAACACACAGGGAGGCTAAAAGTGAGATTGTTTCATCAGCCAGAGAGCTTTTTAGGGGCTTAACTGGGTGTTAATCTGTACTTGAGAGGTACTTTTGCTGTGCTTTTACATTGTAAAGTTTGATGTTCATCCATCTTGTTGCAGGAGATGTTTATCAGTTTTTTATGAGTTGGGAGGCATTCCAAGGGAGCTTAAGTATAGTCATTCATTGACCAGGGGGGTACAGGAATTAGTTGTCCACTTTTTCTGTCTGCTATAAATAGGCACATTTTCAGAGAGCTGTTCACTGCTCAGTGGTTGCTAGCAGTACCCTATATAGCAGCAGACCTACAAAGCTAGCTCTTTGGACTTTAAGCAGTAACACAGAATGTCTTTACATTGAGCTAAGCTCAGAACAGCTAGATAGTATCATACAACACTAAAATCATAGCACTATCTGATGTCTAACCTTCACCCTATACACCACTCAGGTGACCCCGGTAAAACCAGGACTCTAAACCATAATAGCCCAACCCCAATACAGGTCCTGACAACATGGATTTGCAATTTCTTAATGACTCTGTGGCCAGCTTGGTAGATATGGGCATCCTGAGGCAATGTAGTAAATGTCATATGCACCCAGACAACCTTTTAATCCTTAAAGAAACTAATAGAGTTTGCAAGTGATGTTCATGCATAACTTCTTTGGATGCAAAAATCTCGCTTACAAACAAGGCTGTTAAAAACACACACACTACACCCTTCATACATAGCAAAGGCAACACCTAACACTACACATAAACCTACACCCAATGATCCCTAAGAACAAAGTTCATAATACAAGCAGACACTTTACCTAGTACTCTTATCATAGGGGATTCTACAGATAATCCTCTCACCAGCATAGACAAGGACAAGATACTGGTTAGTTGTCTATCTGGTGCTAGGATCTGCAATATCATGTACGCACTCAGGTCACCACAGAAACCAATATGATTTTATCACAGTTCATGTGGGTGTAAATGATCTGAGGTGTACTTTACTGGACAATATAAAAGCAGACATTATGACTCTCCGAATATGTGTAACAGACAGGGATGTGCCTTGCACAGAGCAGCATTCTACCTTTACCAAGGATAATGCCACAGTATGAACAGAAAATGATTAATTTTAATAATTGGCTTAGGTTCTAGTGTCACTGCAGGAGAATCCAGTATCTATCAACATGGAAGGACATGGTTAACAGGTATCTTTGCTTTGCCAAGGATGGTCTGTACCTGCTTAGCTGGGTTTTCAGATATTGACCAAAACTCTATCCATTCCCTTTCAGCCTTTTTTAGACAATGTCAAAATGACAAAACTACCAACACAGTAAAAAAAGAAAAAAAAAAGAAAGAAAGAAAACTCAAAGCAACCTTAATGTGTTACTGTTCCATGCCAGGAGCCTCAGCAAGCAACTGCACACCCAACAAGCGGTCCTCACACTGGAGAATGTAGACATCTGTGCTGTTACTGAGACATGGCTTAAAGCTGCAGAAAGTACTCCAACAGTGGAAGGCAACAGTTGCTTCCACTCATTTACACCAACAGCAGCACAGACAGGGGCTAAATGTGGAGGTGTCTCCATTTATGTTAGCAGCAAATACAACTTTTGTTTAGTTAAACAGGGTGATGCTCTGGAGTTCATCCATGTCTAAATTTCCACAGGCAAGGTTCCCTACCATGTAATGGCCAGCTACAGCTTGCTCGTTTGACCCATGAAGCTCACAGTTCTTACCTAGACCTACTGCAGCCACTCAGGATCCAACCAAATACCCCATTCATAGAAGTGCTTTACTACCTCTATATAGACTAGGAAAAGTACACTGCCTCTAACTCACAGGCACAATGTTTCTTGGACCTTATTAACACAAACACTGTGGGCCAGATAGTATATTCTCCAACCAGAGGATCAGCCATATTAGACCTAGTGGACACCAACATGGGACAGCATTGCACCCCCCATGTCATTTCCTCAATGGTGAAGCCAAACCACAAAGTTGTCTCCCTCAAAATAAAATTCAACTTAAAAAAATGAACTAAACCCATAACAGCTAGGAACTATACTAAAGCAAATTACATCCTATTAAATGGCAGTTTGTCAAAATTCACAGCTCCCTCAAACCCCAAGAACACAGCTACCTATGCAGAATTATTTACAGAAACCCTGTACAAACATGTAAATGGCTGCAATGAGGCTGCAAAACCTACTAGAAGTAAGCCCAGATCCAACACCCAAAACAAGCCACACTAGTAGAATCCTTTCCTTAACAGGCTATATAACAAAAGATAAAAGGTCATGGCCAAAATTAGAAAGTGCAACTCTCACAGAGACAGGTGTTCTCAACTAAATAAGAATTTAACAGGTCTAATATAGTCCAGCAAGGCCAATTATCAGGTCAGGATAGCCTTCCAGGCTAAGGACAATCACAAAGCTTTCTTCAGCTATGTCAGGAATCTTAAAGGTATTATTTAACAGTGTGCAGAACTGGTGGTAAATGGCACAACCTGACCAGGGTGACATAGCAAATCTACTGGCTGATAAATCTAGCTCTAACTTCACTCCCCACTACCCCCTGTGAAATCCCTTCTAGCATATCTCCCCAACTATCAACAGGGAGCAGGTCCTGGAGGTGCTCCCTAAGCCCAAAAACATTGCTTCAATGAGCACTGACAATAATTCTAGTTGCCTCCTAAATAGCTTAGAACATGACTTAGCAGGACCACCTCTTGAGGCACTCTTCAGCTACAGCTTCAAAACTGGTTAAGTGCCAGATGAATGAAGGGCTGCAATGGTCATTCATCAATAAGGGTGGATCATCAACTGACTCCGGGAACTACAGGCCCATCAGTCTGACAAGTCTAATATGCAAAGCCATGAAAAGAATTATCATGGAAATGATTAACAAGGACATTAGCAACCTACAGACACTGGACCAATCCCAGTTTGGCTTTGTTAAAGGAAGGTCTTGCCTACTTTACCTGTTAGACTTCTTGAAGAGGGTCACTATGGCTATGGATAAGGGGAAAATGGTGCATACCCCTTATCTTGGCCTAGCCATAATATTCAATACAATACCCCACTGAAGTATTGTTGACAAACTCTCATAACTAGCCATCAGTCTCTGTATAACTCACTGGATTACCAGCTTGCTCACAGATAGGATCCAAGACATCAGGGCTCAGAGAGACCTCCTCCGCCAACAGACCAGTCACCAGTGGAGTACCCCAGGGCTCTGTGTTGGGCCCGCTCCTGTTTGGCATCTACTTCTTGGAAGTCAATGTTAATGTCAAATGTCTGTGGCTTTTCAAGTTCACAGATGACTGTAAATTGGGTGCTATCATAGCCTACCCCCATGTCGCCAACATTCTACAAGAGGATTTAACACAAACAAATGACTTGTTTGAAAGCCATGGATTAAAAGTCACTGCAAAGAAATGCATTATAATGCACTTTGAGAAAGTGCCCACCCAAGCTAATTACTTCATAGATAAATCACTCCTAAAAGTTGACACGATAGTTAGGGGTCTGCGAACATATGTAGACAGTAAGCTGGCATTCGACCAGCATGTAGCAAGATAGTAAGGAAATCATTCTATGTTGCCCAGCTCATAAGCAATGGTATATCCAGGTCCAAGAAAGTAATAGTACCACTCTACTCTGCCCTTAGCAGACTCACAACTGAGTACAATGTCCCCTTTGGCATGTACCTAGCCAGGCACTTGCAACAGTTGGAATGCCTTCAAAGGTTCCTCACCAGGAGAATCCAGGGTATGAGTACCCTGTCCTACACAGGTGCCTTAAGGTTATATCTCTGTACTCAGTCTCCTACAGGTTACTGAGAGGTGATCTATGCCTAGTATATAAGGTATCCTTGGATCCAGCTCTGATGGAGCTCTTGCACAACCACAAGACAAACAGCACCAGAAACACTAGTTCCAAGGACCTGAACTTAGCTCTGCAACAGGAACAGAACCTGATGGAGGGACCAATACATGTCTCAAAGGATCCCTGCACTATGGAATAAGCTCCCCATCTATGTGAAGCAGAATTCATCCTTGACCCAGTTAAAAAAAAAAAAAAAAAACTTGATCATTGGATGGGAAATTGCAAATTCACCCCTGGCCTGGCCCCCATGTCTCCCATGGACAGAGATCGATAGTAATTAAATTAATCCCCAACTAACATACCCCCCACACACATAACCCTTAGCTATCTCCTTAATAACATACCCCACCATATAGGCATCCAAGGAACTCTGGGACAAAACTGAGTTGAGTTGCATGGCTAGACTTGTAAAGACCCTGGTGGTCATTAGCCTAGTGTGAACCCATGAACCCACTTAAATAATCAGAGGTGGTGTGGACACTGGTTACTACCAACGTCTGCAGCAGCAACATTCTTCTGCTCAGGAAGGTGAGTTTAAAAAGAGTGATATATTTATATCTATTTATTTATTTAGTATTAATTTGTCTTTTGTTAACAGGGTTGATCCAGGGGGCCCATTTTCAGTGGAAACCCTAGGAAAAAAGCTCCACTCAAACAAACAAGAAAAATAACAATAACAAAGTTACATAACAAGTAATGTGAATAAGCATACATAATTACACACATTCAAGCCTTCTCAGAATATGAATACATAGCTACATACATTCATGCCATTAACAAAGGAATAATATTGAGCCAAACTGGTAGAGAGGAGGAAGACGTATTAAATAGAAGGAAAGAAATAGAGGGGTGGGGTGGAATGTTTAGGAGAGTAAAGATAGTGAATGAAAAAGAGAACAGTTATGGGAGGGGGGGGGGTAATGTAGCTAAGGAAGAGAAAAGATGAGATTTAAGTATAGTATTGTCCAGAGGCATAGCTAAGGTACTGCAGTACTAGTTAATTTTAAAGTTATATAAAGTAAGAAGAGAAGTAATTGTTGTAGTCTAATATTTGGGGAGAAGTTGTTAGGTAGGGTGGTGACAGGTGCAGGAGGCAGAGTTAGCAAGGTAGTTTTTCAAAGAAAATTGTATAGAAAATTCAACTGTGACGTAGAATAATTACATTAAACACGTGACAATTACTGCTAACAGTCGAACTTCTCACATCTACTAGAATGACAATGAAGGCAGTGTGCAAGGTAAGTCATCGCCAAACCTCCTTACTAAGTATACTGTAGTGTATGGTATTAATTTAATGGTAATGTTTTCAAATAATTTTTACAGAGTCAACAGCAGAAGCCAACAGTTCCACTATACTAATAAAGGATAGATGATGATTGCATAGTTATATTTATGAGGCAGCCTGAGGAAAGTAGACACAGTCTCCAAGTTTAATGGCAGGAGCTCACATCATACAATGTGTTAGAAAATCTACAGGAAGTGACTGTGTATCACAAAATCAAGCACATGCTGATGTTACACTCCAGCTTGTACAGGGAGAAAACCCATGTACCTCTACTCAGTATATCCTAACCTAGACAAACACTTTTAGGGTGACGGCAGACATTCAGAGGTAACAGTCTCCACAGTGACACCTTTACAATGGGGAGCAATGCACAGGAACTTGTTACAGCTACCCCAGGAAACATATAAAGTATTGACTTCCCAGCAGCAAATGTGCTGTGACATTGTTAGGGATCAGAGCACTGCCACAGAGAGTCAGATGAAAATGGTCAGAGTCTTCCAGGACATATGTGACGATTTCCAGCATTACATGGAAATGGCAGAGGTGGCCATAATGCCATGATCACACTGATGTGTAGTATGGTGGCACACCAAGCATTAGTTGCCACCTCCATTCATACATTAGCTAAGACTTACGAGACTGAAGTAGGAATCAGTCTTGGAAGGAGAAAAGGACAAGGTACCGGAGGCAGATCACATGAAACTACAAGTGCTTCTCAAGAAAGTACTGTAATTAGTCAAGGTGAACAGGCACAAAGGATTTCATGCTGTCGATGTCAGCATACATCATTCAACATCATGGTTCCAGTCCCACACCACTGTCAGAGAAGTGCCTGCAGCATCATCTGCATTAAGTAGGTCATGACAACTCACCATCCAGGTCTCATGACAGCCCCTCTTCAGTCACTTCCACTAGCACCTAGCCTATCTTTAGGAGATGTGTGTGAAACATTTGACCTTGACCTACTGTGATTCAAGTGTGACATTTCTGTTATTTACAATAAGTCTTTCACAAACAGAGGTCAATGTTTAACTCGAAGGGGAATAAGTTATTTAACAAAATTGGGAGGGGACTAAGGACTCTTTGTAACTGCATCCTTTTCATTCATGTAGTGGTACTTCTTAAAACCTCATTGAACAATAGGAAGAAAGATGTATGTCATAAAATAAGACTGCAGTGATTAATACCATTAATACTGTATGCACTGACATTGCTATAGATGGCAGTTAGCTACTGCTTAAAAACAGTAATATACAACTTTTCAGGGAAACACCAATAAGACAATTATATATTAAAATAAGTATCCTGACATGTAAACAAACAGTGCTACCACTTCAAAAATGATGATATTTTCCATATCTGGGTCTACAAATTATTGTGTATGACAAGATAAAATAATCTGATGTGCAGTATCTCAATAGACAACATACATCAAACTGAGAAAACATTTCACAGTGTATAAACATTGCATGACATAAAAAACAATGATACATTTTCATTCAAATGCAAGATATGATCTCATGTTAAATACTGAATTAACACTTTTTATTAACTCTACCACTTGAGGGCATTCAGTTAGTGCATATTTCTATTTTATTAATGAAGTCATAATGAGATATAAAAGAAATGATGGAAAAAGGTGTATGCTAATGAAGCGTTCTCTTGCCTATTTGTAATATGTAGTGAAATTTTCCCGGTTTTCCATCCTGTCTGCAGATTCATTTTATTAAGAGGAGTCTCACTTATTCTTTTTGCTTTGCAGTGCTTGCAAAGATGCTGTCATTTGCTGCTAGCTTTGCTATTTCCCATTGAAATGAGCCAAAACTGCTTGCACCCACAGGCATCAACTGGCCAAGAAGGTGGAGATAAAAACAGAATAACTCACTATAATTTTGATAATCAAGAGATACTTGATAGGTTTAGAGTGGACAGAGATATTATATGGATCTTATTAAGCATGTATGACCCCCAGAGGGGTACTGGAAGAATGTGTGTACTTCCTATCCATGTGGCTAGTGGGCACATCTTGGGTATCTCACAGGCTTCTTCCTTCAGGATACTGCAGTAGTTCTTGGATGTACTATTGGCATGTTTGGATTAGTACATCTATTGTCTGGTGTCATCTCAGGATCAAGCCCAGCCTGTATGTGTCTTTTATAGGCTGGCCTGTTTCCCTGAGATACTTAGTGCACATATTGGAATTAGGGCCCCTTTTTGTCTGTGGGATGAGTGGTACCACAATAGGAAGGGCTACCATTCTATCAATTGCCAGGTAGTATATATTGCATGGGAATGCATCACCAATGTCCCTGCCCAGCATCTTTGCAGTGCACACGATTCCCATACTGAGCACACTAGCTTACTCTATTGCTCGGTTTTCATCTTGTTGGTAAATGGAAAAATATATTTTCTCTTTTTTTCTATTTTATTTAAGTAGTTATTCATGGTAAAATGCATTGATGGAGACTAAATTGCTTTTTCTTTGTTTTATCTGTCCCCAAATTCTCTTTCCCTCTCTCTCTCTATCTCTCTCTCTCTCTTTTTTCTGTCTTCCAATGCTGGAAATCCACTGGATCCATGATTCATGCCACCAGTGAGAAGTGTAGCTGCAAAAGAGAACTTCAACACAGCCTTGTCACAGATCCATATTGCCACTGAGACAGTGTTTGACCTCCTGAAGAGTAATTTTAGATGCCTAGATGATTCTTGGAGTGGCTTTCAGTATGACCCAGCTATTGCATGCAAGATGTTTACTGCATTACATTCTGCACAACATGATTATATGCCCGCTGGTGAAGTAATCCATGCTGTCACTGCAAATTCCACTCCTAGTAACCAACATACTAGTAATAGGTGACTCTTTAGTCAGACACACTGACGTCCCACTCACTAGGCTGAATAAGGAAAAGGTTACTGTTAGCTGCCTGTCAGGTGCCAGGATCCGCCACATAACACAAGCACTCAGGTCACTCCAGAACAAGTACAAATATGACTCTGTCATTGTCCATGTTGGTGTGAATGACCTGGGAGATATGGAAGAGCTCTCTGATCATGTAGCCCAGGCCGGTATGACCCTGACCCTGAGTAGCATCCTGTCCTCACCAAGAATGATACTACGGTATAAAGAAAAAAATTCTCGATTTCAACAATTGGCTAAGTTTCTGGTGTCATTCAAAGGGGATCCAATGTCTGTCCTCCTGGGATGACATGCTCGACAAGCCACACTGCTTTGCTAGAAACAGCTTGCACCTGTCACCCTTAGGCTTTCGAATACTGGTCAAGGCTCTTGCCACCCCCAAAGTGCCTTTTTTAGGCAAGGCTCAAAAGACAAACCCGCCGCCATAAACAGCACAAGTAACAAAAAACTGAGGGTAATGCTACTCAATGCCAGAAGTCTAAACCTCAAAATGCACGCACTCGAGGCACTCCTCAGTATGGAGAAAATTGATATATGTGCAGTAACAGAAACCTGGTTTAAGGCTCCAGAGAGCACCCCAGCACTACCAGGCTACAACTCATACCATACATTTTGGCCACAGAACCCAAACCGAAATACAAAAGGCAGGGGCGTATAGATATTCATCAGGGATACCCACACCTCCAGGTCAGTGGCACAGCACGATGCTTCAGAGATCATCCACGTGCAACTAGCAATGGGAAAAACTGCAATTCAAATTGTAGCTTGCTACAGATCACCCACCATGTCCCAGGATCCCCATTCCGCATTTCTGGAAACACTGGGAAACATAAAGATCCTACCAAACACCCTAATATTGGGTGATTTCAATTACCCAAACATTAACTGGGAGAACTACTCAAGTACTAACTCCCTTGCCCAACTTTTCCTAGAATTTATAAACTCAAATGCCCTGGTTCAACTGGTCAACACTCCCACCAGAGGTGGCAACATATTGGACCTGGTCATCACCAACATGGGTGACCAGTGTTCCACACCAGAGGACATCCCCTCGCTGGTTAGATCTGACCATAAACAAATCACTTTGGATATCCATATTCCACCCCCACCCAAGGACAAGAAAACCACCGTGAAAAACATTTCAAAAGCAAACTTCACGTTACTGAAGACCAAGGTGGAAAGTTTCAAAGCCTCCATGCTGAAGGATAACACTGTCCAAGCTGCAAAATCCATTACTAATGCATTCTATGAGCACCTACAAGAATGCATGGATCATGCCATCCCAAGTAAAACCAAGACTCACTCCTCTAAGAAAAGAAAACCAGTCTGGTGGACTCCTGCCATAAACAAGCTATACAATAGAAGGAGGAAACTAGTACAGAAAAGAGTAAAATCCCAAGAAGGAAAGACATCCCTGATCAGTATCAGCAAGAAACTACTATCCCTCATAAAATCATTCAAGGCGAGCTTTGAAAGAAAAATTGCCAAGGACTCCAAAGATAACCACAAGGCATTCTTTAGCTATGTCAAGAATCTAAGTGGCAATGCTCAGATCTGCTTGGAGTTGGTGCAGAATGGCACAAAATACACTGAACAGACTGATATTGCCAACATCCTGGCAGACTGGTTCAGTGCAAACTTCACCCCCCTCTCACCCCCAAAAGGGCCCATAACCATACCAGAAGAATGTAGAGTCCCTGAAATCACAGACATTCAGGTTAAAACAGCCCTCTCCAAAGCCAAAAACACAGCATCAATGGGACTGGAAGGTGTCTCAGGCTGCGTCCTACACGAGCTCAAAGACGAACTAACCCCTCACCTAAACACACTGTTCAAACTCAGCCTCTCCACAGGCTACCTACCTATAGAGTGGCGCACAGCAACGGTTATTCTGCTCCACAAAGGTGGAGCCACAACAGACCCCTGGAACTATCGCCTTATAGGCCTGACTAGCTTGGTCTGCAAGGCTATGGAGCACATCATCATGGAACTCATTAACAGAGACATTGGGAACCTTCAAACATTGGACCGTACCCAGTTTGGCTTTGTTAAGGGCAGATCATGCCTCCTAAACATGGTGAACTTCTTTGAGACAGTTACCAAGGATATAGACAAGGGAAAGGTGGTACACACAGACTACCTAGACCTTGCTAAGGCCTTTGACACCATTCCCCATTCTGGTATTATAGACAAGCTCACCAGCCTGAACATAACCCCCTGCATCACAAGATGGGTTGCCAACTGGCTCACAGACAGAACCCACATGGTGAGAGTTGCAGGAGCTAGGTCCGACTCTAAACCAGTTACAAGTGGTGTTCCCCAGGGCTCAGTCCTAGGACCCCTCCTGTTTGGCATATACTTCTCAGAGGTACAGGCAAGCACATGTGGACTATGGCTGACCAAGTTCGCAGACAACTGCAAACTAGGGGCTATAAATGTCTCTCCAGCTGACACAGACATCCTCCAAAAGGGTCTCACTGAGACGAATACCTGGTGTCAAAATCATGGCTTCAAGCTAAATGCCAAAAAGTGCATAGTCATCCCCTTTGGAAAAAACAAAGTATCCACAAGCTACCACATAGGTGGTAGTCCCCTAAATACGGAAGACATAATAAGGGATCTGGGGAGCCAAGTAGATAGTAATCTCACCTTTGATAATCACATTGCCAAAGTGGCTAGAAAATCCTTCTACGTGGCCCACCTAATCATAAAAGGGTTCACATCCGGATCAAAAGAGGTCATTGTACCCCTCTACTCATCACTCATCAGACCCATCATAGAGTACAATGCCCCATTTGGGATGTACCTTACAAGACACCTGCAACAGCTGGAAAGACCACAGAAGTACCTCACCAAGAGGATCACTGGCCTCAAACAGATGCCTTATGCAGCTCGACTGAAGAATCTCCAGTTGTACTTGGTTGCATACCGCCTACTCAGAGGTGTTCTCTGCCTGACATACAAGGCCATGTTCAACCCAGAATTGATAGACATGCTCCACCTAAAGAAAACCGTATCCCCTCGAGCCACATGCTCTAGGGATCTAAACCTCACCACAACAATAAATAGGACATGCTGGAGGGATCGATTCCTGTCCAAGAGACTTCCCATGCTTTGGAACAAGATCCCAATCTACATTAGGCAGAGCTCCTTGCTAACACTCTTCAAAAGAAACCTTGATGAGTGGATGGGAAACGGAAAGTTTACCTTGGGGTTCACTTCAGTGGCTCTGCTGGACAGAGGCACAGGGAACTAATCTAAGGGGGTGGCGAAAGCCAACACATTCTGGCTAGGCTTATAAATGCCTTCAGGCAGATAGCCTAGTACCAGTCTATGAACCTATAGTATGACTTATGGTGACCATCTGGGAACAGTAGTAAGGGATGGCATATGGTTGCACTGGTAAAGAGTACACATCTACTCCATATCTATAGACCATGACACTCAGGTTAGTGTTTCCTTTCTTGTAAAAAATACATAGAGTACAACTGATGCATGCAGTCATATCTCTGGGCTATGCTGTGTGGTGACTGCTCTACTGTTACTGTTCATTTGACTTTCCTTCTCATCTTCAAATATATTTTTAAAGCAGGTACTTATATTATTGTGTGTAAAAGTCATGCCTGAGTGCTCACTGACTCCTGTTCAATGAAGTCATAAGGTATATAATTAATAATCACATTTTAACTGTTTTGCAAAATAAATTCTAAACACTATGCCAGCTTCTTGCTTCATGTTACAAACACCCATGCATCCATACATGTGCCATACAAGAAAATATTCTAAATATCTTCATCAGTGGTACAGATGTGATGTTTGTTCTGAGAGTGTTGATGGAGAAATATAGAGAAGGTCAAAAGGAGTTGCATTGTGTCTTTGTGGACTTGGAGAAAGCATATGATAGGGTGCCTAGAGGGGAGTTGTGGTATTGTATGCGGAAGTTGGGAGTGGCAGAAAAGTATGTAAGAGTGGTACAGGATATGTACAAGGGTAGTGTGACAGCAGTGAGGTCTGCAGTGGGAGTGACAGATGCGTTTAAGGTGGAGGTGGGATTACATCAAGGATCAGCTCTGAGCCCTTTCTTATTTGCAGTGGTGTATGGACAGGTTGACAGATGAGATCAGACAGGAGGCCACATGGACTATGATGTTTGCAGATGACATTGTGATCTGTAGTGAGAGTAGGGACCAGGTTGAGGAGAACCTGGAGAGGTGGAGATATGCTCTAGAGAGGATAGGAATGAAGGGCAGCAGGACTAAGACAGAATATATATGTGTGAATGAGAGGGAGGATAGAGGAATGCTGAGAATGCAGGGAGTAGAGTTGGTGAAAGTGGATGAGTTTAAGTACTTGGGATCAAATATTCAGAGTAATGGTGAGTGTGGAAGACAGGTGAAGAAGAGAATACAGGCAGGGTTGAATGGGTGGAGCAGAGTGTCAGGAGTGATTTGTGACAGACGGGTACCAGTAAGAGTGAAAGGGAAGGTATGCAGGAGGGTAGTGAGACCAGCTATGTTGTATGGGTTGGAGACGATGGCATTGACAAAAAGGCAGGAGTCAGAGGTGGAAGTGGCCGAGTTAAAGATGTTAAGATTTGCACTGGGTGTGACAAGGATGGACAGGATTAGGAATCGGTATATTAGAGGGTCAGCCCATGTTGGACAGTTTGGAGACAAAGTCAGAGAGGCGAGATTGCTTTGGTTTGGACATGTGCTGAGGAGGGATGCTGGGTATATTGGGAAAAGGATGCTAAGGATGGAACTGCCAGGTAAGAGGAAAAGAGGAAGGCCTAAGATAGGGTTTATGGATGTGGTGAGAGAGGACATGCAGGTGGTTGATGTGACAGAGCAAGATGCAGAGGACAGGAAGAAATGGAAACAGATGATCCACTGTGGTGACGCCTAATGGGAACAGCCGAAAGAGAAGAAAAAGAAGATCAGTGAATGATTAGCATGCATTCTGCATACCACTAGGTCAGCATGCCACCATGCACTTTATGTAACTTTTTTACATGCAAGGGAACCTCAGATGCCTCCAGAAAGGTGAGGTACAAAGTATAGTTAAACTACAGTTAAAGAAATGTCCAGAATTTACAGAAAAAGTAAAAGATAATTTGAGAAAAGACCCCAAATTAGAAACAGTTTTACAATGCTGGTAATATTAACTCAGAACTTCTCAAATTAATTTCCAATTTTCGGGGGGATGGAACCGACTTTTGAGATGAAATTAAAAGTATTCCTTCCAAATGTGGACAGCTGAGAAGTATCCTCCCCTCCCTGAAAATACATCCATTTTTCACAGCACTGACATAAAGATAGAGACCACTGCTCTGCTGATACCCCTGCATCAGGGTGTCTATCACAGTATCAGGCCCCATGCTATGCAGTCCTTCATCTGAAGAATGCTGACTAAGGAGTTGTATATGATAATATATACAACATTCCACCACGTTATAACCCATTTTATATTGTCGATCAAGTTAAATATAGTATGTTTGTTAGCACTATAAAACTGTAATACTGGTAGAATGTTCATGAATGACACACTGTTGTGTTATCCTGAAAATTGCTATAAGGGACATACACTAATGTGTGCTATAAAGCAATCTATATCATTTATTGAAGTGGTACAGTTAAAAATAGACAGATCCCCTCCCTGGTCCAAATGACTACTACTGCTGCAGTAATTTGTGACAGAACCAGATGGATTCAATTTTCATTAATCTCCAACCTTTTTGCACATCTCATTTGTTGAACCTCAACCCAGGGCCTACCTTTTGTGCGGTGCATCACTTCCATGATGGAAGGAAAGGAATGGATAGGCCATGACAGCTACACAAATGACTATCTGGTCATTATATGCTTTTTGCTCTTTGATATCGCTCCTGCTCATCTTATGCTTTGAGTTCAGTTCCTGGGTATATCTAGACAGACAACTGGTAAACAGCCTGTCAAGCATGCCCTGTGTTTGCTTCAGAGATATTTAGAGGGCTCCCTATTGAAATGTTGACACTCGGAATGTCAAGTGCTAACAAGCTGAAAAAAGACCAAAAAAACAGGAGAAGAGTGAATGTCAAAAATCCCTCTTCTCCTCAAATATTCTTTTTGCAGGAAGGGCAAAATCCCTGCACCCTCCTTGTGGAGGCAAGCCCCCTACCCTACCTGAATTTATATACACAAACTCTGAGATTGCCATACCTCAGAGAAAAGGGAATATTCTGAGAAATGGCATCTCAGACTTGGACTTGATATATATAAGTCCGATCGTTCAGCCATTCAACCTCCATATTTTGGGACATATTCTAGTGGGTCTTAACATTTCAAATGGTTACTGTTTGGCAATATTAGCAGTCAGCTTTCTTTTAAGTAGAAACCCCTTCAAAGCATGCTCAGATGTCTGCAAGCTAATAATGAGGCTTCTCTGCCTCCTTACCCCAGATACATTGCCAGAATTGCTAGAAAGCAGTGATCCGACACTAACAATTTTCAGCAAATGTAGAAGCTTTCATGTTCAGCAATGGTTTGACATGATTGCTTATTAGGTGTTTTCTTTTATAAGTTAGAATGGAGGTCATGCATATACTTGGCAGTCAGCTAGAACTGAATTGTGTATACTAAATGCAGAACAGAACTTGTTAAGGTTTGCCATCAGTTCCATTTTGGGAAAGGGAATGATAATGGTTTAGGCCAATGGAAATGGGAACCTTGTCAATCCAAAACAGCTGCAATGGAAATTGTAATACAAAATATTAAGGCAAAGAGCTGCTAATGAGATTTATCCAACAGTTCTGAGTTTGAGTCCCCTCATTCTCAATTTGCCTAGTATGTGATGGAGCAAATCAATTAGTCATGGCTAGCAGGTCATTTCTGAGTAGAGGCACTTCTATTAAGTTGAACTATCTGTTTAACAAATAAAAATCAAAGTAAAACAGCACATTATAGCTGGCATTAGATTTTGAGGCATAACTGCAGAAGTTTTTTTTTTCTTTTGTTTGTGGGGTCCTTGACATTGATTTGTTATTTGTTTTAACATGTGCTTGATTATATTGATTTTAATGATTTGGGTGACATCTGCAATTAGGACCTACTCCAAACAAAATGCATGACTTTAAAACTATGTATGTATTTATGTGCATGTGAATAGGTGTATATGAGTGTCTGTGCATGTGTGTGTGTGTGTGTGTGTGTGTGTGTGTGTGTGTGTGTGTGTGTGTGTGTGTGTGTGTGTGTGTGTGTGTGTGTGTATTATTTTCTGTATTGTGCTCCTGCTTCCCCATTACCTGATCGTGATGCTTATGAATTTAGAACATGAGCACATATAAAGTTAATTTTTGTCAATGCTGAACACATGGCTGCAGTTGCAGTGGTTTGAAGGAATAGCCAAACTCCTAAAGTACTGAAAAAAATATTGACTGCCAAAGTTAGGAGGCATCATCTGCCAAAATAAAGAATAGCTTATTAATGTTGTGGTTTTCAAAAGCCTTGGGAAAATGTTTAGCATTTTCTTCTTATGACTTTAGTTCATGAAGAAGTAAAATTGCATGTGTGTATGAGCATGTATCGTGTGTGTGTGTCTGTGTGTGTGTGTGTGTGTGTGTGTGTGTGTGTGTGTGTGTGTGTGTGTGTGTGTGTGTGTGTGTGTGGAAAGAGGAGAGTTTTCAAAGTGAATGTGAAAACTCACTTTGAAAATGCAAATATTAAATGAACCCTACTTATTAACAAGTGACAGTTGATGTATTTGGTATGAGGGAAAAACTATGCTGTACATTACAGGACTAAACAACAAAAACTTGTATAATTACAAGGACACATTCTTCAGATTAAATTCAGGTATATAACTAATGCCGAGATTGATGAAAAGAATGCACAGTGCACTGAACTATATATGCCTAAAACAAAAGGTGAACATGTGTAAACCTGCACTACTTTAATACATTCAAGTACAGTTTAAAAACTCAGTGAAAATCCATGTATTGTACTGCATATACACTCTTTAACTGTAATGCAAAAAGTCCAGTTGTGTGATATATTTGCCGGTAATTTAATTAGGACAAGCTGAAGGGGGCAACTGCCTTAGACACAAAGTGCGGAGGGGCACAACTGGCTGATTCCAATTGCTCTTTCATGCAAAACTGGCTTTTAAAAGCCAGTATTGCACTTGCTCTCAAATTTGAGCAGTGTTGCACCAACTGGCTCATAGACAGGACATATTTTTTTAAAGTGAGAGAATCCAGATCCAGGAGGAGGCCAGCTGCTAGTGGTATCCCACAGTGTACTCCTGTTCATAATATACTTCTCTGAAATCAAGGCTAGTGTGGAAGGCCTCTGGATGACAAAGTTTGCTGATGACTCCAAGAGTGAGTCTCCCAACAATGTAGATAATCTTCAGGTGTGTCTAGATCAGACAAATGATTGGTGCAAGAACTGTGTCCTAAAACTAAATGTGAAAAAATGCATTATTGTACCCTTTGGGAAGTCAAATAGCTCTGCAAATTACTACATTAATATCACACCCATAAGAGTAGACTTAGATGTGAAAAATCTAGGTACACGGATAGATAGTAGTCTGAACTTTGAATACCATGCATCCACAGTGGTGAGAAAGTCCTTCTGCATGGCACAACATATAAGTAAAGGTATGGCATCCAGGTCCAAAGAAATTATAGTCCTGCTATACTCGGCCATCATTAGATCAATAATTGAGTACTATGTGCCATTTGGCATGTACTTGACTAGGCTCTTACAGCAGCTGGAGCAACCTCAGAGGCTCCTCACAAAGAAAGTACAGGATGTAAACAACATGTCCTATGTGGATAGATTAAAAGCCTTATCCATTTATTTTGTCTGCTACTGACTATTGAAGGGTGATCTATGCCTGACCTACAAGGCATTCACAAATCCAGCCCTGCTGGAGCTGCTACACATCCACAAGTTAAACAGCATGAGGTTTAGCCAATCTAGAGATTTAAATTTACTCAGTTACTCAAACAAAACATGCTGGAGAGACAGATATGTATCTCAGAGATCGCCCCTTCATTGGAATAGGCTTCCCATTCACATTAAGCTGAGCCCTTCCCTGGCCCTCTTCAAATGCAGTTTGGATCAATGGATGGGGAATTGCAAATTCACACCTGGGGTATTTTCTATGTCCCTTATGGACAGGGGCAATCTGTAAGATAGTCCAGGCATAGACACAAGTCCATGCCATCCTCTTGACCCTAGGGGTCATATATTGGGTGAAATTGGGTTATATTGCTAGACTTCTAAGGTCTCTTAAGCCATTTGCCTAGACATCTCCTAAGAACCTATGAACCTATGTGTGGTCTAAACTGTAGCAACTGCTTACTACATTGTAGTAAGCAGTTTGCAACTGTTTAAAAGTAAAAAAAAATACTTATTAACTGAAACCTCAGAACTGAAGCACTACATTTGGGGTATAAACTGTAGCAACTGCTACAGTTTAAAAGAGAAAAGATTTTTTAAGTAAGATCTGCGCTCTATCATTTTGTAGCAAGTGGTTTGCTACACTTTAAAAGAAATAAAGATTTTTTTTTCTTTCTTTCTTTCTTTCCTTCTTTTTATTTTGTTACTATAATGAGAGGAAGGAGAGTCATAGGAAAGGTACAAAAAGGGAATCCAATCAGCTGGGGTAGATGTTTGCATGTTATGTTTTTGGTCACCTGTTTTTATGCCAGTAGAAAGACTGGACTTTTTTGCTTTTCATTTGAAGAGCTGGGGACATTTGCAGATTGGATTTTGTCTGCAGGAAGCCAGCCAATTGGCATCCTACAGTTTTACAGAAGTCCTTTTGGGATCTTTTTTTTTTTGTTATTTTTATGCTTCTGATATTCACCATAATATTAGACAATTTATGTGCACTTTGCTTCAAAGTAATAGTTGGATTATCTAGCTCAATGTGTGAGCTGCATAGTTCAGTCAATGAGTAGCACACTTAGCAAAAGTTTTTTTTTTTCATGAGTGTTCATGAGAACCATTACAAAGGTCATGGCTGGCATTGCTTATACTGTATCTATGCACATCCCGGTATTTTAGATTTCCATGCCCACAATCAGAAATCACATATGCGAAGCACCAAAACCAAGCCACCTACAAAATAAGGACTTTCCATAACATCTAATTGTGTAATATCCATCAAACATGGTAAATAGAGATGTTATCAGTCTCTGAAAAGCACAGTGTATAACACTGGGCTTCAATAACATATATAGTTTGATAATTTCAGCACTAGGGAGGACAGAGCAAAATATGCAGCATAAAAAGAACAGCAATCACATTTTGTTTCTCTGCAGTTAAGACCTCTTCCTGGTATAAGCTAACCTACCATATTGTCATAGTCAGCAACACAGGAAAATCAAGGCTATAAAAGTTAAGAACATCCAAACAAAGGCTCACATAGTTTGAATAACCAGAACCAAAATAAAACACTTAGTATGAAGATATTTAATAAAATCGACCAAAAACACTAAAAATCTTATAAAACAACTTGGTAGTAACAGTTAAGTGCTTTCGTTCTCAGTATAGGACTTCATCAGAACCATTGAAAACATAAAAGTGTTAGTATAATTATCAAAAGGAAGTCATGTGCAAAGGTCAAAGTTGACAAAATAAAATTTGTGTTTCTGGTTTGAAAAAAAACATGGCTAAAACATACACTAGAATAAAATGCTTACTAAAATCTACAAAGTTCTAGATTGTACACAAAATAATAAATGTTAAAGTGCTTGTATAAATACCAAAAGAAAGTCATGTGCAAAGGTCAAAGTTGACAAAATAAAATTTGTGTTTCTGGTTTCAAAACACAATGGTTAAAACATGTATTAATATGAAATGCTTGCTAAAGATCTACAAGTCCTAGATTGTACACAAAAAAAAAAATAACTATAGTTTTTCTGCCCTTAATCTGAAAACAGATAAAATAGAAATGACTTATTAAGACCAGGGTAGCAGGATGCATTTAGTTTTAATTGCCAGAATAGTTGTCTATACTCAGTATTGGTTTCCCAAGAACCACCTCTGCTGTTGAAGGGAATGATTTCCAATATTGGAAAAATTGATGCATGCCTGTGTGTTTAAACAGTGCATTGTTAAGATTACACTTGGAAATTCCATAATTCTTCTCATAAATACATTTGTAAAATTGTCTTTCTTTCTTTCCCACATAAAATGCAGGGCAAACAGAACACAAAGCAATATAAGTAGTTCCCTTTGATTCTCAGTTACCATTAGCCAAGTATATCTTAGTGTGAATAAAGTGAATCAAAATAATAAAGTCTTTTTCTAAAATGTTGGAGCATTGACCACAAGCCCCATGTTTTCTGGTGCCTTTTGTGGTGAAAGTAAGTTTATTATCCATTTGTAGTTCTAACATACATTTTATATTCCTCTCTATGTTATAAACAAAAGACGAGGTGTTACCCAAAGTGTTGCATATACTCTTATTGACTTTGAAAATATTCCAATTTCTTATAAGATCTCTGATTTCCTTGGAGTGCAAATTGTGGGTAAGTTCTAATGAATTCGTAAAACTTTTAACATCAGTATTTCTATGGGTCATGTGTTTGGGGTAATTACTGAAAGTTTTCTCTGTTCCTAGTTGTTGTTGTGTCTTTTGGCTTATCCCGGTTAGAGGTCGCCACAGCAGAACTCCGGTCCGCTAATGTTTGGTAGTGAATTTTTACGTGTCGAGTTACCAGCCCTGATGCACAACCTTCAACGAAGGTATGCCCATTCACACATGCCTCCACACAGAAGACTCTGTAGCTGAGAATCGAACGCGACAATGTCTTGCTGTGAAACGACAATGCTACCGCAGCACCACTACCACGGGTAGTGGGAGATATTTATTCCTCCACCCACTAAAGATCTTATTCTTAACTTCAAGTTTCTTTGGGTAACCCTTTTGTAGGAACATGTCCCTGATTGTATCAGCTTCACTTGAGTAAGAGTTATAAGAGTTGTAATTGACATTCATATGACATTGGCATAATACCTCATGGAAAAGGAATAAGCAATCCACTGCACTATGCATTCTGTTCAACAATCTCAGCATCAGTCATATTCCTGAATTTAATCTGAAGAAAGTGCCCTTGTAACACTGTCAGCTTTTATAGATAGATATACAGATCACCTCATAGTGTCTCATGATTACAGGAAGTGTCAGAAATACAGTCATCAGTCTGTGAACAGTACCTTCATATAGCTCAGCAATGAACTTCTTAATCCAGAAACATCAGCCCAAATTTTGAATAACCAGATCATCTGTTGCATCAAATAACTTATTGAAGAATATATCTTTAATATTAATACTAACTTACCTGGAAGGAGGAATCCTGGGCTATTTGTAGTTTGCCTTGGATGACAGCTCTGCATTTATCATGTGGCACTATAATAAACCATTAAACAAGTCTTTTATCAATGAGCATAACAAGCAACAAACTGAATTATTCTAGTGTATTTACCCCAACAAAACAAAAGATGTTTCAAAAAAATATATCAATGGATAATCAAACAACTAAAATGAAATATACCTCAATAAGCACACATAAAAAGAAACATCCAACAAAATATCCAAAATGGCAGCTAAAGACAATAAAATATCTTCTGCAAGAAAAATGAAACTAGAGCAATGTTTTGGTGTGGAAGAATTAAAGTCTGCACTTGCCATTGTAAAATGCTATCAAAAGTGCTGCTGTACAATTAATCTTTATAAATACCTCTCTAAACAATACTTCAGACAGACTGGGCCTTTCTGAAAACCACATCACTAACTAAGAAGATAAGCTCTTTAACTTAGATAAAATGGTCTTACAACATAGTAACAATGTAGGAATAATCCAAAAAAAAGAACAAACCAAGAAAAAAATCCTTCTGTGGCCAAACGTTGAGCAATGAACACACGAGCAAAGGTCCAAATGTTTTAATGCTTTCCAAGTGACAAACCAGCAGAATAAAAAGCAAAATAAACGCTCTTAATCAATTGCGTTTTCGTCTTCAACAAATATGACTTCATCAGATACTAAGAACAATTAATTAATCAAAGTTTTATATATGTGCAAGTGTTTCAAATTAACCTATCAGTCAGAGTGCATCAAATACCAACCAATCGTTACACTGTTCTTATTAAGAAACTTCTAAATAAAATATACATATATCCAAAATCATTACATTTCTTTCTAAATTTAAATAAATACATTTAAAAACAGATTTATTTAAAAACTCTTAATTTTCTAGTATTAAATACTTTTACTCATTATAATTTTTTTTCATTTAAAAATACTTTGAATTATATACATGTTTAAAGCAATTAATTTGATGAAATAATGTTCCTTTTACTTGACATAAAGTGCTTAGTAAATAGCACCATCTGTTGGACTCATTCAAAATTACAATTGGAAGATATATTTCTTTGTTATATATCTGCAGCCTTTAATTTAAGTACTGGGGTTATAGAGATGGCATCATTAAGTCCAGGTTTTTTAGTGGCGTTCAAATATATTTGCCACCAAAGTTCTCTGTAACTAACCCTCTCTTCCCATAAGCCACCTCTAGTATCCCTTTTTACCTGCTCAATAACATAAAATTCAAATTTAGCATCCCTACAAACTTTTGTGTGCCTATATAAGGCATTGGTATCTTTAGCCTTTGAAATTTCATAATAATGCTCGTATATTCGCCTCCTCAAGACTCGTTCAGTCTTTCCTATATAGAAAGACCTACATTTTTTACAAATTCCCATATATATGACACCCTTTGTTTCACAATTGTAATAGCCATTAATTTTTATAATTTTGTTTCTACTAGGGACTTTTATTTCTGTAGAGTTTGCCATGTATTCGCATTGATTACAATGACCACACTTGTAACTACCCATCCTTATTTGTCCATCAATTCCGTAACTTGTTTTGTTTTCCTTGATTTTGGACTCTAAGATTTCCTTAATGGTCCTAGAATTCCTATATACAATTTTAGGGGTTAAGTTATTAATACTACTTAGATCAGATAAATCTGAAAATTTAGTCCATTCTTTACGAAAGACTTCACTAAATCTAATGTTGGACATATTAAATTCTATAATTAAAGCCTGCTCATATTTGTTTTCGGAATCCACATCCATATTGTTTTCATTTGTAGGTCCAATGACTATTTTTTGTCCTTTTATGGGTTGAAATTTTGTCGCTCTACCCAATTCAACTTCTATTCTCAAATTAGTCACAAAATCATGTGGATAACCCCTTTCCTCAAACATTTTACTTAATGTATTGCATTCAACCAAAAAATCTTCACTAGAGCTTGTCATTCTACTACCCCTCACAAACTGAACTTTAACAATATTTTTCTTGCAGTGTGAGGGGTGTAGGAATGTAGGAATATAATAAAAGAAATGCTATGTTTGTCCACTAGCTAAAAACATCACGAATCCTCCATGTAAGACTTAATAAGTCTTACTCGGAGGCTGCAGTTGAACGGTATGATGTCAGCGTGCCATGAATATGCATGAGGGCACGCTGACCCAACCGTAAGTCCTACACAGACCGTGTAAGAAAGCAGGGGGCGAGTCTGACTGCCGAGCAGTCTAAATGTCCACGCCCCTGCAAGTGTTTAAAATAAAAGGAAATAAACAAGAGCGAGTCCGCTCAAATGTCCCTGCACCCAACACCTCACTGCCTAATATTGTAAACCCCCATCATACATCTAAAACGCATAACCCTAAATTTTTTTTAAATACCCAAAATAGCTGCCTGTATTTGCACATGTGTGCGCGTGTGTGCCCATTGCTTAGCTACAGTTAGCAATTTTAACATGGAAGAGCATAAGAAAGAATGTTTATGCAAATCACACCAAATAGCAATAGTGTAATGGTAGAGTGTTCGCACAAAGCAGAGGCATTCATGGTTCAAGTCCCACCACTCCCTTTCATATTTATTTTTTAAATCAGTATATGGAATAATACCCAACATATATGTTTAAACATAACTAAAAAGCAGTGAAATGGCCAATGTATCAGTGAATAAAATAAATATTTTAAAGGATCCCAATATAAAATTGCCCGCAGTTAAGCAGCGCTTCACCCAGCGCAATGTAGTTGCCCATAGCTAAATCGCACTTTACCCAGCACAATGCAGTTGCCCATAGCTAAATTGTGCTTTACCCAGTGCAAAATAGTTGCCCAAAGCTAAATAGTGCTTTACCCAGCGCAATCGTTTTGCGCAGAGGTGAGCGCCGTGCCAACCAGAGTACTGTTGGACAATGTGGAGCAACGTAGAGCAAAGTCGCTTAAACACAGCCACGCCCCGTAACCTGTCTGGATAGTAGTAAAATAAAAAGCAATGATAAGGTTTGAACCCAGGGCACTGTGCACCATAATCAAAGTACTGAACCACTAAGCCACAACAGCTTAGGATAAATGTCCACTGTTAACATATATATAGTAATAAATGTTTGATTAACCATTGCTAAGCAGGTCTGCAGTCAGCCGAGAATATTCAAAAATGGCCAATCACAGAAAAGTGCAGGAAATGCGGCATATTTAAGCCGCATAGGCAAGAATACTTGCCATAGCTAATTGTAGCTCCCATCTGCAGTTAGAATGTCTGGTGCTGGAGAGGGAACATGGTTTCGAGCGCAACGCTGGGGCATCGAGGAGTCAAGATATATGGTTTGGCTCCTAGTCCATCGGCATGAGACTTGACTCCTGCAGGGCCAGTTCCAAGGAACAGAGTATAAGGCGGAGGCTTGGAACCGGTTGGCTCATGAACTCACCAGTGCCACAGGCGTCCCTCGGACTGGTGAGCAGGTCCGTCACCACCATGCAGACCTGAAGAGGTGGAAGCAGGACCTTCTGAACCAGTGGATCCAGGATCCAGGAGGCCCATCAAATGCGGGATGCCCCACTACTAAGTAGGTAGCCATGGAATGCAGTATGTGAGATAAGCTAATATAGTCTAAATAATGGATAGGTATGTCTCAATATCCCTTTATTTACTCCAAAGCTGCAGGTGCATGCGCTATGAATCAACAAGCCTATGCAGATAGGCTGCTAAGGCTGCGCCACCAGGCAGGTTAGTAAATATTCTGCATGTATTGTTACATGATATATGTGAGTGAGCATGAGAAAAGTGTTTAAGCCCAATAATACAGCAATAAAATGTCCTGATTAAATCCTCTGCATGTACTGTTATATAACAAACGTCAGTGAGCCAGAAATTGAGTGTACTAACCCACCAATCAAGCTAAAATAATTCTGGAATACTATCCCTGCATGTATTGTCATAACATATAAGTGAGCAGGCCTGAAAAAGAGTGTTGTAACCTATCAAGAAAGGTAAAATATGTCCTGAATATGTCTTCATTATGCACTGCAATAACAAGTAAAGGAGAGAGCATGTAGAAAAGAGTGTTCAATGTAATTAATAAAGGTATAAAACTTGGAGTGTGTCTGTGTCACTTACTATGAAATGTTGTTGTACCCTTGCAATAATAAATAGTACTGTTGTAATAGGTGCTGTCAACCCACAGTTGTGCAGTCCCATAGGAAGTGGATGAAGGAAGTGGCAATAGCTGTGAAGTATAAAACATTCATTCCCTGAATAAATCCTCTGCATGTACTGTTACATATCATAAGTCAGATAGGCAGGAATAGAGTATAGTAGCCCATGAATAAAGCAAAAAACTGTCTGTAATACTATTTCTGCATGCACTGTCATAGATAAAACGTGAGTGATCCTGTAAAACAGTCTTGTAACCTATCAATAAAGAAATAACATGTCCTGAATAGGTCTACTGTATGCAGTTTAATTTCAAATACAGGAGAGAGCCTGTAGAAAAGAGATTTAATGTAAATAAGAAAGGTATAATACTTGCAGTGTGTATGTGTCAGTTACTCAAAAATGTTGTTGTACCCTTGCAGTGAAAAAATGTTACTCTGTTGTAGTAAGTGCTGACAACCCCCAGTCGTGCAGTCCCATATAAAGTGGATGAAGGAAGTGCCAGTAGCTGTGAAGTATGCAACAGTCCTAAACAGTGTGAAATGGTTGACATGCATAGGTAAATCTGGCACACGAGTAGCCTGTCAAGGTGTTCCCCAGAAATGTTAGTGTGTTACCTGAAAAGTAGGGTTGTGTAGAAAACAAGTGAAAAAGCCATGTGAACACATACAGATGTGCAGATACATAAACAAGTCAATTTAATACAAGCATGTAGCAGTAACATCTGCATCCTGGACAGTTACCATGTCAGATAAAGGCCAGGTATATCATGAAGTAGCAAAACCCATAACGCAATCAAATGCATGTTGCCTAGTGTAAGAATACATGTAGGGGATATACACCTGCAGTCAATAGGAATGTAGTGTACAGTTGAAGTACTAATAAGATGTTAATGGAGGTTTCTTTTTACACCCTACTCCATGTGCATAAACAATGCAATTCCACACCTCAATGGGTATGTCTAATCTCATAACATTTGTTGGGACATATGTCCTATTGTTATATAAAATATGCACTAACTTTGATGCATGTCGCCTGTTAAAACACCACAATCTTGGTGGCCTGTTGCCACCAATCATTCCTGCATGCTGTTGGAATGTCCACTGTCGTTCAATACATGCATGTGTTATGCTTGCTATTCAACTGTTGTAACCCTGGTGTGTTGGGTTAATGGGAATATTACTGCATGCTGTTACAACTAACTTGGAATGCTGTTGTCTATGTTGTAATTAAACACACCTAATCACAGAACGTATGGGGAAGGCCGGTCCCAGCGCGGACCCACCTGTCCCACCTCAGCTGGCAGTTGCACCTGGCACCAGCAGGTCTGGTGCCCAGCCCGGGCCACCCTCCTCCATACGTCCTGTGCCACCTTCGGGTGGAAGTGCTGCAGGGGATGGGGCTCGCCCCCCCCCCCGCAAGCGTGGGCAGAGAAGGGCCTCCTGTCATCCTCCAAAGGATCCGGGTTGTGGTGTGTAGGGAGATACAGCATTTAGTCGCTGATCCCCTATGCCAACTCGAGGCGAGAGTGGCGCGACTCACGGGTGAGCCTGCTCCTCCTACGCAGCCCCCAGCACAGAGATCCTTGGGTCTGTGAAGGTCCAGTGGTGACTGCCCATGGGTGGGGATTTCAGTCCCACTGTTACCATCTGTGGGCTCATGGGCTTGCGATTTCCAAACATCCATCCCCGTCAATTGTGTTTACCCACCCCATATGTCATACTCCGCCCCTGTATGCATCTTGTTTGTCTTGTCTGTTTACCTACCCAACCTACCTCCCCAAATATACTTACTTCCTCTACCTCACTTTCCACTCTCCCCTGGAAAAAAAAAAAACAAAAAGGACAATCTGTACCTGAAAAAATATTACGCCCCATACAGAGCTTCCCATTTCGCATTGGACATGTACACTGATAATTCTAATTGGCAGTACAACAAACTATGTTGTCCTCACCCCTCTCTCAGGCGTGGAAGGTTTCAAATTTCACTCCAAATGTTCAACATATGCACAGCTGTTGCTGGTAAAGAAATGGGCAGCTATGGACCTTCCCTACACCCGTCCTGAACATCCCGAGCTTGTTTCCCTACTGTCTTTCCCTCTCTGTGCCCCCTTTTTCACCACTTTCCTATCTCCCCATTTTCTTTTCTTTCAAAGAAATTAGCATGGGGGTTAGCGGGAGTAAGCACTTTTATGCAGTAATAAGCCGGATTAAGCGAGTGTGCACATGTGTGCGCTTAGCTAAGCATAGCTAAGCATCACGCAAACCCGCGCAAACCCACTTACTACTGCTTAAAAGTGCCTTAGTCACTCTATGGCAGGGCCTTTATTCTGCTGAGCAACAAAATATAAAACCTCTGCCAGACTCGAGCCCCAGACCATTGACACAACAGACTGCATGAATTACCACTAAGCCACAGCAGATATACAAATAACTTGGTTCTGAAATAAATATATCATGCATTACAATGTGGGAATGTAAATGGAAATTAGAAATGGTATAACACAAACCCTTTTCTGTGGGTCTTTACCAGCAGTGGTTGTGGAATTGCATGACATGATTGTGAAAGGAGAACCAGCCATCCTAGCAGGGAAAAATGTTACAGTAGCACCTTACAAACAACACACAGTATCAGACCAGGATAAATACTGTCCACAGGCATACAGTGCAATAACCACATTTGTATGGCAGTTAATTGTGTAAGTGAGAAAAAAGTACATACTCCCATGTATCCTGTGTAAGCATCTGGAGGGGTGCGTACATGTCTACACTGAGATGTGTGTACTAGAAGCAGCAATATGCAGGTATGAGTGCAACATGCATATAACTGGCTACAACCCTAGCATCAGATAAGAGATATATACCAACCTTCAGACTGACACAACGGTGTCCAGAGCAAAGAAGAATGAGACCCACCTTTGAAATCTGAAAGGGCTACGCCTACCTAACTTAGCATTTTATAGCAGTGGGCTGCAATCACAGTGAGTAATGCAATCACCAAACAGCAGGCTGCATGCAAGTACTGAATGGTGGGCAGCAATTGGTGCAGAGGCTGTCACATGCACAAGTGCAGATACCTAGAAAAGCAGGCTGTACCTGCAGTCCACACATGCAATTATATCATTGCAGGTGATGTGACATAAAGAGTGAGAGAGAGAGAGAGACACGGACACAGACTGAGACAGAGACAGAAGAGAGGGAGAAACAGAGATCGAAGGTTAAATAGAGGGCAAGAACCCAAAACAAACCAGCAATAAAAAAATAAATAAATAAACCGTAACACACGGAGCAGGGAAATACAAAGGTAAGGTATGTAACTCAAATGTATGTGTTGGCATGTTGTAGATGTTCCCGAAGAGTACTCTACACACTGCAAATCATCCATGTGTGGCAGCAGTATGTATCTATCTGTATCTGCACATGTGCATAGGGCAAGGGACATACTGCAACTGTTAGTGAAGGGTGGAGAGCTATCTGTCAGTGAATGTTGATATGTGCATATATCCATGTAGGTCGTAGTGTGTGGCCTAGAAAACAGCATACAGTGTGCAGGAGTGGCCTTAGGTCAACTGATGCCCTAGGCAAAAGGGCCCCACAGTGCCCCCTACCACACTTCCTGGTGCCCCCATCCTTGTGTCCACATAAATAGTGGAAAAGCACCCCTGCTAGAGCTGCGCCCTAGGTGGCCGCCCAGTAGGCCTAAGGCCAGCTATGGTAGTGTTGATATATGTCATGTGGTGGTTAAATGCTGTGGGACAGATTTGTCAGATCTGATGTGTTACAGACAGTGAGGCCTGCTAATGCTACAAGGGCTGAGGACACCCACATGCATTCTGCACAAAACTGTGCAATGTAATCACATACCTGTACATCCCACAACTGTCGCATAAGTGAGATCCCACCAAGAAAAGTGGACTGTACATGTGCTTATATGTACATCCATGTGTACAGCAATGGATGTGTACATGTATGTGTATAGATATGCATATATATAATATATAGATATATATATACATCTATATATACATCTATATATATATATATATATATATATATATATATATATATATACATATAGATATACATATATATATATATATATATATATATATATATATAGAGAGAGAGAGAGACAGAGAGACACAGGGTCATATGTACCGCAACAGGTGTGTGGTGAACAAGGCATGGACTGTAGACAAGTGTTGATACTGCAGTGCCATTCCACCTTCCCAAAACAGTGTACCCATTAACTAACACATAGGCAGATATCTACTTAACAGTGAAGGTGTGATAAGGGAACATGGGACACAGGTGGACAGTAGCCTCCACTTTGATGAAGACAGTGCCACACTACACCTGTAATTTGTATGTGTGGTATGTGTCATGACAACAGGTGTGTCATCTATGGAAGTATAGGTTAGAGTTCCCCTCTACTCATCACAATGCCCTGTGTGGTATGTACTTCACATGACAACTACACCAGGTGAACAGGCCACAGACAGACCTCCCAAAGGGTAATACTGTCTGCAAACAGATGCCCTATGCAGACTGACTCACAAAACCACAACTACACTGTATTGCATACTGGCCACACAGAGGTGACCTCTGCCGGACATACAGAGGTATGTCACACCCATAGCTGGGTGACAACCACCATGGCAACATATCACAACCCCTCGGGGTTACACGCTCTAGGGCCCTAAGCCTTGTCAGCTCACTAAACAGCACATGCTGGAGGGATAGGTTCCCATCTCAGACATATGCCATACACTGGAATAGACCACATAGCAATAGCAAACAAGACTCCTCCTTAGCAGTTGTTATAAATACCCCTGATGATTGTGTGGGAAATTGTTAATACACCCCAGGAAACACCTCTGTGGTTTAGGTTGGCAGGGGCAAGTGAAATCAAAGTACATGTGTGTCAAAGGCCAGGGTAGCATATGGCTAGGCTGCCGTAGGCCCTAGGGCCAATAGCATATTGCCTACCTATGACACTATGCACTCACACATGTACTTAATGCAATAGCTGCTATGTGAAGTTGAATATGTGTAACGCTGAATATGTGCAAGGTCTGTAAATGTGTGATAGCTTAGTGTGATGTTGTATCTGACATGGTAGTACCTATCCTAGCTGTGAGGACAGCAACTGATGTGTAATCTACTGTTAGGCAGACATAGTAGTACGGCATATGATGTGACGTAGTTCTCTGTTGTCCAATGTGGTGTCTCATTGTAGGCTAAAGCAATACATGTATGCTTAGTGAGTGGTACTGCTGGTGAATCCATCACCACTATGAACTGTAGTACTACCTGAAGCTGTAGGGCTAAATAGCACAGTATGGTGTGCGTTCACATTGCTTGGAAACACTGTCATGTGTGTTTCCTGTAGTCTGCATAGAGGACAGACTGCAGGCATAAGGGTGTGTAAGTAGTTGCACACAGCACCGTATGGTACACAGGTAATGCTCATCTGTGTTGTCATACATTGGTGCGTTTTATGTTTGCCTGATGTGTGTGTGATTATGCCTGTACAATGGCTGCAATCATATGTGTGTTACAGGGTTAACGTCTGTATCCAGCAACATATATAGTCTGTTACAGCAGTATGCCACCTATAGTAACAACTGGACACATCTGTTAGGCAGGGCTAAGGCGTCAATGACTAGGGTGTTTGACTGGTACTACTGTACCTGTACTTTACATCCATTGCAATGGATAACATCTCTGTTCGTGCATTGGTGTGATATACACCCCTGTCTTGAGGTTGTGCAATGTGTTACAAACAGTGTGTCAGGTACTGTTGTATAGTGGTGTGATATATATAGTCTGCCAGGCAGTGTTAGTTAGTTGTAGCCTGAGAACCAATAAGTGTTATTGAACATGTGTAACCACTGACAGACAATAGGATGGTATATATGTCAGTAAAGTGATATCTGTGGGTAAAGGTGTAAAGTGTGCCACAGGACACTCTCACACATATTGTTCTTATCTTTTTCAGCCAGATGGCCCACCAACGCAACCCAGCTTACACAGCAGAAGAGGAAGAGGTGATAGTCAACAGCCTTTTGCAGCAGTACACTATGCTCTTCTCCAGAAGCAGCCAACACCAGCAGGAGTGGACTGCACTGTGGCAGGAACTTGTTAGTCAGGTAAATAACATAGGCATGCATAACCGGACATATGAGCAGGTACGCCATCACTGCAGTGATTTAATTAGACAAGTCCAGCGGCGTGCGTCTGATATCCAAAGACAGCAGCTTGCCACAGGTGGTGGAGTGGCCATTCATCCCCCCCTCACCACAATGGAGGAGCTGCTCCTAAGCATGGTGGCTCCTGGACAACAGCTACAGCAACCTTTGACATGTGTTGTAATGGAAGCCGGAGCCACCCAGCGCATCCACCTGGAGCAAGCAGGTAATATGCCCTATCTGTAGACTACAGTTAACTGTATTGTTATATTATGTGTACGTGAGATGTGTACTGTGTGTTTAGCCATTCCACTGCCTACTGTTGTGCAATACAGATAGTTTGTATAATATTCCTACACCTGTGACTGTTGGCTGTTGTTGTACTGCAGTTTAGCATACCCACTGTAGCAATGCCACAGTTGTGGCCACTGATGAACCCTCTCATATTCTCGTAGGTCCCTCTGGTGTAACGGCAGGGCAGCCGATCCATGCTGGTGAGTGTGTTATACCTGCAATGTTGGTAATGAAATATGCATGTCATAGGTGAGGTGTAGGCCATGTACACGTAACACACCTACGCATAATGCATGTCATGCATGTTTTCTGTGAGATGTTGCACAGCTCAGTAATGTCAGTAGCTGCCTCAATGACATGCAATACACAGAGCATGACACACAGTTGTGTCAACTCCGTACTGCACATTGGATAGGCATAGTTGCAACACCTGTACACAACATCAGACATTCATCACATGCAGTACACAAAGTAATGCTACATATGGCATAACCACACACCCGCTGTAAGGTCACACGTCAGTATCCCACATGTCATCCACACACACATGATGTACCTCAGAGGTAGAGGCCTATCACGGGGCTGTGCAACACTCTTCAACACATAACACAGTCATGTTAGGCAATGCACGCTACTGGGCACCTCATACACCCATGTACAAAGTGGCCATGTAATAGTGAATGTATCCACGGCACTGCAGTTCAGGTACAGCATGCTAGGCAGTGGTCTGTTACACAGTAGTAGCCGTGAGTGACCACAAGATGCATGATGATGATTATGGCACATGGTACTACACCCCATCCAGTTACAGTGACCACAGTACTACACATAGCAGTCTTTGCTGTGCACCTCATTGTTCTGTGTGTGCAAACATATGCACCTATACACACCATGCATAGCATGTTGTGTGTGTGCTTACATATGCTAGTATACACATTTTGCACAACAGTCGCCATCTGTACAAAGAGTCACATATATGTTCTGGAATGCTATTGGGTGTTTAGGTCACATAACACACATTGGGTATGTGTGGTGTTTAATGTTGCAGTCGTGTAGCATGCCATGTCATGGCTGGCAACAACATATCTGCAATTTGTCCCACATGCACCATAACCACTGTGCAATGTCCATGTCGTGCATTGGGATTCCTTCACATCTACATGCACCACTCATCCCATGTCTGCACACTGCATGCATTTGCTACACCTGTGCCCACTATTATGTGATATGGACACAGACACTGTCATCAGACATGGCAATCTATGTGTCACACAGATTACACATGCAGTCATGGTATGTATACCACTGAGTGATGGTGCACATGACATTGCAGAGCAGATAATACTTGCACAGCAATGGTGTGTCCATGTACACATTGTGTTCCAGGGTGCAGCCAATCACTGAACAACTACACACATGCATCAAAGCCATGTATAATGTCATTAGATAGGGCTGTTTACACTTGCATGGCATGGTGTTGAGCAACACATGGTCTGCCTGCTAACACGTGTGTGGTGACTGTTTGCCTTGTGATACTGTCACCCGCCATTACCCACTATTGTGTATGTGTTGAATTGCTGGTGTGTGTGTGTGCGTGTGTGTGTGTGTGTGTGTGTGTGTGTGTGTGTGTGTGTGTGTGTGTGTGTGTATGTGCTGTGGTGAGCAGTGTATATCTGTGCATGTGTGCATGTGTGCATGTGTGCATGTGTTCATGTATGCATGTGTGCATGTCTGCATGTATGCATGTGTGCATGTGTTCGTGTTCATTTGTGCATGTGTTCATGTGTTCATGTGTGCATGTGTGCATGTGTTCATGTGTTCATGTGTTCATGTGTGCATGTGTGCATGTCTGCTAACATCATGTACAGATTGTAAAGTGCGTTTCCTGTCTTCCTTCCACAGGTGCTGTGTTAGGCATGGCTGAATGCAGCAGGGAACCTGATGTCACGGCCACTAATAGTGGAGATGATGAGACATGTATTGTGGCACAGGAAGGTCTGACAGGGTCTGTCGTTGGTCCACCAATTGACAGTACACAGTGGTCAACCCCATCTATGCACACACTCATACTGCCAATACATCCCTCATCACCAATGGTCGTAGCTGAGGGACAGCATACAGTTGGCATTGACCAGGAGAGTGTGGTACCTATGGCACGTGCATCCCCTCACAGCAGCCATAGCCAGATTACCGGAACGGTACCACATAGGCAGATGTCCAGGGGTTCTCGGGGGAGCACCACTAGTCATATTGCCCCTGGCAGACGTGCCTCCGGAGGTATCACAACCTCCAGTATGTTCCGGGCTGTAATTCAGGCACAAGCATGTATGGAATGGTACACCTGACAGGGACTAAGGGTGCAGAGGGCCCATTACACTGCTATTAATGACAGCATCCGTGACCTTGCCGGTGCCATTCGGAATTACACTGAGGTCATTGATAGCCATTGGAGGGAGACATTAGATGTCCTCCACAATGTGTTAGCCATGAGCCAGGACCATGCGGGAAGGATGAGAAGCCGACTTGGATGCATGCCAGCAACAGCATCAGCTGGCAGTCGTCGCGGATGGACCACGGATCACAGCCACTCCTGTAGTGGCAGTACCAGCCCCAGCAATGCTGGAGCTGGCCTGTCCATTGACTGTCCTACTAGACCACGTGCACGTGGCGCTGGCCAGTCCCAGCAGGGACATGGGTCCAGTCATCATACCTCTGCCTCCGATGATAGCACCCAGTCAGGTTTGTTGCCCGATACTGCCCGTAGCACCCCTGCTAGGCACAGGTATGGTGTCCATGGCCAGAGACAGTGCTCTGTATGGCCTAGCAGGTACAGTCTGTGGCTATCCCACAACCGCCCATATATGGCAGCCACATGGTGGAGTTGTGTGCATGCATACACACACACATTTAACATGCAACTAGGGCTCACACATACACACACATTACATCAACATTGGCCCATGCAGTACTGTTGTCCTTCACACACACAGACACATACACACACACACACACACACACACACACACACACACACACACACACACACACACACACACACACATGCCGATTGGATATGTCAATGTCGGGCTCTGGCAAACCTACAACACGCCCTGTGCATATGATGACACCTGTGCCACCTCCTGTCATCTGTTACATTGATGCAGGAATAGGCTAACATAGTTCTGATGCACAGGGTGACATTATAGCAGTGTAGCAATAGTAGCAAGTTGCCAACAGGAAGGTGTACTGATATCCTTGTAGGTATATCTGAGCAGGCATTATGCATCACAGCTCTGATAGTCATTGTAGCATTGTTTACACCAATGTTAGGTCTGAGTATGTATTGTCCACCCATGTGCCACTTGGCTGAAGTGTACAGTGTTGCCAGCATGTGTTAGTGAGTGGACAGTACGTGTGTGATGTGTGCATTACAAATTAGCAGGTGTACATCTGTGAACATGGTGTGTGCGCACTGTCTGCATGTACATGCATAGTGGACACATGAGATGTGCGACATACCCTGTTCTACACATTGTTAACATCTCATGGTATCTTTTGATGGCCAGTATGCATTCTACTACAGATATGTACTAACATGGGTACACATGTGTGTATGACATGGGTTCCACTATGCTGTGGGTGATACCGTTGATATCTGTCAATGATCTGCAGTCTGGCAGTATACACCACCTCAACAGCATGACTATAAACAATCATTAGATGATGTCCTGACAAATGACTCACAGTTGTAGGGAACTCAGTAACAGTTGGATCCTTCCAGTACTATACTATAACAGTAACCAGTGGTGTGGACCGCCACACGTTCCTGGGACCACACCTGTGTGGCATAAAGCCCACTTCAGTACATGCAAACATACTAGGGATATGTCCATCCACATCTGGAAATGCATGCATTGGCCTACACTGCATTCCCCAGATGGGACGCATATCCTACACAAGGGTATCATACAGACAGATACCTGTTGTCCAATACATGCTGTATAGCAGTATGCCGTCTATGGCATAGTCATCCACATTTACTATACATACTATCCCAACAGTACCACATAGGTGATAGCCCTTTACATGTATGTTGGGTACCAATGTGTACAGACAGACACGTGTTATGTAATCTGTCCCTTGGTATCCACATATCCATAGGTATTGTGGGGTCCCTTGGTGTTTCACATAACACATTAGGGGCCTGCATGCATATCCACAGGGCTAGTGCACACCTATCATGACTGTCCATTATTGTCAGTCGTTGTTGTGTATGAACATGTCTGACATATACCCCAGCAATTACCCTCACTCACAGTACTCTATAGTATGTGTCATGGGTGTGTGTGGCAGGGATGTCCTTGGCCACGGATCACTACATTGGCCGGCCTTGACGCAGACATACATATGTGGCCTATGATCTGAGAAGCAGCAGCACAATCTGTCAAAGGTTACAAATGTATTCATGTAGTATGCAGGCTTCACACCTTTGTACTGATTGAGGTCACATGTACACAAATCTATTTGACACGCAGATACACAATGTGTGCAATGCACATACTGTTTGAAACATATGTTATACCGAAGTAAAAGCAAAACCCACACTGCATTGACCACCTGTGGCACACACACACACTCCATGTTTGCAGGACTCAAACCCCTACCTAACTTGGTAAGGACACTAGTGAAATATGCATTGACATGATGCGTTATTTGCTTTACTGGGAGCATTCTTTTCCAAAGCTCTATTTGTAGGATGCTGACATCATCACACTTGGCAAAGAGGTATTCACCACTCCTAATGTATTTCCACAGTCTCCAAAAAGGCCACTCCTCTCAAAGGCAGTCTCATACACACACACACACACACACAATCAGCATTTCCAGGATTCAAATCCCTACCTAAATATGTTATGATATTGGAGAGATGCGCATTAACATGGCATGCTATATGCATTAGTGGGTGGTTTTCGTTCTCCTTGAATATTTGTAGGATGCTGACATCATCAGACTTTCCGAAGAGGGATGTACCTCTTTTAAAATGTGTTTTCACAGTCTCCAAAAAGGCTACTCCTCTCAAAGGAGATTACACACATACACCCCCCACCCACAAACTTGGCATTTACAGGACTCAAATCCCTGCCTGGTTATGTCATGACACTAGTGAGATATGCATTAACAAGATGTGCTGTTTGCTTGACTGGGAGCATTCATTTCCAAAGCTCTATTTGTAGGATGCTGAAATCATCACACTTGGCAAAGAGGTATTCACCACTCCTAATATATTTCCACAGTCTCCAAAAAGGCCACTCCTCTCAAAGGCAGTCTCACACACACAGTCAGTATTTACAGAATTCAAACCCCTACCTAACTATGTTTTGATACCGGAGAGATATGCATAAACACATCATGCTATATGCATTACTGGGTGGTTTTCATTCTCCTTGAATATTTGTAGGATGCTGACATCATCAGTCTTTCCAAAGAGGGATGTAACTCTTTTAAAATGTGTTTTCACAGTCTCCAAAAAGGTTACTCCTCTTAAAGGAAATCATACACATAACGTTTGCAGGACTCAAACCCCTACCTGACTATGTTATGACACTAGTGAGATACGCATTAACACGACGTGCTATTTTCTTTACTGGAAGCATTCATTTCCAAAGCTCTGTTTGTAGGATGCTGACATCATCACACTTGGCAAAGAGGTATTCACCACTCCTAATGTGTTTCCACAGTCTCCAAAATGGCCACGCCTCTCAAAGCCAATCTCACACAGATACATACAGACCCATACACTCAGCAATTGCAGGATTCAAACCCCTATCTAATGATACTAGTGAGATACGCATTAACACAACGCACTATATGCTTTACTGTGTGGTTTCTACTCACATGCTATGTTTGTAGGTTGCTAACATCATCAGACTGGACATGGTAATGTGTGTGCACTTAGTGTTATGCAATCCCATGAATGAACCTGGTGGGGTCAGCAGGTGTGAACATCTTGAACAGGAATACGCAACTCATACCTGGTGTGATCTATCTGTGGACATATTACCATTCCTTCATATGACAATACATATTCATGCACGGATTGTAGGTTTTGTGGATATCACATGTGTCTGTGATGTTGGTAAAGGGCTATTCAAAGTCTATGTGGGACCTGTGTTGCTCCTGTCAGTGATGTATGTCCTGGGTGGCTGCCTTGCAAGATATCTAGCAGGTTTGGGGAACATGATGTGCTCATTAACATACCAAAGAAGTTTGTGCTGTGTGTTTGTCGGTTTACAATATCTCTGTTCCTGACTGCAATCATGATGGACTCCATGGACTAGCATTTCGGACTTCGTAGGCTTATAGGAATATAGTTCCCATGGTGTGTTGTGCACCAACACTTGCGGGGTGTGCCACATGTTGCTGTAACACATTCAACGGTGTAAGATCCTGTAGAGAGTGTGAGGCTCAACAGACTGTTCGGGTGCAGTGTCTGGTTGTCCTGTCTTTCACTTATGACACATATGGGGAAACAATGTTATCCACGTGATGGGATTAATTTGGCATTGGGAGGACCAGTTTACACATTCTACATGTGATATCTCCTGGTATGATGTTAGTGCCTTTTGTCACTGTGAGGTGGGTATGTATGTATGGGCCTGTCTGATAGGATGTTGACATTGTCAGTCAGGTACAGTTGACCCTGACTCTGGACATATATGACTGTACATCAATATTTCTGACATAGTTAAAGGAGGTGTAATGTTTCTGTCTGTACTCCTTTGCAGATTATCTTTCCACAGCAACAACAAACTTGAACACTAAAACCCTGTTATACTCTTTTACACACTTGACACACTACTGATCCTTTGTGATCAGTCGACAGTGTATGTCATCATCATATCCTGGCATGTCCAAAGGTCGGTTTTGTGTGTACTCTCCAGTCCATCTGGTGCATATTGGAATTCTGATGCATTGTTACAACTGCCTTATGTACACAGGTAACACTGTCCTCCTACCAACAAACTCAGATATCTGTGAGAGGTGCAGTTGTATAGACAGACAGGAGGCTGAGCTCTTCCAAGCCATGACTGGCATAGTCTATCGGGTGGTGAAGGTAACCACACACACCACAAATACAGTCACACATGCACCTATGACAACAGCAAACTGTATACTTTGACACACAATGACATACTTGGAGCATCCAAATATACTCTGCCTAAGCAGATGAGACATCCAAAGCAGACATACAAACAACTGCTAACACACAACCATACACACATATCACATAGTTCACAAAGTCATTGTGCCACACAGTCACTGCCCTTAGGCCTACACAACACACCTCATACACTTGTATTAGGTGAGTGTAATTGTCCGTCACACTGACATCCCACTCACCAGGCTGAACAAGGTGAAGGTCACTTTGTCCTGTGTGTCGGGTGCCAGGATATGCCACATGACACATGCACTGTTGTCAGTCCACTGCAAGTACAAATATGGCTCCATCATTGACCATTCTGGTGTGTAGACCCCCAGACGTTCCTCCCTGGACTACATGACAGGAGACATAGAGGGGCTCTCTGATCATGTAGCCCAGGACAGTATGACCCTGACCTTGTGTAGCATTTTTCCCCTCACCAAGTACTGTGTCACAGTATACAGATGACATGATCACTTTTAACAGTTGCCTAACATATTGTTGTCATTCACAGGGGATCCAGTGTCTGTCAGCCTGGGATTACATGCTCAACATACCATGTACATTCACTATGGACGCCATGCACCTGTCACCTCTAGGCTTTCACAGACTGCCTTAGGCTCTTGACACACACATAGTGGCTGTTTAAAGCGAGGGTCAGAAGACATAACCACAGCCATAGACGTTACAGGGTACAGGAAACGGAGAGTGATGGTGCTCAACAACTGATGTCTAACCCTCAGAATGCATGCACTCAGGACTCACATCAGTATGGAATCTGTTGATATATGTGCAGTAACAAACACCTGGTTCAGGCTCACAAAAGCACAGCAGCACTAACAGGTTTTACATCATACCATGGTTTTCAGACACAAGACTCGGGCCGGACAACAACAATAGGGGGGGAATCCATATACATCATTTATACACACATCTCCAGGTTGGTAGCAGTACACAAAGCATTGGGGAACGTACATGTGCAACTGAGAGTGGGCAAAACTGCATTTCAGTTTGTAGACTGTTACAGACCACACTCCCAAACATGGGCACAACAGTCATTATTCCTGGGAACACTAGGGAATGTGAAGGTCTCACCAAACACCATTATATTGTGTGACTTCAAATACACAAACATTGACTGGGTATACTACTCAAGCAGTGACACCCTCACACAACAGTTGCTAAGATTGTTACACTCAAATGCTAGGGCAGACCTGGTCACCACACCCACAGGGGGTTAAACATGTGGTACCTGATCATCACCCACATGGGGACTCTATGTTCCACAACATAGGTATACCTGTAATTGTTAAGGTCGGAACATACATTCATCTCACTAGACATACATATCCCATACACACACACATCCTATGTGATCTCAGTGATATACTTCTCATGAGCAAACATCACACTTGTACAAACTGAGGTTGTATCCCTCAATGACCCTGGGACAGTGTTAATTACAGCTCAGACAACTTCATACTTTACAAGCACATTCTATGGACAACTACTGGAATTCATGGATCATGCTATCCCAGATAACTACAAGACTCACTCCTCCAAAGGCAGGGGACCTGTCTACTGGACCATGGCCATTACTGAGCTATACAGGGACAGGAGGAGGCTACTACATTATAGAGCACAATCACAATCTGGAAGGCATCTCTGATCAGTACTATGGTATAGCTACGATCAGTTGTTGATTCATCTAAGGCCCACTTCTAATGGACACTTGCAACAGACACTATGGACAATCACAAGGCCTTATTTAGTTATGTCAGGGACCTGTATGGGAACTCACAGATATGCTGTGAGTTACTGCATAATTACAAATGATACAGTGAACCAACTGACATTGCGAACATCCTGGACAACAGGTTCAGTGGGAATGTTTCCCCACCATCCCCCATGCAGTGCACATGTCCATCACAACAGGGTGTAGCCTCCCTGACATCACAGATGAACATGTGTGTGCTGCCCTCTCCATAGCAGACAACACAGCATCAGTGGGAACATATAGTGTCCCAGACTGTGGCATTCACGAGATTCATGACAAACTTCACACTCACATTATGTCACTGTTCAATATCACAGTTAATACAGGATGTGTACCCATGGAATGGCATAAAGCTATGGTGTACCCGCTCCACAGTGCTGGTGCCACAAAGGACCCTGGACATTATCACAATATATGCCTAACTATTCTGGTCTGCTATGCTATGGAGTGTATCATCATGGAACACATACACATACACATTGTGAACCTAAAGACACTGGATCCTATACAATTTGGTGTTGTTGTGGGAATATCTTGCCTCTTGCAGATGTTTGATGTCTTTAAACAGTTAACAGGTCCATAGACGTACACAGGGTTGTCCACATAGCCTACCTGGAGCCCGCAAACCACTTCTACACAATACCCCATTTGGCCTTTATACATTAGATCACCGGATTCAATATCTACACATATGTCAAAAGATGGATTGCTAACTGGATAATGGATAGCACACACATAGTCAGTATTGCAGGTGCCATGTCTGACTATACACTAGTTACACATGGCATCCCACAGGGCTCAGTCCTGGGACCTCTCTTGTTCTGTATATATTTCTGATACATACTGGGTAACACAGGAGGAATATGGATGACCATGTTTGCAGATGACTGCAAACTGTGTGCCATATTCAACTCCATAGCTGGCACAAGCATCCTCAGAAAGGGTCTCACAGAGATGGATGACTGGTGCCAGAGCCATGGCCTACAGCTACCTTACTTTAGATGCATAGTCATCACCTTTGGTAGTAACATCGTGCACACACATTACCACATAGGTGATGATACATCACGTACAGTGTGTGTGGTTTGTGATTTGGGGACATGAATACTTAGTACTCTTGCCTTTGACATTCATGTTGCCAATGTTGTTGGACACACCTTCTATTTAGGCAACCTTATCCCATACAGTTTTACATCCAGATCAGGTGGGGTCATTGTGACCCTGTAGTTATCTGGCACATGCTTGGATACAATGGCCCATTTCGGATGTACCTTACCCAACACCTGCAGCAACTGGAATGTACACAGATTTACATAACCAAGTGGATCTAGGGACTCACACAGATGGTATGCACAGTTTGGCTATGGTCACCCCAGCTCTCCTCAGTTGCTTACTGCCTACTTGGATGCAGTCTGTGCCTTTTGTTTGATGCCATGTCCATCACAGCATTGCTGGACAGGCTTCACATGAGGATATCAAAGTCCCTTACAGCTACATGCTCCAGGGACAGATACGTGAGCAATGATGTTAATAGGACATACTGGAGGGGCATATTACCATCACAGAGGCTCCACTCACTCGGGAATGTGATCACAGTACCACATATGCACAGACCCACACTCACCACCTACAGGTGACATCTTCACAGGTGGACGGGTGATCGTATGTTTAGCCCTGGGATATGTTATGGGTCCTTGCTAGACAGAGGCAGAATGAAATGAACATATGTGAGATATCTTGTGTGACCTACTATTGACAGGCACAGTCTACTGATCTAGCGTGATTGCAGAATACAAACACACTGTGGCTAGGCTTCTACATACCCTAGGGCAGATAGCCTAGTGTCAACCTCTGAACCTATGCTAATGTTCGGGATGCACATTGTTCAGTGATGGTACTGATTGCAGGTTTTGTTTCTTCTTTGCTTTACCACTTCCTATGAACAACCTAGGTTTCTGCATAACATATTTGATTGTGACAGGATTTCACTATATTATATTGTGTCTGTTGTCATATCACTGTGTGCACATGGTGGATTGGTGAATAGTGCGAGGTTCCTGGGTTGACACTTGCAACTGAGGGATATGTGTGGCCCACTGCTGTACTCAAACTTGCCCTAAGTGTGTAAGCATGCCCAGTTCAGACCTTCAGTGTTTTGTTGCCTGACATTTGTCTCATAGTTTCAAGTGTGTGAGCATGCCCAGTGTGACCTTGCAGTATGTTGCTGTCTGAGGTCCACTACATTTGTTGATGTGTGTGAACATTACCAATATTAACATTTATACTATATGTGTGTTGAATATCAGGTTCTATTATTACTGCAGGCCTCACCTTTGTGTCTTAACTCGACAGGGATTATGCTATGCCTGCAAGGTTTCCATGAGATACGTAGCATTGACTTATTAACATTTTTTCATACAAGCTGACCAATGACGTACTGTCATGGTTTAGTGGTTCTGTACTCTGACTATAGTGCACTGTATCCTGGGTTTGAGGACTATAACTGCTTCATATTTTCATACATGCCAGAACAGACTGCTTCAAGAAAAGTGAAGCAAATATGAACTTGTTAACCTGCTTTTGATGAACTATACCCACATTTGACCAGACTTGCACAACATTGCTCAATGTTGCCCAACATTGCTGGACAGTGCACAATATTGCTGAACATTGCCTATAGTTGTGCTACTTAGTGCGTGCAATTTTGTTTACATATACTAAATAGTGGTGAGAGCTGTTTAGCAGTGCTTTATATTGCTTAACACACAGCAATCATGCTCAGGTGATGCTGCAGGGCTGCGTATGTTGGATGCACATTTTACACTCCCTATGCATGTTTGTTAACAGATAGTGTCAAGTTAGGCATCACTTTTACTGTATGTGCAAGTCGGAGAGAGGTATCATTTCCAGGGTTCCTACTGATCCAGTGTATATGCTATGCTTTGCCTCTTTGCCAAGGCCAATGCATACTGGGCACGCCTCCTTCTGCCTACTGGGGCAGGCTCAGGTTGTTCCTCCTCCGAGTCACGCTCTGTCTGTGATGGCCTTGGCAATGGTGGGGGGCTGTTGTGCTCAGCCCTATGCTGCTCCTGCTGCAGCTGTTTTCACAGGATCATATTGTGTAGCATAGCACATACCATGACTATTTGGGTACATGTAGTTGGTGAGTACTGCAAGGCTCCACCAGATGTGTCCAGGCACCGGAACCATGACTTGAGCAGACCAAACACATGCTCGATTACATTTCGTGTTTGTGTGTGTGTCTCATTATGGCGTTCCTGTTCAGGTGTGTGTGCATTTCTGATGGGTGTCAACAGCCACGGCTCGAGTGCATATCCAGCATCCCCCACTAGGTGACCATGAGGGATGTCTCCATTGGCAAATGTCTGGTACAGCTGTGTCAGATGCCAAATATGGGAGTCATGGTAGCTTCTAGGGCAGCCAGCACACACATTCATTATTATGCCCTGGGCATCACACACAACCTGGCAGTTGATGGAGGGGTAACCCTTGTGGTTATAGTAGACCCTACCCTGCTCACCGGCTGGTGCTTTGATGTGAATGTGCATGCAGTCTATTGCACCCACTACCTCAGGGTATTCCGCTATTTGCTGGAAGAGACGCATATTGCTGGCCAATACCTCACAGGAATTGGGGAAATATACATGATCACTGACATGTGCTGCCATGGCATTCAGGAACTGGTGCAGTATCCTAGATGCTGATGCCTGTGAAATCCCCATCATATCGCCAGTCGGTCTCTGGAAGGTACCTGTTGCTAATATTCTTAGGCCAACACATACCTTGGTTTCCACTGGGATGGGTTCCCCTCTGTTGGTTCTGTGTGTGAGGCGTGGCCTGCACAGCTCAACAATTTGCTGCATGAGGTCTCTGTCCACTCTATAGCGCTCCACTATCTCCAGCACATGTAGCCTTTGATAGGTTACGCTAGGCCTGTACACTCTTCTCCGTCTCCTCACTGTGGGTTTCTCAGCAGCATTTGCATTGTCACCACCCTCAGCATGTTGCATATGTCGCCTTATGACAGCAATGGCAGCCCCTAACATTTCTTTGTCTCAGTAAAGCTTTTTCAGTTTTCACTTCTATTAGCTTACTGCAGTGTTGCAGTGTGTCTGAGAAATACATACTGGAATGTTTTTTGCTGAGTTTTGAGTGCTGGGCTGGGCTGGGCTAGTGTAATGCCTGTGTAATTGGCTGATTCTGATTGTTTTCACCTGCTAGCTCTGCTAGTACTCCCTGGTTAACTTCCTGCTATTTGTTGTGCTTCCTTTTCCCTTTCTGTTTCCTCAAGGGGCAGCGCCGTGCAAACAAGTGCAAACACACGCACACCAGCTCACATGCGTGCAAACATGCTTACACGGACTAAAACTTGCTTATTCCTGTTAAAACGCGCGCACACTGGCGCAAACATGCTTACAACTGTTTACACAGCCTTACATATGCTTACTCAAGCCTACACATGCACACACACGCTTACACGCACACACTGTCTACTCGGGTTTACTGGCATGCACACGCGCGCATGCACGCTCAGCAAGAAACTTTGGTGTTATCCACAGCATACACCTTCGATTTCTTGACTTTACCTGGCCTACCTGTTGACACACCTCTTTCACTATTATGTAAATGTAAGCTGACACATGTCACTCTGCTCCAATGAGCTGCACTCCTTTCATACATACCCCCCTTGTGATGTCACCTATCTTCTACTCTGTTACTCCCCTTATCCTACTCCTACACTCCACTGACTGTGCTCATTTGCTATGTGAACTTGCGATTCACTATCATAACTCTCATTTGCATAGGATTGCCTACTAATGCTTAGTTACATCTCTTAGACTGAGCTTCCCCCCTTAGTAACCTCTACTCGGTGGCCATGTTGTCTTCAGCCTGCCATTCCCTTGCATTGTAAATTCATTTTAGCTATGAAATCCACATTTGTGGATCTTAATTATTAATTGTTTGCTTTTTAGGGCACAGCGCGTTTGTGCAGCGCTGTGCTATGGTTAAACCCCAGAAATAGGGATTAAAAAAAAAAAGTTATTTTATTTTTAATTTGCAACACTTCCCATTGCCAATTGCCCTATTTTTGGCCATTGGCATGCTTCCTCCTGTGAATGCATGCTTTTGTTCCAGCTGACACATCTCCATTTTGCTATTTGCAGAACCGTACTCAGTTATCATCTGAGTACATTTCTGCAAATAACACTACTCCTACTCGGACAGGTTCGAGTTTCCTGGATCACAATTTTACCTCATTTGCATGGCTTTCGCCTGCAATTGAGGTAATTTGCATATCCCAGCCCTGTCCATGTAGGATTAGTTTGGAGAGCTCAGTTGCACGCCCCTGCCGGCTGTTCCTGGATCGCTCGGTGGACATGTTGGCTTGCTGAAGTCTTACTCTACTCTTAGACTCTGTGAAAGCCTTCGTGAATCTGGCCCAAAGACAATGGAACACAGATGCAAGTAATAGCTTTTATTCAACCATTACAGGTTTTGCAATTACTTGAGGTTTCCAGCTGGCATGAGCCCTTTGTCAGGAATTATTAAGTTACTGATCTTAAATATGGTACTTAAATATCCACTTGTGCCTAAAAAGGGAAATAAGTCATTTATTTCGAATTGGTTAAAAAAATAAATCTTGAAAAATGCTGGGGTGGAAAACATGCAGCTCATGTTACACCTCAGCGACAGTGTGTGTGTGTGTGTGTGTGTGTGTGTGTGTGTGTGTGTGTGTGTGTGTGTGTGTGTGTGTGTGTGTGTGTGTGTGCGTGTGTGCGTGTGTGCGTGTGTGTGTGCGCGTATGTGCATGCGCATGTGAGAGAAGGAGAGGGGGGGAGACTGAAAATGTAGAATAAGGTTCTGCCATGCTATAAAATCAAAGTTTGGCATGTTACATTACAGTTAGTATTCATTAAGTATTCATTAAGCAGAGAAGATAATACTCAGATGGTGTTAGAGTGTTAGAGGTCATAGCAACAATCATATTCAAATAAAAGAGAAAGTAATAGATCTTGAAGCTTGCAAAAGGAGAAAAAGAAGTAACATACTTACCATAACATTCCATCTGAGTTGTTACTTTTCATTTGTCTTCATCCTGTGGGACTTGGATCTGGCACGCATCTGACTCAGCCATATACTCCAGCATTGGATCCAACATCCAAGCTCCTCCTCTACCCATAATTCCCCTTTCTCCCTCCTCCCTTCCGATCGAGTTTGTTGTAGAACAGCACCAACCCCTCTAGTATAACAATATTACATCCTTGACCAAAAGAGAGACATAGACACACACAGATCAAGCTCAGGCCAAGAAGATACCTCTGTCCAGTCCACTACACAGCCAAAAAAAAGGACAGATGGGAAGGAGGGTGGGATAGTTGAAGACAAATGAAAAGCAACAACTCAGATGGAGCATTATGGTAATTACATAACTCTTTATCTGAAGTTGTTGTTTTTCATTTGCTCTTCAACCTGTGGGACAGAGTCCCTAGCTACAATAATCTTGGGAGGGCCTCATGGAAGGATGTTCCAGAGCACAGCTGAGCCAAAAGGTGCCCTATTCCTGGAAAAGAATATCCAGTTTGTAATGTGAAATAAAGGTATGCGAAGAGGGCCAGGTAGCAGCAGAAGAAATATCAATAGGGACCCTAGACCAAAAGGCCACAGAAGTGGATACTGATCTAGTGGAATGCGCCCAGATGGGACCCTGTAGAGACAAACATGTGGAACGATAGGACAAAGCAATACACTCAGAAATTCAATGAGCAAGATTAAACTTAGAAACAGGCTTTCCCAGATGAGGCTTAGAGAAAGACATGAAAAGCTGATCTGACTTTCACAGTTTTAGTTCTATGCAAACAGAAATGCATCTGCATGTAGACATCAAGTAAGTGTAGTTTGTATTCCCCTTTGTTCTGGTAATTCGGGGAAACATGGCAAATTAATAACCTGGTTAATATTTGCCTCAGAAGCCACCTTTGGCAAGAAGGATGGGTTAGTCTGAAGAGAACCTCTGTCTTTATAAAAGACCAAATAAGGGGGCTTGATAGATAATGCCTGTAGTTAGGAAACCCTCTTAGCCAAGGTAATAGCCACCAAAAAAGCCATCTTCCAAGATAAGAATTGTAAATCAATGGTGGCAACTGTTTCAAATGGAGGAGAAACCAATGCCTGTAAAATCAAAGTTAGATTCCAAGGAGGTCTGGGGTCCTTGGCAGGAGGTCAAAGAAGAAAGGCACCCTTCAAGAAGGCCTTGAAGAGCTTGGATGAAGCCAAGGAAGCTGAATTCTCACCCACATGGAAATTAGAAATCACTGCCAACTGAACTTTAATAGTAGAAAAACTAGCCCCGGTATCAAAAATATAGGCTAGGAAAACTAAAATAGCAGGGACTGTAGCTATGAAAGGATCCAGAGCATGTTGAGAAGCCCAGATTGAAAAACACTTCCACTTTCTGGAATAGATCTTCTTAATAGAAGCCTTATGAGCTGCAATCAAGATCTTCTTGACAGGAGAAGAGAGTTTGGGAGTCCTGATCATCAGAGAAACTGGAGCAGCCAAGCAGTGAGCTTCAGGCTGACTAAATCCGGATGAGGAACCCCTGATGGGTGGGTGATCAGATCCAGAACCAGGTCCAAGGAGGACACACTAGATGAGACCTGAGAGTGGGGAAACCAAACTTGACGAGGCCAGAATGGGGCAATGAGGATGACGGAGCTCCCCTACTATTGTGCTTTCTGAATAAACTTGGGAATCAGAGGAAGAGGAGGATAAGCCTAAAGTAGACCAGAGGGTCAAGCATAGACTAGAACATCTCTGGCTGATTCCCCAGAGGGAGGATCAGAGTGAAATACTCGCTGCAGTTTGTATTGGAAGAAGTGGCAAAGAGACTGCAGCAAGGATGGCCCCACTTTTGGAAGATCATGTGCGCTACTAATGGATTCAGAAACCACTCATAAGGCATCAGAATAGACCTGCTGAGCTTGTCCACTAGAATGTTGGACTTCCCCAGAATGTGCGTTGCCACCAGAAAATAGTCTGAAGAGATCATCTACTCCCAAAGTCTCATGGACTCACAGCAAAGGGGATAAAATTGGGATCTCCCCTGTTTGTTGATATACCAGATGATTGACATGTTTTCCGTCTAGATGGTAATTGTCCCAGTAGGAAGAAATGTGTGGACAGCTTGCAACACCAAAAACACTGACCTCATCTCCAGGACATTGATATGCAGACTGGTTTCTATCTGTCCTATGCAATGCCCCCCCACCCAAGCAGGGAGGTGTCATGCATCACCATGATCGAGGGGGAAGGAAGAACAAATGGGCAACCCAGAAGAAGTTCTGGGGACTGAAGCCATCACTGAAGAGAGTCTCAGCAAACTCAAGACAACCAGACCGGATGCAACAAAGGAAGGTTGAGAAGGGAACAGTGAACCACTAAGGTACACTAAAGAATTTGCATGTGAAAGAGTGCGGTTGGTAGAAGGATGATCGTGGCTGCTATGGACCCCAATGCCCAAAGAACCATACTTGCAGGGGAAAGCTGGATCTGAAGGATAAACTTCATGTGATGCTGAAAAGGCAATAAGCTGTCTGGAGGCAGAAACACCCTGCCCTGTATTGTATCCAACCGAGCAACTATTAAATACAACACCTAAACAGGTACCAGGTTTGACTTGGCAAGATTTATCATGATGCCCAGGGAAGGGACTAGGTGGAGAAGACAATCCCTGGCCTGAATCAGTCGATGCCTGGAGGTAGCAGAACAGAGCCAATTATCCAGGCAGGGAAAGACCTGAAACCCCGGCAGCTGCAGGTGAGCTACCACTACCATGATCACTTTGATAAACACCCTGCGGGGCTGTGGTGAGTTCAAAGGGAACCACTCTGAACTTTAAATGATTGGCTCCAAACTGGAAGTGGAGGAACTGTCTGGGGCATCTGCTCATCTTGATATGATAGTACATGTCCTAAAGGTCCACCAAGCACATCCCGTCATTCATCTGCAGAAAGGGCAGAATGGACTGAAGGGTGACCATTAAAAACTTCATCTTGGCAACTAACAGGTTCAGGGTAGAGAGATCCAGGATGGGTCTTAAGTCCCCGAGTTTCTTTGTCACCAAAAAGAACCTGAAATAAATGCCTGATCAGGACTGGTCTGAGGGGCTGGATGACTCACTTTTCAAGCAGCTTGGCAATCTCTGCAACTGCCTCCTCCCTTTGACTGGGTGGAACATCCAGGAGGTGTTTTGTCAGAGAAGGAGGGTGAAGGAATGGGATGGAATAGCCTCTGGATATTATTTGCAGCACTGAACGATCATTTGGGATGGACTCCCAGGCTGTTCTGTGTAAAGGGAGATGTCCCCAACTGCCTCCAGAGCAGAGCAGTTGGAAAATCCCTCAGGATTGCTGAAAGGGTCTGTCTGAGAATGAATCTTGAGACCCCTGGTTCTTCAGACCCCCTCTGCCACAAGAGCAGCATCTGTCATTTTCCCTTCTACCCCTGGGGGAAGCTGAACCCTAAGCATCCTGGAAAAGACCTGGAAACTTCCAAAACCACATCTTCTTGACTCCATGCTGATTCCTCGAAAAGGATCTTTCTGGAATAGAGAATCAGATTCTGATGCAGACAAGATCTTCCCGTCTTTCTCACTCTGGGTCAGAGTGTCATGAACAGTCTTGCCAAACAAGGCTGAACCGTCAAAGGGAGCATTAGTAAATGACACCTTGAAAGGTTTTGAAAAAGAACAAAGCCAGAGCCAGGAGTGCCACCTGATGGCAATGGCCATCCCGGCAGCCCCTAGAGGTGCCCTCAGTTACATGAGAAAGCAGCCTCATTGATGTGCTAGAAATAGCATTTAGGGTGGCCATGCAGGAGGAGAAAACATTCTTCTCCTCTGCCAACATGGACCCCAGGGCAGACTCAGCGACCTCCTTAACCAGGTTCCTCTGCAGTCTGATAACATGACCCAAATAATTCAGCTCATGCATAGCAAAGGTCACTGAAGCATAAGCTCACTTCCCAAAGTGGTCCATCTCCTTATACTCCATGTCTGGAGGATGGACCGAGGAGCTCTCCTGGGCCAGCTTCTTCTTGGTAGCTGCTGCAACCACCATGGCATTGACTGGGGAACCCTTTTACCAATGAGGCCTGTCCAATGGAGCACTGAGAACCTTGTCTGCATGCTTGGGGATGGGCTCAACTGTGTCTGGTTCCTTCCATGGCCTACTAGAAATCAAATCCACCAAGAGATCCACAGGGGAGGGCACCCAAGAAGTAGAAGGTCCTGTGCCAAACACCTCCAGGAATACAAATTCATTAGAGTTGGGCTTGAGCACAGACAACCAGCCTCGCTGACATAGGATTTCCATGATGTCCACAAAAGAGACATCATCATGGTGTGACTGAGGGGAACCCTCCCCTTCATCCAAATCTGTATTATCAATGAGGGACTCCAATGGGGAGTCTAAGTACCTCCTCTTGCACATATGCTTCTGAGGAGCCTCCTCAGGGGGAAACTTCGGGGAGGACTCAGAAGATCCAGGAGATTCCTGAAGAGGAACCTCCTGGGGTGGTCTGGCAACAAGCTGTCAATGTGGGGGCAGGACAGAAGACTCAGGCAGAGAAACATAAGGAGCCAGGACAGAATCTGAGGACAAAAGTGTCAAGGCTCTCGAAGGAGCCAAGAGAACCCTCTCCACCATCTTAAACGCCGAAGGTGAGCGGACTCCAGAAGGCAGCCCCACAATAGCCGAAAAAGTCAGCGTTGGAGCCTGCTGGTCCACTGTCCCTAGCACTGAGGGGGGAGTAGGAGCTGAGCTTCCCAGTGCTGAAGCCCTAAGGGGAAGGGACAACTCTGACAGCCTCACAGTCAACACCAGCCTCTCGGAGCTGAAGCTACTGCTCTGAGAATCAGTCTACTCTGACCACATTGGAGCTGAACCACTCAAGGAAACTGTTGGCATCAGGGTACAAGGAACCACTGGTGCTGACACTCCAAAGACTCTGAAGCCAAAGCTCAGATCGGAGAAGGAGATATCAGAAGGAAACCAGACTGTGTGCTCATTGTTCTAGAGGGAGATGGAGCAGGCAAGGCTCCCAGCTGGATCTGGGCCCAAAGAATCTTCAACATCATCATGTCCATCTTGGCTTTGGACAGGCTCCAAGTGGACCAGACAGCAGAAGCCACTGACCCCAGCCGGGAATTATGTCAAGGGGAGGCAGAGGCAGGGGACCTAGTCCTTGAACTCTTTGGCTCCAGGGCAAAACAAGGGGACTGGAGCTATGGAGAACCCCAGGCTAGCTCAGGCTAGCTCAGGCCTAGATTTATTGGATGTATCCACCAAGGAAGACCACTCAGGTGATCTCTTCCTCAGCAGATACTGCTCCTTGTGTGAGGCTCTTTCTCCATTCCCCAGACTTCTTAGTGAGAGTTTGAGTCCCAGAAGCCAGGGTGGAGGAAGAAAGGCTTCTGCAGGAGGAGGAAGTAGGCCCTTCAAAATAAGCTTATTCCTCCTGTCAATAAGTGTGCAGGGGTTGAAGTCTATGCAAATCAAGCAAGAGGAATCTAAATTGGAAACTACCAAACACACCATGCACAGTCTGTGGGCACACACACACACACACACACACACACACGCACATACACACACACACACACACACACACACACACACACACACACACACACACACACACACACACACACACACACACACACACACACACACACACACACACACACACACACACACACACACACACACACACACACACACACACAGACTCTCTCTCTCTCTCTCTCAAAAAAGGAGAAAAAAGGAAGAGAGAGAGAGAGAGAGAGATAGTTAGAGGTAGCAGGAAACTTTTTTTTTTAAACAGGAATGCACAACACAGGGATAGGAAAGGTAGGAGAAAGAGCAGAAAGAAGAAGAAAAGGGGGAAAAACTCAAGAAATTAACTTACATATTCCCAAAAAAACCTGTTGAGGAGCTTGGAGTAATGTGACCTGTGCTATTCGGAATGAGCAGCAAATGAGATCTGAGGGGAGGAGGGACAGTGGGGCATTATGGGTAGAAGAGGAGTGTGGATGGTGGATCTGATGCTGGAGTACACGGCCAAGTCAGATCCATGCTGGATCTGAGTCCTACAGGTTGAAGAACAAATGAAAATAGCAACTTCAGATATAATCTTATAATCAAAGGACTCCTGAATCCATTCCACATCCCATATTTATGAAAACACTTTGTTATCTATTAAATAATTTGGTGAAAGCATAATTATCAAGAAAGCATACCGGGTGGACAGAAAATCTTAAACACTGCTGAACCCAACGATATTCTACACCAAGCTGCTCAACTTTCAAGATGTACGCACTGTCCTACAGTTTTATGTCAATAATAAATCTAGTGTTGCTTTGTCACAAAATTAGAATCTCTCAGGACACTCCATTAATACATAAACTACAATGTCAAAAACTGGTCCTGTTTTGAACCTAATACAAAACAATATCAAATTCCAAATACAGTTTCCTGACAAACTGATTTTTATACATAAAATTTTAATTAATTATTATGAAGAAGCCGAAACAATCTTCAAATGTCTTTTTTACTTTAAAGTAACAGCACAAGGAATTGCACTGTACAAATAACTTGTCCTTGCTCTTTAAGGGTGAACATTGCTGTAAAATATACACTTGAAGCTGGAGGGTTGATCCACTATCTTGGTAATTTTCTATGGCTGTGTTGAAATACATCTGCCATTAGCAGAACTATGGTAATGTGCATGGTCATATTACTTTAAGAGCAATCACTTGAAAATTACACAGTCTTGCTGCAATTGTGGCCCTTAGAATTTAAGTGTCTTTCTGGTCGAAGAGCAATTGAGCTTAACTATTTGGTTTCCAGTTGTCTGTATTTGTTGGTTACCATACTTTTTCTGACTTCAGTGGAAGTCAGGACTACAAACAAAGACATTTAATTTTGTTTTATTTCTCTTTCACCTTTGATCAAGATGTCATTAATGTTTGATAATTAGAGCATATCCAATGGATATGTTTATAGTAATACTTTTAAATGGGTACATTTACGTTTACAGACAGTATTAACATAATTAGATGTTTTCAAGTTTTAAGAATGCTATTCTTTTCTATATCAATGTTATCTTGTTCACTGTTCTCAGGGAGAGGGCGATGGTGGTAAGCAAATGTGCTTAAAGAGAAGAGAAGAAAAGAGAAGATTATTCTGTCTATTTTTAAAGACTTCTCCTTATTGCTTCTGTAACAAGCTATTATGAGCTTATATTAAATTGTGCAAATTAACATCTGTTTCTTCACCACTGCCTCATTTATTAAAAAATAGATACATAATTTCCTGCATGCCTGTTCAAACTACAACTCTTACTTTCACTAATATATCTTACTGCATATACTTTCATGCTCTGTAAAATAGATGCATAGGATCATAGAATGGTTATAAGATAGCATGGAATATAAGAGGGCCTCAACAGTTAAAAAATGTAAACTATTACTTCAATTGTTCTATAATTCTGCAGCCCACTTCCTGTTTTTTTGCAGGAACCACATATGTATGAAATGGGATGATATTCATAAAAAAATAAATTAAATACATTATTGGATTGGGTGCTGGTAAAAATAAGCTGGGAGTCACAAATGTAAAAAGTAAGTAATTATAGCCTCTGTACTTGATGAAGATGAAGATTGTAGATGTTGCTATCTTATAGCCAAATTCAAACATTTAAGCAAACCTATTATGTTTTTGAATCTTTATGCATCCTGCTTTGACCAAACAAAGATTTTTAATGTACTATCTAACTTAAAAGAATTTATATAATATTCATCATACTACAGAGCTTCTTCTAGGACTGACTTTTTCTTGGTGCCCATTTCATTGTTGGGAAGAGTTGATGTCTGATAACTGTACTCTCATGTCATTCAAAATCCTATTGAATATAAATTAAAATACTTATTCTAAATACAAATATTATAACAACTGCATCCTTAACCCTAATATTTTGGAAATTAAAGAAATTAAAACTAAGATGTTTGAAATGTTGAATATTTTATGATCATAAGCCAATACAACCCAATATGATATCAAACTTCATGCTTAATGGGCAGCTTAGACATCACAGATTAGGGGCATCCTAATTAGGAATGCTGTTTATGTAAAAAAAAAAAAAAAAAACAGAGAAAGATCTGAAGAATAGTTTGAATGATTTACAAAGTCAATTTATCCATTCAGAGGATCCTAATATAAATAACCAAATGAAAGCCACACAGCAAGATTTATACTTTATATGAAACAGCTTTCATGGTATGAAAGTAACATTTAGCTGCCTATGCAGAATGGGCACAACTTACCTTCATATTCTTAGCTACAGTATTAAAAATCAGTACCTCTTCTAAAAGTATCAAAGAAATTACTAATAATAAGAAACTTACCACAGATCATGAAATCCTAAACAAATTTTATAACTCTTTTCACTGCTTATATAATAACCCTTCTGGAATCGTATCATGAGATGATTGATCATTACTTAGCCAGCTAATTTTCCCTAATATTAAACAAGAAGATGAAAATCTTTTATCAAAATCCATATACTTTTATGACATTTGACAATATATGTCACTCTTGAAACTAAGAAAATCCCCAGGTCTGTATGGATACCCATCTGCATTTTACAAACATTATATTACAATCACTGCTAAAATTCTCTACCATCTCTTCAATTATGTTATCAAAAATGGTATCACTGACCCATATTTAAATCAATCTAAAACAATTCTAATTCCCAAATAAAGTAAAGACCACACTCAAATTACTAACCACAAACCAATATATGTTATAAATATAGACATTAAAATATTTGCAGCCATTTATGCAAATAGGCTCAAACAAATTTTACCATTGAGATTATCTAAATATCAGTCTAGCTATATTACTGGCAGACAAATGACAGACCATCCCTTCACTTTATCTGACTAACTTACATTATGCAAATAAACCTCATATTTTCCTTTTTCTTTAGATACTACTAAGACATTTGACAGAGTCTTTGTCAAGCACTTATGTGCTGTATTGGAGGAATTTATTTTCCTAAAAGATTTCTTTGGCTCAAAAATATTCTTGACCAAAAGTATTAACCTTTTGATTTATAATCAAACTAAATTCTCCCCTATCAATATTAATAACGAGATAAGGAAAGGATGTCCCCTCTCCCCTCAGATAATGACAAAATGAACCACTTTCCTTAGTATTACCTCAGAAAACTTATTACAATGTCCCAGTTTGTTTTGGAGATAAGATTCCATTTATTGAATTTGCAGATAGTTTGAGTATTTACCTGACATTTCCAAATAAATACCTCACAAAAGTACTTAATATAATTCAAACTTTTATAATGTAAGCCAATTATACCTTACTCTAGACAAATCTTTACTTTTTCCTATACATTTTAACCACTATTATATAGGTATGTATGTACTACAAGGCATCAAGAAAAAAACTTTATGTAATGACTTGAGTATTTCAGTTTTGCAGAATGCTTCCCAATATCCTCTGTCCAACATTAGCAACTGTTTGTTGACTATACAAAAATGACATAGCAAAATGGTCAAACATGAAATTTGTCTTACTTTCCCAAAATAGTCATCACTAAAATGAATATTTTCCCAGTGCTTCGATTCTGTACTAGATCCAAAATGCAAGTTCTATCCCTAAAATTCTTTAAACAAATAGAAGTCAAGTGTGCAAAGGTTATACAGGCCCAAAAATCCATCAGAATAAGATGTACTAGATTAGTTCAACCTAAATGTTATGGTGGGCTAGCACTTCTTGACCTGTATCTATATAATCTGATTCTCTATACTCAAAGATTATGGCTTGCCATTAATTCAAAAATACAAAAGGAAACTCAGTACCCTGCTTGGGTGTCTATCTGGGATAACCTTTTTAAATGTTATTCTTGTAATTTTTAATTATTTCCTTTTTAACATGCAGTTGATTAAACAACAAAAGATTTACATTTTTTTCTTGAATATAATATCTACATTCCAAACCCTAATTAAATATTTAAACTGCATATTTCTTATGTATACTTGTAAGCATTATACTTACATTTCAATATACTTTAGAACAATCAAATGCTGGACTTTTCCAAATGACATTTTTTCTTAAAAATAAAACTTTATCACTTGTAATATATCCTCCACAGAACAAATTAGACAAACAATGAACCTACCTAAAGGCTAACTTTTGACTGCTGGTCATATATTAATGATCAAAATGAAGTTTCAATTTAATCAAACCAACATTGCTAATATGGACTTTTTTGACAAAACTTGCTGTTTACACTACAAAAAACATAGACCTGTCTAAGGCCTACAAATTAATTATGAGCTGCAAATCTCATGATAGCTTCTTAGCTTCAAAAATCTGGTCTAACTATGATGCATCAATTACAAATGTAACAGGGTAGAAACACATATTTACAAAATTCATTAAAATATATTCCTTTTAAAAATATATAGTTTACCTGGTTTGCAATCCTAATTAATGGCTACCTTACAACAGACAAAAAATAAAATACTCTCCTTTATAGCCAGACCTATGTATTGACCATGGGTCATACAATGCTGACATCTTATATCTCTTCTTGGTCTCTACATATGCTAAAAAGTCACGGTCAGTGATAATTTCTAAAATTCTGTCAGTTCTCCTAGACATAGATCGATCACATGGCAAGTAGTTATTCTACACATCCCATCCTCCCCAATGCAGAATGGCATTTTTTTTTTATTAATCACTTATTTTTCATTTCTCAAACTTTATATTTCTTAGAAATGGTTCAGTCTTAAAGCCCTACCTGGAATAGATTTATGTCAATAACTGGCATACACTTTTTAAAATTTTAATAAATATTTTTTAGATTAAGTTTATCTCACATCATAAGCATACATCCTAATTAATTTCTTACTTCTCTACCCCAGCTTCCCTTTTATTTTTTATTTTATTGTGTTATAACAACTAACTTTTTCTCTCTTTCAGTCTCATAGATTAAAATAAACGTTTGTAAGTTTTTCCATCTTTTCATATTTAAATAAGGAGAAGTCACATTTTATGCTGTCACTATTATCCTTTGTACATGGTGTATATTGTTAAGATGTGCATGGTTGCATTTTATTTAGAATGTATTTTAGTTAGTGTTATATGTTTGTTATATTATGCTTTGCATGGTAACGCTTATGTTACTGTTATTACCTTTTCACAAAACTCCAATAAATGCATTTGATACAAAAGCATTTAATGATTAAAAGCACTATCACTGTGATTAGGCTCTGTACATATCAAAAAAGCAAATGCTGTGGTGTTAAGCACAGACATAACATGGTGGAATATTTCTATACCACAGATTTTCTCACCTCCATAAAAACAGGACTACCAACACAGAACAATAAGCTGTAAAGAGAAGGAAATATAAAAGAGATTGAAGAAGAAACATGGGTGTTTTGCAATGAACAATTCATTTCATCTACTGTTTTGGTTAGTATCATACCCAATTGTTTTATATTTAATTGTCTTTATCCTCAAAAGGATAGAGAAGCTAAATACCAAGCTAGGCCTCAACTGATTTGGTGGAGGTTTTAGGTTGCATCATTTGCATAAATACTGTAGCAAAACCACTGTAGCTTTTTGGATCATATCTAGCTTGTAATGGCTGCTAACTGTGTGACCTCTTAATCAAGAAACTGTTTTGTAAATGGCTACAGCAAGCATTTTTATGAAGAAAGACGTACAACCCACCAATTATTTTGTGGGAAAGAGTTCCAATGATTTTGAGTTGGAGTAAAGTCTAATTTAAACAGCCGTTGATCTGGTAATGTTTCACTGTTGTCCAAAAATATGTTGACGTGGAGTTTTATAGCCATCAAGGCTTGTATGCCCATCAATATAGTAATGATCATTTACACCAAGTTTCTTACAAAAAAAAATCCCATTCTGTGGGATCAGAGAACAGGTCCATTGGCCAAATTCATCCTCTGATTGTACTGTAGTAAATTAACTGAGTTATAAGTACAGATATGCTGGAATTCAGAGAAAATGTTTTCTACTATACTACAATACTATACCATACTATGCTATACTGCCAGTGCAATTTCCTATTTACTCTAAACACTCTTTCCATAGGTAATATTAGTTCTTCACACAAATCAGATTACATCTTACCTTTCAACGTACTTCTACCCACTCTTATTACAATCTAAAGCGTGTATTCAAGGACTGTAGTAAAACTATTCTCCTTAAGTTGCAGTTATGTTTCAATATCTATACCCCACTGTATCTCCTTCTCCTACTCCAGGCCATCAGTCAATGTAGTATAGTTATGAAATTGTTCACCCATCGAGTGTTATTAATAATACCTGGTTTACATTCTATAAGTCATTCATTTTCCTGATAGAGTTCTTCATTTTTTTTAAGAATAATTCTCTATTTTCCTGTACTAGACTATTCAACAATGTCATTAATAAGAATATTTACATGATTGTCTTTTTATCCGATGGTACATGTTTAACAACAAATGTCAAGTTTTATATATATATATATATATATATATATATATATATATATATATATATATATATATATCACTGGACCTTCATTGAAAAATATTTTTCCAGTCAGACTTTCCCTGTAATCAAATGTAAAATAAAATTTAAATAAATAAAAACTATACAAGTCCACAAAAATCCAGACAGTCATTATCTCAGATTTATGCTGAAGGACTTGAATGCTATCTCTGTCTTTCTAGTCAGCTGATTTGCCTGCTTTGTGAAATATCCACACAAATATGGAAATTAGTATTTACCATGAATCAGCTACCAGCAAATCATATTCATTACAATGGAAGAGATAACCTAATGTGATGCTGAAAGATAATGCTATAATGAAACAAATTAATTATACTCTTACTTCTTCCTGTTACTTAACCATATGCTTAAATAAAACTGGAACTCTCTTGGACATACCAGTAACCAATGAGTTTTTTGAGTAATGGGATCATTATATTTTATAATGCATATTAGATGGATTAGAAACTTAAAAAAAGCTTTCCCATCTACATCTTAACTGCTTCATGGCATGCTGGGGAAGTGAGGCATGTAGTCTGAAGAGCCAACATACTATAACTGAAAATTACACAATTCTTTGGGAAGAACGTCTGGGTATGTAATATCACCCCTAGAGGGAAAAAATATATAGTATGCAATTAATTTTGCCATACTTCAAGTAATCTTTACCTCAGGTATATAGACATTCACATAATAAAAAAAGTAAACACTGTCAACAATTGTAAAAACAAAACCATGCAAAACTGATTATCTGAATCATTGCTTGTACATGTGAAAGCTAGAGGAAAGGGAATTATTTATTTATTTAACATTTGTCTACTGGGAAAGTCCGACTTGGAACAAGTGAATTTTCAGTGGAAACCTGGGGAGAAACACTCTAGTTGCATGTCTTTGCAATGTGGGAGGAAACCGGAGCACCCAGAGGAAACCCACATGAATGCAAGAAAGACATACAGACTCCCCACAGAAGGGCACCCTAGCCAAGAATCAAACCGGAGAACCCCTTGCTGTGAGGTGACAATGCAAACCACTGCACCACCCAATGAATGAACTGAAAATGCTTTCCTTATGACTTGAAAAAGGCAGAGGACATTAAAATATTGGGAATTAATCCAAACAGTAGTTTAACAAATTTTTCATAATTAAATATAATGGAAAGACAAGAAATTATCTTTAGACAACTGCCATCCTTAGCTGAAGATTAGACTGCAGAGTTCTGCTATGACAGCTTGTTCTCACACATTAATTTCAGGAGCAATAGGGGGTACAGCTCCACTAAGAACATTCACATTATTTCATTTGACACATTCTGGCATCCTAAGCAGTACACGAGCAATTAGAAAACAAAAAGTTTTTACAATGTAGAGTATGTCTTTGTAATCTATTAGAAAAGTCAATGAGCTAGAAAAATCACCTGTAAATGAGATATAGTGCATATTTTAAGTTAAATACACTGAAAACATGAACTGCTTTCCTAAAAACCGAAAGCAGAGGACACTTCCAACATTTTCAGTTGGCATGAAAAAGTACTGATTAAGTCAAAATTTAACATTTGTTCCTTCATGCCCACAGCTAGAATTAGGATTACTAATGTAACACATCTAAGAGTAAAACACTGGGTAGTACAAAGCAAACAGATGTGTATTTTATATTTGGAAGTAGACAAATTCACACAAACTAGAACTGTGAATACACCCTGGGATTCAAAAACATTTTATGTGTTACTGTAGATGAATTTGCAAGATAAGCAACTGCACTTCAGGTTGGGGCAATTTGGAGACACATAAATTTAATTCCATGGCTAGCATACTATGCTCAGTGACATGAAGATGGGTAATATTATTAAAATGAAAGTAGTCATAAATACATGCAAGGGCAAACAATATGGTAACATGATTCAAAAATAAATATATTTTGCATGATGAGATGCTACTATCATAGTTACAGACAACAACAAAATCCTGGAGTCATGGAAGAGAGACCACAAAAACATGTATGGGGTAGACACTGCTTTAGAAACTATGTATATGCAAGAGGCTATTCTCACAGCCAATACTCATTAGGTCTGTGACTCATATACCATGACCTTCATGACACAGAAATAGTGGGCTAATACCATGTGGAGAGAGGCAACATATAGTAACAGGTAGAGATGTAGGTTTGCTGGTTATGTGGAGATCCCATCCATGTAGATACCAGGTTACATGTGGTTTTGAGAATATTGGCTATAGAGACCTAAAAGTGACTGATGGGGGACATGATTAGTGTATCCCAGGCATCATTTGGTTTCCTCCATTAGTTTCCTGATGCCATGTTACAGCATGTAGGGAAGCATATATGGTACTCACACACCACAGAGGTATGTAGCAGCACCATGCAGGCATCTTATCATCTAGCCTGTTCCCCTGAGGTACTGGAAGCCATTGATTGCACCCACATTGAAACAAAATCCCTACCAGGGAAACAGGAATAATGGTATATCAACTATAAGGGGATCACTCTATCATCTACTAAGTAGGCTGCAATGCACATGGTATAATATACAATAAGAGAACAGGCCACCTAGGTAGGGTCCATAATTCCCACATTTGGCACAAATGGGTAGTGCAGGGTGATTTACCACAGGGCCTCCTTATTGGTGATGCTCGATATTCCCTGTAGCCATGGCTAATGACACCTATAAGAAATTCACAGACCATGGCAGACAATGCATCTGACACCTTCTTGTCACAAACCTGAACTAATGTCAAACATGTGCTCGGACTGCTTAAGGCCTGCTTCTGCTGTCTAGATGTCTCTGGTGGTGGTGCCTGCAGTACAGTCCTAAATTATGCACTATAATATCTGCGGTGGATGCAGTATTACACAACTTATTGATGTCCAAACATTTACAGAAGGGGAGAGACATTTGGGGGCAGAAGTCCTGGAATCAGCAATGGAAGAGGTGTTTGATGAGGATGCTACAAATCAGCCATCAGCACGTGAACCAGAGGAGCAAGGGATGACTATGTGAAGCAAAGGCACAAGAGATGACTATGTGAAGCAAAGGTGCAAGAGATGATTATGTGAAGCAAATGCGCAAGAGATGACTATGTGAAGTACAAGCGCAAGAGATGACTATGTGAAGCAAAGGCGCAAGAGATGACTATGTGAAGTACAAGCGCAAGAGATGACTATGTGAAGCAAAGGCGCAAGAAATTCTATGTGAAGCAAAGGTGCAAGAGATGGTTATGTGAAGCAAATGTGCAAGAGATGACTGTGAAGCAAAAGCACATGAGATGATTATGTGAAGCAAAGGCGCAAGAGATTCTATTTGAAGCAAAGGCGCAAGAGATGATTATGCGAAGCAAATGCGCAAGAGATGATTATGTGAAGCAAAAGCGCAAGAGATAACTATGTGAAGTAAAAGCGCAAGAGATGACTATGTGAAGCAAATGTGCAAGAGATGATTATGTGAAGCAAAAGCGCAAGAGAGGACTATGTGAAGCAGAGGCAGGCACAATACAATGTGAAACTAAGTAAGAGGAAGCATCTGGTTCATAACTAATGGGTCAAATTAAGCATAAAATACAACAATAAAATGTATGCATAAAACAATACTCCCAGGCTGTGCTATATCTTATATGGATTTGCCACACTGCTCCCCAAACACGGGCTATCCTGGTATCAGGTTTATATTAATTCCATGAAAGATGTATTCATCGAATATATCTTCAGTGAACAACTGCAGAAAATCACTTCAGCGAACCGTGTAATATTTCCCCCAGTTCGCAAACAGTTGTTCACCAACTGACCAGAACACACAACAGACTAAATCAAATCCACACACCCCCTAACTATATATGCCAACTCCAAGAATGCACTACAGTGGGGAAAAGGGCAAAGTTTAGGTTGGTGGGCAAGTGTTTGCGAACCTTGGGAAAAATTCAACGGTTTGCTGAACTGATTTTTTGGCGGTTGTTCATAGGTTCATAGGTTTATACTAGGCTATCTGCCCTAGGGCATTTATAAGCCTAGCCAGAGTGTGTTTGGCTTTCGCCACCCATTTTAAATTAATTTTGCTATGCCCTTTTTCGAGGTTAGTATACTGTGCCTCTGTCTAACAGTGACACAGAAGTGATACCCGGGGTAAACCTATGATCTCCCATCCACTAATCAAGATTCCTCTTGAAGAGAGTCAATGAGGGACTCTGCCTAACCTGGACTGGGATTTTATTCCAGAGTGAAGGGAGCCTCTGGGTTATGAATCTGTCCCTCCAGCATGTCCTATTTATTTCAGTGCTGAGGTTCAAGTCTCTCGAGCGCGTAGCTCGATGGGCTTTGGATTTTCTGAGGTGCAGCATGTCCATTAATTCCGGGTTGGACATGGCTTTATACGTCAGGCACAGATCGCCTCTGAGCAGGCGATATGCCACTGAGTAGAGCTGGAGTTTCTTTAACCGGGCAGCATATGGCATCTGTTTGAGCCCTTTGATCCTCTTGGTGAGATACTTTTGGGGTCTTTCCAGTTGCTGCAGGTGTCTGGTAAGGTACATCCCAAAAGGGGCATTGTACTCAATTATGGGCCTGATGAGGGATGAGTAAAGAGGCACGATGACCTCCCCTGATCTAGATGTGAATCCCTTCATGATTAGGTAGGCTATATAAAATGTTTTTCTAACCACTTTGGCCACGTGGTTGTCAAATGAGAGATTGCTATCAACTTGGGTCCCCAGGTCCCTAATTACTTCTTCTGTACTTAATGGATTACCACCTATATGGTAATTTGTGGGCACTTTGTTTTGCCAAAGGGATGACTATACACTTTTTGGCATTTAGCTTGAGGCCATGGCTCTGGCACCAGTTGTCTGTTTCTATGAGGCCCTTTTGGAGGATGCTTGTGTCAGCTGGAGAGTCGATTATGGCACCCAGTTTGCAGTCATCTGCGAACTTGGTCAGCCACAGTCCTTCCGTGTTGGCCTGTACCTCCGAGAAATATATACCAAACAAAAGAGGTCCCAGGACTGAGCCTTGTGGGACACCACTTGTAACTGGTTTGGAGTCTGACATGGCTCCAGCAATTCTAACCATGTGGGTTCTGTCCTTGAGCCAGTTTGCAACCCATCTAGTGACATAGGGATTTATATTTAAGCTGGTGAGCTTATCTATAATGCCCGAGTGGGATATTGTATCGAAGGCTTTTGCGAGGTCCAGGTAGGCTGTGTGGACCACCTTCCCCTCGTCAATGGCCTTGGTGACTGTTTCAAAGTAATCAACCAGGTTTAAGAGGCAGGATCTGCCCTTAACAAAGCCGAACTGGGTAGGATCCAGTGTCTGTAGGTCCCCAATATCTTTATTTATGAGGTCCATGATGACCCTTTCCATAGCTTTGCAGACCAAGCTAGTCAGGCTTATGGGGCGATAGTTTCCAGGATCCGTTGAGGCACCACCTTTGTGGAGAGGGACCACTGTTGATGTACGCCACTCTTTGGGTACATATCCTGTAGTAAGGCTGAAACTGAACAGTAGTTTTATGTTTGGGTTTAGCTCTTCTTGGAGTTCATGTAGGACGCAGCCCGGGACACCGTCTGGTCCCATTGATGCTGTGTTTTTTGCTTTGGAGAGGGCAGCTCTTACCTGAGCTTCTGAGATGTCAGGGGGGGCAGCACTCTGCTGGGATAGATATTTGCCCTTTTGGTGGGGAGGGAGTTTGTGCTGAACCTGTCAGCTAGGATGTTGGCAATGTCTGTGGGTTCGGTGTATTTTTTGTCATTTTGGACTAATTCTGAGCATATCTGGGAATTCCCACTCAGGTTCCTAACATAACTAAAGAAAGCCTTGTGATTATCCTTAGTGTCCTGTGCAATTTTTCTCTTGAAGCTGGCCTTAGACGATTTTATGAATGCCCGTAGTTTTTTGCTAATACTGATCAGAGATGCCTTCCCTTTTTGGGATTTTGCTCTATCATGTAGTAGCTTCCTCCTTATATTGTATAGTTTGTTTATGGCTGGGGTCCACCAGACAGGACGTCTGCCTTTGGAGGATTGGGTCTTGGTTTTATTTGGGATTGCATGATCCATGCATTCCTGAAGGTGTTCATAGAATGCGTTTATAAAGGATTCTGCGGTCTGGGCCGTATTTTCCACAGGCCCGGGGGCTTTGTTGGATTCCACCTCAGTTTTGAGGAGTGTGAAATTTGCTTTAGAGAAGTTTTTCACTGTGGTTTTCTGGGCAGGGGGTGGGGTCGGGATGTGAATATCCAGTGAGATTAGTTTATGGTCTGATTTTACCAGTGAGGGATACACTTCTGGTCTGGAGCATAGAGTCCCTATGTTGGTGATGATCAGGTCCAGTATGTTTTCCCCTCTTGTGGGAGTGGTAACAAGTTGTTCCATAGCATTTGAGTTTATAAATTCTAGGAACCTTTGGGCTATGGTGTTGGAGCTAGAGTAATGCTCCCAGTCTATGTTTGGGTAGTTGAAGTCACCCAATATAATGGTATTTTCCAGTGTTCTCAGGAAGGCCGAGTGGGGTTCCTGGGTTTGGGAGGGTGGTCTGTAGCAGGCTATAAACTGGAAGGCAGTTTTACCCACTGTTAGTTGCACATGGATAGTCTCTGATGCTTCGTGCTGTGCCACCAACCTGGAGGTGTGGGTATCTTTGACGAATATTGATACTCCCCCTCCTTTTGTGGTTCGGTCCAAGTTTTGGGGCCAAAAAGCATGGCATGAGGTATAACCTGGTAGTGCTGGGATGCTCTCAGGAGCCTTGAACCAGGTTTCTGTTACTGCACAGATATCGATGTTCTCCATGCTAAGGAGAGTTTCGAGCACATGCATCTTGAGGTTTAGACTTCTGGCATTGAGTAGCATTACTCTTAGATTCTTATCCCTTGTAATACCTATGGAGGTGGGTTTGTCTTTTGAGCCTTGCCTAAAAAAGGCACTATGGGGGTAGCAAGAGCCTTTGCCAATATCCGAAAGCCCAGGGGTGACAGGTGCAAGCCGTCCCTAGCGAAGCATCATGGCTTGTCGAGCATGTCATCCCAGGCTGACAGGCATTGGATCCCCTTTGAATGACACCAATACTTAAGCCAATTGTTGAAATTTATCATCTTGTCTTCATATTGTGGCATCATTCCTGGTGAGGGTAAGATGCTACTCAAGGTCAGGGTCATACCGGCCTGGGCTACATGCTCAGAGAGCTCCTCTATGTCTCTTTTCATGTAGTCCAGGAGGTACGTCTCAGGTCATTCACACCAGCATGGACAATGACTGAGTCATATTTGTACTTGCCTTGGAGTGACCTGAGTGCTTGTGTTATGTGGCGGATCCTAGCGCCCGACAGGCATCTCACCATGACCTTCTCCTTGTTCAGCCTGGTGAGCAGGATGTCAGTGTGCCTGACGATAGAGTCACCTATTACAAGTGTATCAGGTGTGTTGTTTAGCCTTAAGGGCTGTGACTGTTCGGCACACTGGCTTTGTGAGCTATGTGTTGCACGTGTTTTGTTTTGGGGTAGCGGTTGCTTGGGTGTCTGCTTTGGAGGTCTCTGCTGCTTAGGCAGATTTTTATTTAGAGCCTCCGAGTATGTTTTGTGTGTTTATGTGTTTGGTTTGCTGTCGTGGTAGGTCTATGTGAGACTGGAATTGTAGTGAGTGTGGTTTCCTTCTCCTCCTGACTGGTTACGCCAGTACTGAGTTGAGAGAGCTTAGCCTCCAGTTTGGCTATATGGTTGCATCTCTCACATGTGTTGGAATTTGTTGGGAGGAGAAGAGGGTTGTCTGTGTACATGAGGCAGTTGTAACATTGCCTCAAGATTCCCAGATTCACCAGCTGGACCGGAGAGGAAATTGACAACTGACCTTTGGACATGCTAGAATAGTATTGGGAATTCCTTTATAATTGAAAAAAAGGGCCAATGGGGAACAAGGTACTCAAGGGGAGTTTGTGAGGGTGCAGTGCTTTTAATTTTTTAGTGCTGACTTATATAATTGCTTTAGTGAGCAAGTGCCAGGTAACTTAAATGCAATGTGTTACAGGTAACTTAAATGCAAAAACGACAAACAGTAACTTTCTTTCAAGTGAAACAAGGAAATAAGTACAGTAAGCAATGCAGATATCACTAGGGATCCACAGAAGCGCTGAAAAGCCGCGTTTTAGGTGGAATTAGCATTTCAGGGAAATAACAAGCAAACAAACAACAAGCATACAAACAAAGCTAGATTCAGCAGGCCTGGATCTAGTCTATGCTACAGCAAACAAGGTGTACCAATTTCAGTAAGAAACAGTTCAAATATGCAGGCACTATAAGCCTTTAACCAGAAATTCCCAGCTCAGAAGGGCAGAGTCCAGCCTCTCCTCCCACAAGAGTGCAGACCACGAACCTTCTTAATGTAAAATAAGTGGCCTGAAGCCCAAGTGCTTAAACCAGAACTAATACACTTTTAGAATAACAGACACTGAGCCCTCAATCAGCAGTTCCCAACTTAGAAGGATGTAAGCTACCTGTCCTGCCACCACAGTGCAGGCCACAAACCTTCCTAATGTAAAACAATTGGTCTGAAGCCCAAGTGCTTAATCCAAAAGACTTAGAATGATAGCTACACTTTAATCAAGTTACTACCAAGCAGTAATATATACAATTGAATACTTTAAAGAATGCCTGGATTAGTGCTCAAGTTATACAAACAAAGCTAGATTCAGTAGGCCTGGATCTATTCTATGCTACAGCAAACAAGGTGTACCAATTTCAGTAAGAAGCAGTTCAAATATGCAGGCACTATAAGCCTTTAACCAGAAATTCCCAGCTCAGAAGGGCAGAGTCCAGCCTCTCCTCCCACAAGAGTGCAGACCACGAACCCTCTTAATGTAAAATAACTGGCCTGAAGCCCAAGTGCTTAAACCAGAATTAATACACTTTTAGAATAACAGACACTGAGCCCTCAATCAGCAGTTCCCAACTTAAAAGGATGTAAGCTACCTGTTCTGCCACTACAGTGCAGACCACAAACCTTCTTAATGTAAAACAACTGGTCTGAAGCCCAAGTGCTTAAATTAAAAGGCTTAGAATGAGTTACACCAAGCAGTAATAAATACAACTGAGTACTTTTAAGATGATGCAAAAGCAAAATAAAGTAGGAAGAAACACAAATACAGTAAAAGCAGATTTTTTTTTTTCACAACTGAACTTCTTAGGTAACAGAAGATTGAAACCTGAGACAGCTTTTAAGAAAGAAATCTCAAAAGAACCAATGAGGTGCTTAGTCTAAGCTGTAGTCTAGGTGACCTCAGTCAGCCAATGACCTCAAACAATTCTCTCTCACTGAAATGCCTGATGGCTTTGGCTAAACCAAGATGTCCCTGAATATGTGCTCAGACACACAGCCTCCACAAACATTAGGCCCAAATACAAGCCTGAATATGGAAATGCTACAAATATCTCCACTACTTAGAACAAACTGCAGAAATGTTTCTCACAGCTGAAAAGCAGTAGTGAACCTTTAAATGAAAGTTTTAAACAGCTAAAGGAGCCTCTAGAAAAAAAGAGTTTAACTGCAACAATTTATCAGAAACAAACAACCCAACAGATGCTTAATAAAAATGGATAATTTCCAGTTAATACCTCACACAGTGAAACTAGCTAGAAAAATACACAGTACACAAAGTGCTATAAATAACAAAGAAATAAAGAAATAAATTAACAAAAAACAGGATACTTAATGTTATATATTATAGCTCCGAGTTTCCTCAGTGTCCTTCCTTCGATTAGCTCAGTGTGAAATGTTGTTGTTCACAGAAGATGTATTCGATGAATAGAGCTTTCACAGAATTAATATAGACTCCAGTTATCAACGTACTGGGGACAAGGTACGGTCGTATCATATGCACATGTGGGGGGACACATTGACAAGTATCAACAAGAGGAAATATTTGTGTTTGGGGTTGAGATGTAGATTAATGCTGTGTGTGACTGTGTGAGTATTAGACAAGTGAATGCTGGGAGCCAGGGAGTGTGGACATGAAGGGCTGAGAGTGGGTAGTGCTGATGCGTATCTGTGAGCATAGATACAGCTCTAGCAGATGATGCAGCTATGTGCTAGTGTCTAATAGACAGGTCAAGAGTACCCACAGGAAATCTATGCACCAATCATATATGTCCCCCATCCATTGGGTTGCTGTCTCCTCAGAAGGTCACCACTATTCCCCACAGCACATCCAGAGTATGGAATGCTATATGAGTGTAAATGGCAGGATGTGCTAAGGGTGATCTTGGCATGAACACTGCACTATGTCTGCATCCAAACTATCCCACAGTGCCCCTTACACAGGATGGTGGCATAGAAGTCATGGCACGATAGGATCTAGGCCATGCTCTCCCCTCCAGTGATAGGCTTCTCCACCAATGATGGAGGTGGATTGGCCAGAAGAAGAGTAGTGCCCATAATGAGAGGCTACACTAAGAATTCTAGAGCATACAGACTCTCTAAACAAGTTCTCCATTATGCTGCATAAATGGGCCAGGCCCTCCTATAGGTCATCACAAAGATGATAGATAAACCTGACCAACTCGGCTACATCTGCATTAGTCTATGTCTGAACCTGGATAATGGCCCTGCACAAATGCTGAGTTATGGTGATTGAGGAACTCTGATGAAGAGAGGGGTGGACCCATGGCATATGGCCACCAGTATATTGACCCCTGCCATCATGCTAATGCTCAATAGGCTGACAGCATACAAGAATGACTCTGCCACCAGGGATGACTGCACTCACTTTACTAATGTGTCAGCTACATCATGTACTACTGCAGCATCCTGGGTCTGAAGCATGGGTTGCACAGTGACTGAAGCTGTATCCATGGAAGGGGGAAGATAATGGCAATCACATTTCCTGAGAATACCATTGCCACTGTGATCCTTGATTGAGCCAAGATTTGGTTGTCATCATCTCTGGTGCAGACAGATTCCTGATAGTTCCCTGGGCACAGTATCTGTGCCAGATGAACCTGACAACACAGCACCTGGCCAAACACATAGGCATATCTATATCGATGAATGCACCCTTTACCAACTCCCACAGCACATTGTAGGTAAAACTCTATAACAGAATGCTAGAAAAAATCTAAAAATAACAGTCTTTGAGAAGACTGATGCAACAAGGACAATATAAATGTTCTAACAATACTGAAGCCATGATTTTTACTTGTATGGTCCTAGGCCAGTTGAGTAGTACAGATACTCCACATGTTAAAACTTATCCACCCAGGGTATCACCAGTATTCAAGGCTCTCCATGCAGTTCAGTACCTAAGTCCAGGACTCTATCACTAACAGCAGAGCTGTCTGGATCCCAGACAGAGATGCCAGAAACTCCTCTCTGTTTGTTAAGATTGAAGCTGTCAGCAGACCCTTACCTTTGTCCATCTCCTCCTTCACCAGGTGGGGTGCCTTGCAATGAGTATGCACAATCATATGAGTACCCCTTCTCCAGACCTGTTTGGATGTCCTTTTTTGGCTACGAAGTGCATTGATGTACTCTAAAAGTTAACTCCAGACATGCTCACGAAAGGCCCAATCAGATTTCTCATTCAAGAGCATCCACTAACTATACTTATGGAGGGCCTGCAGCAGGATGTCATTTTTATGCCCAGAAGAATGTCCCCTTATGTCAGTAGGTGACATGTCTTACACAGTATGCTCATAATTCAGCAACTCATAAATATGCCTAGTGTCCACATGAATCATTATATGCACCACCCGTGAAGTGACAAAACCACTTTTATGGCTGCTTCTTAGTATTACTATAACACATAACAGACAGCCGCCATACCATGCAATGGAAACCAAGCAGAAACACAGGGGTAGCTAGAGCAGATCATGTATTCTCTGTGTTCATGAGTTAGGCTAGGAAGGAATACTGTTTGTCTAACAAAGAGGCTAAGAGAGGAGTTGCAATAGCAAAGAACAGGGCATCAGAGGCACTGTATCACCTTCTGGAAAGTTGCTCAGAAGATGGCAGATACACTGAGAATAAGGCAACAACTTGCTTAGCAGTCCACAAGATATCTAAGGCAAATGTCACAGTAGCATGAACACTGCCTCTAGCTAAATTGTTGATGGGTACAAGCATTCTTAACTGTATCATGTTAATTTCCTGAACTGTGGAAGTGCTACAAACTAGCAGTGGAATTTTTCCACTATTGTCAGGCAACCACCTTAGCAATGACATACACCATGAATGTGGACTAAAGTATGACTGACCCCACCTCATGCTAAACTGTTATATGCTCTCATCATCATCATCGTCGTCATCATCGTCGTCATCATCATCATCATCATCATCATCATCATCATCGTCATCATCATCATCATCATTGTCGTCATCATCACCATCATCACCATCATCATCATCATCATCGTTGTCATCATCATCATCATCATCATCATCATCTTCATCATCATCATCACCATCATTATCATCATCAACAACTCCCTTTTTCCCTTTTTCTACATGGAGCCAGGGTGTTGTGTTACCTGTTTCAGCCCAGGGTCTGTGAGAAAGCAAATTATTTTATCTGTCTTAATGCTTTAAATTATAATACAGTTTAAAAGACATTTTCCAAGAAATCTTAGCCTAAAACAATAGCATATTCTTGAACAAGTTCAATGTAGTTCTGTTTCTGCCCTCATCAGTGGCTGGAAGATTCTGGAAATCAAAACCCTGTAAAGGTGGGATGGGTTATCTTATTACTGCAGCCATCTTCAGCCCTAGATTGTATCTCTACTCTGTTTATGGAAATCCTGTGCCAACAGACCATTAATCAAGTGAATTATAGTGACCTCCCAGTACTTTAAAGATAAAGACAGTGACAGACTATCTTTTGAAATTGCTGCAATATGCCATGCTGTATATTATCCCATTCAAGTGTAAGATGGCAGACTTTAAAATATAGATTCAGAAGAAGCAACTGCAGAGTCTGTGCTCTATACTTGAAACAATGACTGCTCAAAGAGAGACTAGCTGAATAGAGCTCCACCTGATGACAGTGACAAGTCATCCTTAGTGGATTATTTTAACATTATGGCAATAAAAAAGTACCACTGAATAACATCATCCCAAGGCTACAATAGGCATCATTAAAATACTCAAAAAGACTAATGCCACTAACTTAACATTTCATTACAGATGTGTACAATAACATCACAAACAGCCAACAGCCATGTTTTTATTTTTAGTCTATCATTCCAGGACTTGAAACTCATACTTCAGTGGAACAACATTCCATCAACTAACAATAGAATCACTGCATTTTATGAGACACTCCTTGGGTATATCATCTGCCATCTGTGGCAGCTTGCTGCATGCCTTCACTACTTTGATAGGACTGTTGGTCTGATGGAAAGTGTGATATGTCTCAGCTGTGGACCTTGCAAATGCTATTAAAGGACTGCAAGGTTCTATGAGTGCAATACATGGTGTCAGTGTTCATCATGGGTAGACTTTATTGGCACCATAGTGCTATCTGCAGGGATTATGGAGATCTACAGATAGTATTCATGATGCAGCCACCTGGGAGACATGTGGATTTACAGCAACCCTCGGTAATCAAGCATGATCATCCTGTTTTTTCACAGATGGCCAGTGCTGAGGCCAGACATGTTGGCTGTAGCCATGCATATGAATACAGTCTACCATTTGAAATTTTACACAGTGCTCATATTTATGCATTACTCCTAGATCTGTTCCTTCATATCAGATGGCCATGTCTATAGCAGCAGCTATAATGTACCCTATGATATGTACCATTTGTTAGATAACTACATAAAGTAGTGGGTATATGCCCTGTTCTGCACATGTGAGGAAAGCATTTAGCATGAATCATGATATGATCATATGTCAGGTTGCATGCAAAACAGCAGTGTCTATTTACATGCCACTGCTTGACCATTTGTATGCTGTCGTATGGCTTGTGTCAGTGACAGAACTTTCTCTGGACCTTCTACTTTGTGCCATCTTGTGCATAGCATTTAGCTACCTTCTGTGCTGTACTGCCCTGATTTTAAACTCCATTTTGGTCATGTGCAGTAATCAAAGGAAAGGCTATTGAGCATAGTGATATGTACAGTGCAGCACACCTCAGAGAGATATTAGGTACTTGAACCACTTAGCCAGGATGTCAAGCACTATCCCTGCCACTGTGCTTTTTCTCCTAATGCTTACATTTAGGGTTGTTAGAGATGGATAACCAACCTTAATTGTGCTACAGATGTTTGCATTACCTGTTTGGCATATATAAAGCATGTGCATTAGGTATGAGTTATCCTGTGCAGTAGCCCTATCCCAGCATTGGTTGAGCATTGTATTTAGTTATAGCATCCCATAATTGCCTGCACCATATCCTAGTGATATGCATTCCTGGAAGAATGTCTTGCACTGGACAGTCTGCTGAATGTGTGCATCATGGCATCCCAGAGGGGGTTTATGGGGCATATCCATGATGATGTCATCAGCATTATTTACATGTTGGTGGTTCACAGAGTGGAAACCCATTTTGTTCCTCTATGCTGTCTCCTCAAAATCAATTGGGGTTTACATTGCTCTTTGGGTACACCTCATTATGCATAACAGTATCAGCAGATCTACCACCCCATTGGATGCTGGCATTGTGATTTATTATTCATTAGAGAATGTGATATACTTCCCTACAAAAAGTAACATGCTTGTGAGGAATGTATCTACTATCCCTGATAAATTAGACTGGGATATGCCTAAAGTATTACCTGTAGGTGACTAAAAGATAACTGTGGCTAGGATGTAGAACGCCACTGTAACTTAGACTCTAGCAGGATGACCCAGATAGGCCATCCTAGTGCTTTTAATTTCACATGGTATCATGAAACTCTTGGGATCCTTGTTATTAACATCAAAATGATGGTGTTATCCAGGCATGTCGTATCTATATACACTTTTTTCTCTTGTGCACTTCTCCCAGTCCATGTGTAACATAACTATGCCATCCACAATTCCATTATTGTCAGCTTGTATACATTGCTGCATTAATAAAATACTCCACCTGTCTTCCCTACAACTGATCAATGGCCAGATGATTCGATTCTAAGTTCCAGATCATAACTGTTCAAATCGACAATTATGGGTAGGTCACATCACTGTGATATAGACAGTCTGGAATCCCTAATTATATAAGAATGCTGATGTGCATTATACTGGGGGATTTCTCCTTTCCTCACAGTTATGAAACTGTGGAGTTAGTTTATAGAAGTAAATGACATATTGGATCAAATCTTCCCCATGTGGAATATATGGGGACTTGCTCTCCTAATAAAAATAAGTTTCTACAGGTGATTGTTTAGTGAATTGTGCTTGCGATCACTTATGATCCACTTATTGTTTTTTTTTGAACAATCATGTCTTAGCAATTCAAAGGTAAAGCTCTCCACCTTCCATTAGACTAATCATTGTTTCATGTTTACTGTCCCCCTGCAAATATCAGTGGCACTCTTATTTGTGGAGGACTGTAGCATATAAATATGATTTCCTTTTAAGAATCACAAGTGGTCAAACCTGTTTTGTGAAACAATTTCAAAGGTATAACCATGTCTGAAGGAGGGAATAGTCCAGCTACCAGTCATGCAGTTAACTTCACTCACTACACCCCCTTAGATAATATTACCTACTCCTGTGTTGCACCTCTGTATAAGTTAGAAACATTGCAGGGTTTGAATCCATTCAGTGTAACAGGTCTGCCCAATTGAGGATTCACTTAAAAGTGAAACAGACATGAAGCAGAATGCCTCCACAAGATGTTGCTTCTTATTCACATCACTCCACCTTTGTGACTTACATTACAGAGCTGAGTTGTACTTTGATGTATATTTATGTTATTCTGTTTCATGAGTTGTGATAACTTTTGTGTTAGGATTCCACCTTCATGTGCATTATTACATGATTTTAAAATAATTTGTTTAGTGAATTCCATCTGTTGTCTTATAAATGCTAAATGCAGATAATTTTAGCAGCTCCTACCTAGTTATTATGTGTTACTAAATGATCATTTCATGCTTAAGTTTCTTAGCAATAATGCACAAAGAAAATTCTGGTTTCATAGTCTCATTCTAGCTAAAATACATTTATAAACAAATGATACTTCTCTGTGGACAGTTTTATTGCAATAATATCTTACCACTGTTTAGAGAATGTCGCTCTTCAAAACCCAATAGGTTCATATGTTCACATGTTCATAGGTTATTACTAGGCAGTTTGTTCAAATAAATCATTAGTGGATTAGTCACTGCAATTCCCACTACGTATTACACCTTTCAATAAGGGATTTGAGGCCCAAACCATTAGTAACATTTATAGTTATACATCCATTCATCTAGGTTGTGTTTGAAATAGTTTAAGGAGCAGCTTTGTTTAATAAAAAGGAGAAGTCTGTTCCTGAGAGACGATTCTTTGGGAAAGGTATACATCCAAGCAGTTACCTCTGTTTTGCAGGTTTAGATTGCTTCCAAAGATGATAGTGATGTTACAGATTTTATGGGCAAGCAGGAGGTTCATTTCAGGCCTTGTAAGCTGGACAAAAGTCACCTTGTAGGAGTCTATACAAAATAGAAAAGAAAGACAGACCTTTTAGGCATTTGCTGTAGTTCAGGGAACTAATGTCAGTGATCATCTTAGTGAAGAAACATTGGGGTTTCTTAATTTAGATAATGTTCTTGGACAAGTACAGCTCATGTACTGTTTAGGCCTTAATAAGGGAAGGGCACAGATGGAAGATAACATCTTCAGACCTAGAAAATTTATCTAGGTGATCATCTGAGGTAGGCAGAGAGATTTTCTAATAATAGTAGATGCAAGGTGGTTGATGGAGAGCTCATCATCTGTAGAAGTGCCTAGGTCCAAGATAATTGTGTAAATTTTAGACAACTGTTGCAAATGTGATATGTGTATGGGTTGTCCTGTTTAACAAAGGATACAGTGCTATACTTTTTGGCATTTAGCTTTAGACTGTGGTCCTGTCACCACTTGTTTGTACGTATTAGTTTTACTATAGGATCGTGGTGTTCTCCAGAAAGCTGATGATGGTTTCTAGTTTGCAATCATCTGCAAACTCAGTCATTTAAACATCCTTGACATCAATTTTGATGCTGGAGAAGTAAACAACAAATAGAAGCAGCTGAAATACTGAGGCCTTGGAGGCCCACTAGTAACAGAACCTTTTAAGGAGATTGTACCTTGAAGTCTGAGTTGTTTGGTTCTGTTTTTAGACAGTTTGCTAACCAGTGGGTTACATATGCGTTTACATTCAGGTTTATTAGTTTGTCTATAATGAAATTGTATTAAAGGCCTTAGGGAAGTCAAGGTAGGCTGTGTATATTGATTTGCCCTCATCCAGCATTTTAGTAACTTTTTCAAAGAAATCCATCGAGTTAAGTAGACAGAATCTTCCCTTTAGAAACCCATGTTCATTTGAGTCAAGGAATGTGAGCTGCTAATACCATTATTTATGAGGTCAGTAATGCTGTATAACATTACATTACCTTGCAGACTAAGGTTGTAAGGCTTATCTACCTACAGGTACTGTGATCAGCTGTTATCCACCCTTACGGAGGGGAACAACAACAACTGTTTTCCATGCTTCTGGTATGAAACTAGTTGACAGGATGAGGCTGAACAGAGTCATGAGTGGGTCAGTGAGACTGTGCTTCATGTGGACAAGAAAGCATATTGGCAGATTATCAGGGCCCACAGAGCTAGTGTTTCTAGCCTCAGAGAATACTTTTCTGACTTGCTCTGAGGTGGTCTTGGGGGATGGGCATAGTGAAATGAGAAGGAAACTGGGGGAATTGTTGAGAAGCTTAAACTAAATTTACCTGATAATGTTGGCTTTTTTTTGCGGAGATGAATGGGTGTTATTGTTATGTATTAATTTGGTGTAATCCCAAGTATTTCTTCTAAGGTTCTTGACACTGTTGAAGAAGAACTTATGGTTGTGCTTGACAGAAGTGGCAGTTTTTAGTTCTTACTTAGTCTTACAATATTTGACTTCTGTTTCTATTTTATGCCAGAGTTTCAACACATAAATTTGTTCTTAAACCTGAAATTGTATTTCTGTTAGACTGAAACTGAAGACTCAATGTAGGCAGTGAAGTTAATATAGAAATCCAACAGTGCAGGCTATGGAATGCTGATTGCTAGATGACACATAAACTGCTAAATGTTATGAGCTGGCTGCTGTAAGTTTGCATTTGAGAAATCCTTAAAAATAGCAGGATTTGTCAGTATTTGGGGTTAAGTCCTAATGGAGAAAATCACTGAATGGTGGTTTGATTTCACCAATGATGGGGTAACTGTAGTCATGTAGCACAATAGTGATATATCGGTGAAGAACAGGTCAAATAAATTTGAACCACTGCTAAGGGATTACACTATCTGGTCTAGAGAGTTTACATTGATAAAAACTGGGAAATGTGCATATTTATTTGTAATAGTGTAATTCCTGATAATAATAATAATAATGTTTAATTGAATAGTCAGGGACTCAAGCTTCTTTAGATAGGTCTCCTGCAATGAAGATGTTATAGGTATTCTGTCGTTGGTTAGGATACATAAAGGGCTTACTGAACAGATGCAAGTATATGGAGGAGGTTGAAGCCAAGTTCTTGCCATAGAAGTCTAGATGCGATGGCATTTTGAAGGAATATGGGCACATTGTCACCAATAGCAGAGATGCCCTAAGTATAAGGATTTGGCAAATGGTAGGCATTCAAAGCCTTGTAGTGAAGGCTGATACCTCTGCACTGGAACCACATTGCAGTGATAATGCAGATGTCACTATTTTTTATGATCAGGAGGACTTCCAGGGAGGGTAGATTCTTTATGAGGCTACTAGGACTAAGCAGCATTACAGTAATACTGTTCTGATTTAATGTGCCAAAGTTGGTAGATTGATCAGAGTAACATTTTCTAAAAATGCACTATGGAGATAGTGTTGTCTTTCCTTTCCTTTTATTGCTGTGGCACAACAGGGGTACAATAACTAACCAGTGAGGCATGTAGGGAATTTAAAGTCAAAAAGTATAGAATACGTGGTAACGATTCTCCATAAATCCGTTGTTAAAATAAGGGACCCCCACCAAAAAAAAGTGATATCCACAGTCTAATTGAAAATTTTGAAATTCTTTACAATACGCATAACTCAAAGAATAAATATTAATTTGTCATGCAAAAGGATTATGGTTTGGATAAAATGTTAGGATGAGATGATTTCAGTGTTACAAATCATGTGAATAGCTAGCAATACAACAACAAAAGTTGGAAAATGCAATGTATTACACAAAGACATTTGTGTATCAGTAAAAAAAGAAACAAATCTCATGCCACAAATTCAACACCATAAAATTTTACCTGTTTTGTACTGTGCTGCATTATAAGGACAGAGATGACATAAAATATTTATAAAATATTACTAAGAAAGTACTGCACATTTTACCAATGTAAAATACAAAAAAATGCAAATTTTTTTCATTGTTAACACTGGTGAATAGCAAAAGAACTTTACATGTCTGTTAAAACTTCTCTGAAGCTAAACTAGAGCTGGCAATTAATTACTGTATTACAGTGTTAGCGTTGACAGTTCAGGGAGAATGCAGGGTCCAGGAGGAGGGTCCCTCGGGTTTCCCCCTTCTTACTATTTTGCAAAAAACCCCACCTTTTACAAGAGAAGACGTCTGTGAACAATTCTACTTGAACTACTCTATAAATACTGGGACCTTGCCTCCCCATTGATAAAGAAACTCAGTTTGCTCCCTCGGGTTTCCCCTTCTTACTATTTTGCAGAAAACCCCACCTTTTACAAGAGAAGATGTCTGTGAACAATTCTACTTGAACTACTCTATAAATACTGGGACCTTGCCTCCCCATTGATAAAGAAACTCGGTTTGCTCCCTCGGGTTTCCCCCTTCTTACTATTTTGCAGAAAACCCCACCTTACAAGAGAAGACGTCTGTGAACAATTCTACTTGAACTACTCTATAAATACTGGGACCTTGCCTCCCCATTGATAAAGAAACTTGGTGTATGTAAAATGTTTTAAATATGCTATTCTAGTGTCTATTTAAACTTGAACAGCATCCTAACTTGGTGTGCGGGAAAGAAGTCAACTGCAAGCCATTGCACTGCCCCCCATAACCCTGGTTAATAGTCTACCCCCGTAGTCCCCCCACTGCCTCTATCTAACTTACTATACCTAATCTTCTTAGAGGAACCTCTTTTCCCGAGTGTACCCACCTCCTTTCTCCACTAGGTGGCATCCTCAGTTACAAAGACCAGCTATTCACCGTTTCTTCCCTGCTCCACTTATTTACTTTGCCTAAAAGTATTTTTGCCCTTCTCCTACTGAATCTGTGCAATTACCTCCACACACTCTTGCACTTATTTTAAAGAGTATAACCTACCAAACATAAAACCTAAGGTTAATAACAAAAAAGCACTGTTAGTAACCAGAATACCTGCCCCCCAGATGTAGCTCTCCTTCTCCAGATCCAGGTCACTGATTGTTTTTCTTGGTCCTTCTCGCCTTCTTGGCTCTACATCCCTCCCCCTTTTTCCTCTCCTTTCCTGAAACTTTCCCTTCTTATCCCCTCCCCCAAAGGCTCTTTCCTGCCCTGAACATTACTTAACCGAGGTGATATTGGTGGCACCATTTTTAAATCTGGGCCACACGCATCCTCCTCCCTCAGTGCATTCAGACCTGCTTCTGGGCTACTGCTCTTGCTTCCCCGTAGGTGTAGTTTAAATGAGAACTTAATTTGTACAACTGTTTCACATGTTTTACTGTAAAATATGTTTATGTTGCTAGAAATACTGTAACTCTCTTATTTCACTGTTGCATTCAACATTGCTGTGTAGTCTCCATCTCATGTGGTCTTGGGACTGTTCTCACACATTGCTCAGGTAGAGCAGCGTGCATTCTTGTGCTTTCTGCTCTTTAGATTTAGTGACTGCATTATGTCCATATTTCTGCATTATGTCTGTGCTTTCTGTACCTTTTTTACAATAAGTGATTGTATTAATGTCCGTATTTTTATGCTCTGATGTGTCTGAACTACTCATTGCTCTGCTATAACAGTATTTACGTTGAGATTTCTGTAACTTTTACTTAGCGTCTGCTATATGTCTGTATTATCTGCCAAAAGTGTCCTTTAAGCAGAGCCAGTAGCTACAAATAGCGTATGTGTCTCAGAGAGACAAAATAGTTTGTTGTTGGCATTCTCTCATAGTTTAATATGTTGCACCATTACCTTAGGAACTGAATGTATTTAATCTAAATCCTGAGGTGCCCTAATCAGCCGCTAATACAGCTTTCAGTAGTATAATATTAGCGACCATTGTTTTAGACTCTCGAATGCTTAACTGCTGTTAATTTATTTAAAAATTAGTTTAATGTGTTGCACCATTACTTAGTGGCTGAATGTGTTTAATCTATATCCAGAGGCGTCCTAATCTGGCCGCTAATACAGCATTCAGTAGTATAATATCAGTGACCATTTGTTTTCACTGTTAAACGCTTAACTGCTGTTAACTCAGTTAAAAATTAGTTTAATGTGTTGCACCATTATTCTAGGGGCTGAATGTGTTTAATCTATATCCATAGGCATCCTAATCAAGCCGCTAATACAGCATTCAGTAGTATAATGTCAGCGACCATTTGTTTTGACTGTTAAACGCTTATCTGCTGTTAATTTAGTTAAAAATTAGTTTAATGTGTTGCACCATTACTTTAGGGGCTGAATGTGTTTAATCTATATCCAGAGGCGTTCTACTCTAGCCGCTAATACAGCATTCAGTAGTATAATATCAGCGACCATTTGTTTTGACTGTTAAACGCTTATCTGCTGTTAATTTAGTTAAAAATTAGTTTAATGTGTTGCACCATTACTTTAGGGGCTGAATGTGTTTAATCTATATCCAGAGACGTCCTACTCTAGCCGCTAATACAGCATTCAGTAGTATAATATCAGCGACCATTTGTTTTGACTGCTGTCTTTTACCCAGGGACACGGCTATCAGCATCACTACTCTTACTACTGATACGGCTTTAACAATATACACTTGCTGTCCATTACTGTTTTCTTTTTGACTATTAATGATCTAACAGTGTCTTCTCCTTACAGACACGGATTTTCTACGTTAGCTTATCTAGCCACTAATACGGCTCATAAATGTATACTATTAGCAGCCACTGTTTCTTGTCTGATAAATGCATAAAAATGTCTCTCTACATGTAGACAAGGCTTTGTACCTACTGAATTCACCTATAATTCTGCACCAGCTGAACACTCCTATAAGTAACCATTGTATAACCTCCTTCCTAAGAATATTGCTTATTGATTGCTATTTAGCAGACGTAAATGGTCACTGACTATTTTTAATGTGAATTTGCGTAGCACCTGTTTTTCTTGTCACCTAACTGTAGTCTATATGTGATTTGAAGTGAAACGTTTGTTACAATCTGTGGTCCTTTCTACGGCTCAACTTTTTCTACCTCCATTTTTTTCTCTGCTTCCTATTTCTCTCTCCCTCAGCCTGCACTCTTCTCCCTTCTCCCTTTTATTTTCTCTCCTCCTCTTACTCCACTATGAAAAACTACCCTCCTCTACTCTGAACTCACCTCTACCTGCACTTTCCCTCATCCTATTTTTTCTTCTCTCCCTACCCCCGTATTAATCATTGTTTTTTTTTTCTCTCCTTTTACAGTTGCTGCCTCGAGTTTCCTCCTTCTTACTATTTTGCAGAAAACCCCACCTTTTACAAGAGAAGACATCTGTGAACAATTCTACTTGAACTACTCTATAAATACTGGGACCTTGCCTCCCCATTGATAAAGAAACTCGGTGTATGTAATCTGTTTTAAATATGCTATTCTTGTGACTATTTAAACTTGAACAGCATCCTACCTCGGTGTGCTGGAAAGTAGCCTACTGCAGGCCATTGCACTGCCCCCCACCACCCTGGTTTATAGTCTACCCCCGTAGTCCCCCCACTGCCTCTAGCTAACTTACTATACCTAATCTTTTTAGAGGAACCTCTTTTCCTGAATGTGCCTACCTCCTTTCTCCACTAGGTGGCATCATACCTCAGTTACAAAGACCATCTATTCACTGTTACTTCCCTGCTCCAATTATTTACTTTGCCTAAAAGTATTTTTGCCCTTCTCCTACTGAATCTGTGAAATTACCTCCACACACTCTTGCACTTTTTTTAAAGAGTTGTGTCTTTCAGCTTATCCCAGTTAGGGGTCGCCACAGCGGAACTCCTCTCCGCTAATGTTTGGTAGTGGATTTTTATGTGCCGAGTTACCAGCCCTGACGCACAACCTTCAACGAAGGCACACCCATTCACGCATGCCTCCACACAGAAGACGCTCTAGCTGAGAATCGAATGGGACAACGTCTTGCTGTGAGGCGACATAAAACCTAAAGTTAATAACAGAAAAGCACTGTTAGTAACCAGAATACCTGCTCCCCAGCTGTAGCTCTCCTTTTCCAGACCCAGGTCACTGATTGTTTTTCTTGGTCCTTCTCACCTTCTTGGCTCTACATCCCTCCCCCTCTCTCCGCTCCCTTCCTGAAACTCCCCCTTCTTATCCCCTCCCCCAAAGGCTCTTTCCCATCCTGAACATTACTTAACTGAGGTGATATTGGCAGCACCATTTTTAAATCTGGTCCGCAAGCGTTCTACTCCCTCAGTGCATTCAGACCTGCTTCTGGGCTGCTGCTCTCGCTTCCCGGTAGGTGTAGTTTAAACGAGAACTTAATTTGTACAACTGTTTCACATGTTTTACTGTAAAATATATTTATGTTGCTAGAAATACTTTAACTCTCTCATTTCACTGTTGCATTCAACACTGGTGTGTAATCTCCATCTTACATGGTCTTGGGACTGTTCTCACACATTGCTCAGGTAGAGCTGCGTGCATTCTTTTGCTTTCTGCTCTTTAGATTTAGCGACTGAATCATGTCATATTTTTGCATTATGTCTGTGCTTTCTGTTCCTTTTTGCAATAACTGACTGTATTAATGTCCATATGTTTATGCTCTGATCTGTCTGAAATACTTATTGCTCTGGTATAACAGCATTTACTTTGAGTTTTCTGTAACTTTTACTTAGCATCTGTTATATGTCTGTATTATTTGCCAAAAGTGTCCTTTAAGCAGCGCCAGTAGCTACACATAACGTCTGTGTCTCAGAGAGCCAAAATAGTTTGTTGTTGGCAGTACCTTGTAGTTTAATATGTTGCACCATTACCTTAGGGGCAGAATGTATTTAATCTAAATCCTGAGGTATCCTAATCAGCCGCTAATACAGCATTCAGTAGTACAATATCAGCGACCATTTGTTTTGACTGCTGTCTTTTACCCAGGGACACGGCTATCAGCATCACTACTCTTACTACTGATACAGCTTTAACAATATACACTTGCTGTCCATTACTGTTTTCTTTTTGACTATTAATGATCTAACAGTGTCTTCTCCTTACAGACACGGCTTTTTCTACGTTAGCTTATCTAGCCACTAATACGACTCATAGCTGTATACTATTAGCAGCCACTGTTTCTTGTCTAATAAATCCATAAAAATGTCTCTCTACATGTAGACAAGGCTTTGTACCTACTGAATTCACCTATAATTCTGCACCAGCTGAACACTCCTATAATTAACCATTGTATAACCTCCTTCCTAAGAATATTGCTTATTGATTGCTATTTAGAAGCCTTAAACGGTCACTGAGTATTTTTAATGTGAATTTGCATAGCACCTATTTTTTTTGTCACCTAACTGTAGTCTATATGTTTGAACTCAAAGAAGCCCAAGAACACAGAAAGCCTTCGTAGTCCTTATTAACACAAAAAATCACAGCGTTTTCGCCACACACATATGGTGGCTTCTTCAGAGGAAAACTGAGGCAGCCAAACACTAACAGTTAAATACTCAATGTTAATTGGAAACAAATGCTCCCAATCAACCAGAAAACGTCAATTTAAAAAGAAAATACTCATAACTTAAACACATGTGCCCGTATTGGACATAAGTTAGAAAACAGTGGTCATACAATAAAATCATAATAATAGAACAAGAAAAAACTCAAATTATTAAACTCAAATCAAAATTTAAAAAAATATATGTAAGGAATATATATGGATAAAGACATCCACTAATATGCATACAAAAATATATTTAAATATTTAAATAGTAAAAAGTGTGCAAAGAAGCACACCAAAAGTATGCGATGCAGGAAAGACTGAAAATAATGTCGCAAAAACACATTTACACTTAATATAAAACTACATATTGCCTAATGGTCGTTCTCAATAAGAAATTATTTCGACCAAGTAAGACAGCTAAAAAACTTTCTAAAAAATATGTATATATATACAAAATGAAATATAGAAACAGGTGGTGTGTACAGAACCATATAGAACATATAAATAAACAATTAAATGTAAAAAGTCAAAAATAGACTTTCCTACCACCAAGTGGTAATAATGATGAATTACAACATCATTTGAAAAGCTCGCTCTAAAAGGAGGACCTAAAAAAGTCCTTAACTAAAACAGTAGTAAAGCAAGCCCCTATCTCATATAAGATTTTAGTTTGAGATAAGGTGCGATATTACAGCTGTCATTCAGCCCCGGAGGGTTGAAAGCATTAAGCTTAAGTTGCCATAGCAATTCATTTGTCTCAAGTAAAAGGGCAGTTGGACCACCACGAGGTGGAATAGGGAGGTGGTCAATACCCATAAAAGAAAATGTATGCCCAGGAAAAGAACAAATGTGCTTGGCAAGTGCATTTTCACATCTCTTATTCCTAATTGCGTACAGATGCTGGTACATTCTGTCCTTAAGTCTTCTATCCGTCTTCCCGACGTAGAAGGCTGGACAGCATGAACAAAAGGCGATGTAAACCACTGATTTAGTATCACAAGAGATACGATGCTGTATAAAATATTTCCTCCCTTCAATACAAAAACCACTGCCTGTTTTAATATATAAACAAAAATTGCAAAAACCACAGGCAAAAGAGCCGTTAGATCTAGCACTACAGGTACCAAAAGGGGTCTGTAACAGTTCTTCGATGTTTTTGCCTCTTCTAAACACTACAAAGGGTCTATCACCTAGTTTCTCACCTACACTTACATTGCTGGTGATAAAAAAACAGTTTTTAAACAGGATATCCTGTATTTCATAAGAATTAACCCCAAATCTGGTAATAAAACTACAAGAAGAGGCCCTACTGGAAACTGGTTCAGGAGGGGGAATGGAACTAGATAGATTGTCTAAAGCACTAGAACCAGGAGCCACCTCAATGCAAGTCGCCCCAACTTCAGATAGGAGTGGTCTAAAAAAACCACTATTCCTTTTATTCAAGACCTCCTCTATTAATTCAGACACGAGAGGGCCAGGGTAACCACGATTGACAAAAAGATTTGTCAAGAATTGACACTCAAGATTAAAATCAGCTAGCTGGCTACAAATCCTCACAGCCCTCACAAGTTGCCCTTTAACTATTGCTTTTCTAAGTTTAAAGGGATGGGAACTGGTGAAATGAAGGAAGGAATTCACATATGTGTCTTTCCTATAGATTGTGGAAATTAACCTTCCTGTGGAGCCATCCCTAGTAAGTTTTACATCAAGGTAATTTGTGCTCACGACATCGAACTTAAAAGTAAATTTAAGGAACGATGTTGTTTCATTAATGTAATCAACAAAAATCTTGGCTGCTAGGTGGTCACCCCTAAAAAGAATAAAAATATCATCAAGATAACGAGTGTAATACACTAGTTTGTCTTTCCACTCTGGGTTGCTCAATACAAAATTTCTTTCCCAATAAGACATGAAAAGGTTAGCTACGGCTGCCCCGCAGGGAGAGCCCATAGCAACCCCTCTTTTCTGGATGTAAATATCTTTTTCAAAGAGGAAGTAGTTTGATGACAAAATAATGTTAAGCAACTCGGTCACGTTATTGATGACATTCATAGGGGCCTGAAGCTCACGTAGGAGTAAGTCAATCCACTCCACTGCCTCCTGGTGTGGTATGGATGTATAAAGGTCGACTACGTCTATAGTCAGAAAATTAACATCCATATCTAGGACTAAACCATTTAAATCAGAAAGAAAAGACCATGAGTCCTTGCATATAGTAGGTAACCTACCAACATACTGGTTCAATAAAGAATCCACGTATTTTGAACAAGGGTAGGAGAGGGATAACCTACCATCTATCAGTGCTCTCATTGGTGGATCCCCAAGGTTTTTATGTATCTTGGGGATTCCAAACATGACAGGGGTCTTGGCATGAACGATATCTATATATTTGTATGTCTCCTCATCTATTCTGCCATTGATGAAAAAATCCCTCAAGTAACCCCTAATCCTACTGACACTCAAGTTCATCTCATTGATGGATGAGATTTCATATGAGTCAGAATCAAGGACTCTATGCATTCTTTCTATGTAATCAGCCTGCTCGAAGATGGCCAACCCGCCACCTTTATCAGGCTTAATTATCCTAACCCCAGCGTTCCGTAAATCACATAATGCTTCTAGTTGGTCCTTAGATATGTTGAAACGGTTAGGGCCAACAAAAGAGCGTTTCAACAAAAACCTAATGTCCAACTCACAGGCACTCTCAAACATTTTGAGAGTTACGTGGAGGGGTGGATTAAAAATGCTAGAGAGCCTTAAATTAGAAGCCTGAAGCTCTGTAGATAAATTAAACAATAGTTTCAGGTTCAATTTACGTACATAGCATTTCAAATCCAGAAGGACCCTAGCCAAATCACATTTGGTAGAAGGTACAAAAGTGTTACCCAAGGCTAATAACTCCACCAATTCTGGTTCAAGTGTAAGATGTGAAAAATTGTAGATTGTGAAGTCACCCTTCGTGTTCTTCACTACCTTAAGAGGAGCGTTCAAAGTGTAAAAAGGGTCAATGACTAGTTGTTCCAGTTCGCATTCCCCCTGCGATGACCCCTGTTGTTCCTGTTCCCTAAAAAAGAGTTACTGGTATTGTGTGCACCATCATGACTGTTGGAGGGGGTTCTATCATTAGACCCCCCTACCAGTATCCTGCCTATTTTTGTTACGATTACTCCTACGTAAGGGTTGATCATTCCGAGTTGGTACAACTTGGCTATCTACAGACTCAGAACAAGTAACTCCATCGGTCTCAAGGGACTCAGGGGAATTAGCCACACAACTACCTACATTTTGCCCTCGTAAATTAGGGAAGGCCATATCCTTAGAATAGGAGGACCTGTCCCTATGTAATTTCTTAGCTTTATTTGATTTCAGTTTAACCATGTAGGTATCAATACTAGCAAATATCCGTGAGTGATCATATTTCAATTGTGAGAAAGCATTATTCAACCTTATTTCCTCATCTAGCAAGCACACTTCTTTAGTTAAGTCAGAAATACATATAGAGTAGTGCTTAACTAACAATTCAAGCAGGTGCAAGCCCTGCGACTGAAAAAGTGTCTTTAAATCAACCAAAAAGGCATCACTTTTAATCAAGCCGGATGGCACAAAATTACACCTTAGTCCCTTCGGAACAATGCCTTCACTTAGGCATTGATTGAAGTAAGCAGTTTCTAGCTGCAACTTCCTAAGTTTCAAAGTTTTAGCATCCAAAAGTCTCAATTTGTCAGCCAACGAAACGGCTGAATTGGCAGAAGCAACATGGTCCTGCACCGGCGGGGCATCATTAGGAGGTTTAACAAACAGTAAAAAGTCACCTGTGTCAGCAATCCATTCGGATATGGTTGCTCCACCGATAAGTGCTTCGGCCCGTTCTGCATACTCCGGTCGTATATCAGGACGCTGATTGCCGTTACCTTCTGTAGAAAGAACAACATGAGAAGAAACGGCCGCAGAAGTCTGAACTGCGGGTAAAAACGCCCTGGGAGGTTGTGCAGCCGGTATCGATGCCTGCGAGTCAGGCTCATTATCTTGCCCATTCATGCAGTATCTCCGGTTTAGAAAATCACCATTAATTGAGGGTAAAGTATTCTCAAGAGCAGAGAAGCGCTCATTGAGCGCGTCGATTTTCTGCGACAAAGAAAGCAGCAGGTTAGGCATACCACAAGTGTCCGCATTGAATGTATCCACATTCACTTGGCTAACAGGGCTCTCCATATCCTGGGTTCCACGAAAAAAAACAATTGTACACTTGCTAAATATCCACAAACGTTTGAACTCAAAGAAGCCCAAGAACACAGAAAGCCTTCGTAGTCCTTGTGTCCTTTAAGCAGCGCCAGTAGCTACACATAACGTCTGTGTCTCAGAGAGCCAAAATAGTTTGTTGTTGGCAGTACCTTGTAGTTTGATATGTTGCACCATTACCTTAGGGGCAGAATGTATTTAATCTAAATCCTGAGGTATCCTAATCAGCCGCTAATACAGCATTCAGTAGTACAATATCAGCGACCATTTGTTTTGACTGCTGTCTTTTACCCAGGGACACGGCTATCAGCATCACTACTCTTACTACTGATACAGCTTTAACAATATACACTTGCTGTCCATTACTGTTTTCTTTTTGACTATTAATGATCTAACAGTGTCTTCTCCTTACAGACACGGCTTTTTCTACGTTAGCTTATCTAGCCACTAATACGACTCATAGCTGTATACTATTAGCAGCCACTGTTTCTTGTCTGATAAATCCATAAAAATGTCTCTCTACATGTAGACAAGGCTTTGTACCTACTGAATTCACCTATAATTCTGCACCAGCTGAACACTCCTATAATTAACCATTGTATAACCTCCTTCCTAAGAATATTGCTTATTGATTGCTATTTAGAAGCCTTAAACGGTCACTGAGTATTTTTAATGTGAATTTGCATAGCACCTATTTTTTTTGTCACCTAACTGTAGTCTATATGTGATTTGAAGTGAAACGTTTGTTACAATCTGTGGTCCTTTCTACGGCTCAACTTTTTCTACCTCCATTTTTTTCTCTGCTCCCTATTTCTCTCTCCCTCAGCCTGCACTCTTCTCCCTTCTCCCTTTTTTTTTCTCTCCTCCTCTTACTCCACTAAGAAAAACTGCCCTCCTCTACTCTGAACTCACCTCTACCTGTACTTTCCCTCGTCCTATTTTTTCTTCTCTTCCTACCCACGTTTTAATCATTTTTTTTTCTCTCCTTTTACAGTTGCTCCCTCGGGTTTCCCCCTTCTTACTATTTTGCAGAAAACCCCAGCTTTTACAAGAGAAGACATCTGTGAACAATTCTACTTGAACTACTCCATAAATACTGGGACCTTGCCTCCCCATTGATAAACAAACTCGGTGTATGTCATCTGTTTTAAATATGTTATTCTTGTGACTATTTAAACTTGAACAGCATCCTACCTCTGTCTGCTGGAAAGTAACCTACTGCAGGCCATTGCACTGCCCCCCACAGCCCTGGCTTATAGTCTACCCCCATAGTCACCGCACTGCCTCTGTCTAACTTACTATACCTAATCTTCTTAGAGGAACCTCTTTTCCTGAGTGTACCTACCTCCTCTCTCCACTAGGTGGCATCGCACCTCCATTACAAAGACCAGCTATTCACCATTTCTTCCCTGCTCCAATTATTTACTTTGCTTAAAGTATTTTTGCCCTTCTCCTACTGAATCTGTGAAATTACCTCCACACACTCTTGCACTTTTTTTAATGAGTATAACCTACCAAACATAAAACCTAAAGTTAATAACAGAAAAGCACTGTTAGTAACCAGAATATCTGCCCCCAGCTGTAGCTCTCCTTTTCCAGACCCAGTTCACTGATTGTTTTTCTTGGTCCTTCTCTCCTTCTTGGCTCTACATCCCTCCCCCTCTCTCCTCTCCCTTCCTGAAACTCCCCCTTCTTATCCCCTCCCCGAAAGGCTCTTTCCCGCCCTGAACATTACTTAACTGAGGTGATATCGGCGGCGCCATTTTTAAACCTGGGTCACATGCGTCCTCCTCCCTCAGTGCATTCGGACCTGCTTCTGGGCTATTGCTCTTGCTTCCTGGTAGGTGTAGTTTAAATGAGAACTTAATTTGTACAACTGTTTCACATGTTTTACTGTAAAATATGTTTATGTCACTAGAAATACTGTAACTCTCTCATTTCACTGTTGCATTCAACATTGCTCTGTAATCTCCATCTCACGTGGTCTTGGGACTGTTCTCACACATTGCTCAGGTAGAGCTGCATGCATTCTTGTGCTTTCTGCTCTTTAGATTTAGTGACTGCATTATGTCCATATTTTTGCATTATGTTTGTGCTTTCTGTACCTTTTTACAATAAGTGACTGTATTAATGTCCATATTTTTATGCTCTGATGTGTCTGACCTACTCATTGCTCTGGTATAACAGTATTTACTTTGAGTTTTCTGTAACTTTTACTTAGCATCTGCTATATGTCTGTATTATCTGCCAAAAGTGTCCGTTAAGCAGCGCCAGTAGCTACATAACGTCTGTGTCTCAGCGAGCCAAAATAGTTTGTTGTTGCCATTACCTCATAGTTTAATATGTTGCACCATTACCTTAGGGGTTGAATGTATTTAATCTAAATCCTGAGGTACCCTAATCAGCCACTAATACAGCTTTCAGTAGTATAATATTAGCGACCATTGTTTTTGACTGTTGAATGCTTAACTGCTGTTAACTCAGTTAAAAATTAGTTTAATGTGTTGCACCGTTATTCTAGGAGCTGAATGTGTTTAATCTATATCCATAGGCATCTGAATCAAGCCGCTAATACAGCATTCAGTTGTATAATATCAGCGACCATTTGTTTTGACTGTTAAATGCTTATCTGCTGTTAATTTAGTTAAAAATTAGTTTAATGTGTTGCACCATTACTTTAGGTGCTGAATGCGTTTAATCTATATCAAGAGGCGACCTACCCTAGCCGCTAATTCAGCATTCAGTAGTATAATATCAGCGACCATTTGTTGTGACTGTTAAACGCACAACTGCTGTTATTTCAGTTAATAAAAACTAGTTTAATGTGTTGCACCATTATTCTAGGGGCTGAATGTGTTTAATCTATATCCATAGGCGTCCTAATCAAGCCGCTAATACAGCATTCAGTAGTATAATATCAGCGACCATTTGTTCTGACTGTTAAACGCTTATCTGCTGTTAATTTAGTTAAAAATTAGTTTAATGTGTTGCACCATTACTTTAGGGGCTGAATGTGTTTAATCTATATCCAGAGACGTCCTACTCTAGCCGCTAATACAGCATTCAGTAGTATAATATCAGCGACCATTTGTTTTGACTGCTGTCTTTTACCCAGGGACACGGCTATCAGCATCACTACTCTTACTACTGATACGGCTTTAACAATATACACTTGCTGTCCATTACTGTTTTCTTTTTGACTATTAATGATCTAACAGTGTCTTCTCCTTACAGACACGGATTTTCTACGTTAGCTTATCTAGCCACTAATACGGCTCATAAATGTATACTATTAGCAGCCACTGTTTCTTGTCTGATAAATGCATAAAAATGTCTCTCTACAAGTAGACAAGGCTTTGTACCTACTGAATTCACCTATAATTCTGCACCAGCTGAACACTCCTATAAGTAACCATTGTATAACCTCCTTCCTAAGAATATTGCTTATTGATTGCTATTTAGCAGACGTAAATGGTCACTGACTATTTTTAATGTGAATTTGCGTAGCACCTGTTTTTCTTGTCACCTAACTGTAGTCTATATGTGATTTGAAGTGAAATGTTTGTTACAATCTGTGGTCCTTTCTACTGCTCTACTATTTCTACCTCCATTTTTTTCTCTGCTTCCTATTTCTCTCTCCTTCAGCCTGCACTCTTCTCCCTTCTTCCTTTTATTTTCTCTCCTCCTCTTTCTCCACTATGAAAAACTACCCTCCTCTACTCTGAACTCACCTCTATCTGCACTTTCCCTCATCCTATTTTTTCTTCTCTCCCTACCCCCGTCTTAATCATTGTTTTTTTTTTTCTCTCCTTTTACAGTTGCTCCCTCGGGTTTCCTCCTTTTTACTATTTTGCAGAAAACCCCACCTTACAAGAGAAGACGTCTGTGAACAATTCTACTTGAACTACTCTATAACTACTGGGACCTTGCCTCCCCATTGATAAAGAAACTCGGTGTATGTAATCTGTTTTAAATATGCTATTCTTGTGACTATTTAAACTTGAACAGCATCCTACCTCGCTGCGCCGGAAAGTAGCCTACTGCAGGCCATTGCACTGCCCCCCACAACCCTGGTTTATAGTCTACCCCCGTAGTCCCCCCACTGCCTCTATCTAACTTACTATACCTAATCTTCTTAGAGGAACCTCTTTTCCTGAGTGTACCTACCTCCTTTCTCCACTAGGTGGCATCATACCTCAGTTACAAAGACCAGCTATTCACTGTTACTTCCTGCTCCAATCATTTACTTTGCCTAAAAGTATTTTTGCCCTTCTCCTACTGAATCTGTGAAATTACTGCCATACACTCTTGCACTTTTTTTAAAGAGTATAACCTACCAAACATAAAACCTAAAGTTAGTAACAGAAAAGCACTGTTAGTTACCAGATTACCTGCTCCCCAGCTGTAGCTCTCCCTTTCCAGACCCAGGTTACTGATTGTTTTTCTTGGTCCTTCTCGCCTTCTTGGCTCTTCCCACTCCGTTCGCCCTGCGGGCTCCCTCTGCTCCCCTACCCTGCCCCCAATTCACAATCACCTCCAGTAGTCCTACATTCATTCCCCCCTCCTGCTTATCCATCCCACCCCCCAACCAATCTTGTCAAACCTCACCCCCACCCCGTCATCCAACCCACCTGACTCTCATTACCACTCCCCCTACCCAGCTGATATCACTTTTCACTCTTCTCCATCTCTTATAACTTACTCCAACTAACATGCCCGCCCTTCCTCCTGCAATCCTTATCTCCTTATTACCCTTCCTTCTACTACTTCTTTACCATGCAACCTCCTATACTGATTTTCACTTACATCCTTCCCCTTGTCCTCCTCACAGCATCCTTACATCCCACTTCCACAATATCTCAGCCTCTTTAATTCCCTCCCAACCTATCCTTCTCCTAAAAGTAATAATTTTCTCAAACTCTACTAATGTCTACAAACATAAACCTAAGCTCTACCAGACTCCTCTATCAAAATCCAAACCTAATAAACATACTACCCACACCTCTTTCTTTAACTTAGCCGGCGACATCCACCCTAATCCTGGACCCAACTTCTCCCCAACAAACCACCCTAACCCCAACAACAAATCCCCAAATAAAAACCTCAGACTCATCACCATCAACACCCAACGCTTACTTAATAAATTAACCCTCTTTCATGTCTGGCTCAACCATAACCTACCAGACATAACAGCCATCTTTGAAACCTGGCTAAAACCTCATATAAGTGACTCTGAATTCCTTCCCCCTGGATTTCTCTCTCTCCTATATGACCATCCAAGTAAAAGAGGTGGTGGAGTAGCTTTAGTCTACTCCAACCACTTGTCCATCACTCCATACCCTAACCACATCCCTTCTTTTTCTAATGCCAAACTTGTAATTGGCCTACTAAAAATAAATCTCCATAAAAGCATCTGCATCATCTCCCTCTACATTCCTCCTGGTAACAACACCAATAGCCTAGAAGACATACTCTCCTGGACCTCCTCCAATATTAAGCTAGAAACCTACATCCTAGGAGATGTAAATATCGACTGGGGAAAAATCAACAACCCTAATCCCACCTCAACAATTAACCTATTCACCTTCACTCAACTTACCAACTCCATTACTAGGCCCAATAAAACCAACCCCCCAGGCTGCATACTTGACTGGATCCTAGTATCTCATCTGAACAAAATCATAAAATCTGGAGTCATTCCTGACTCTTTAGGAGACCACCTACCTGCCTTCACCATTCAAGCTGCTCCCACTTCCTCACACTCTGACCAATACATTCATACTCATAACCTATCTAACTTTAACCCTACTACTTTCTCTGATTCCCTTAAGCTAACTAACTGGAACCCCCTAAAAATACTACCTTTACACAAAGCCGTTGACTACTTCAATTCAACATTCTTAACAGTCCTAAACTCCTTAGCTCCAATAAGAACTAAAAGAGTTAAAACAAAAAACACTCCTTGGCTCACCAAAGACACAAAAAAACATTATGCTACAAAGGGATAAAACCTGGAAAGTCTACCTCTGCCATAAACTACCAGAAATATTACTAAAATATAGACAGTTGAGAAACCTTGCCAAAAAACAAGTCATTTGAGACAAAAAGTCTTACTACGTCAAATTACAAGAAAATCATGCAAAAAATCCCAAACAATTCTGGAACTCTATTAATTCCTTCCTCAGGCCTGGAACAAAAAACAACCCATGTCCTGACACCAGCAAATCTGTCTTAGAAATTGCCTCACTATTCAATACCTTCTTCACCTCCTCTATTGCTGAGCTTACTAAGACCTTTACCAATAATAACCCTCCTCCCCTCCCTGCCCAATCTTCTCCTCCCTCCCCTCCCCACCCAAATTTTGAACTTAAACCCGTCTCCACCAATCTAATAAAGAAACTTCTTTATAAACTAAAGCCTTGCTCCAATGCCTTTGACAGCATTCCATCCTCCTTCTTAAAAATAGCTTCAGATGCTATTGCTCTGCCTATCAGCATCCTGGTCAATAGATCACTACTTGAATCATATGTACCCAAACTATGGCATACTGCATATATTCTTCCACTCCACAAGGGTGGCAAAAATAACAATGTCTCCAATTTCTGCCCCATAGCCTTCCTCTCCCCCATCTCCAAAATTCTTGGAAAATGCATCCACCTGCAGCTCTTACCATTCCTTACCAAATACCAGCTACTCTCCCCTACCCAACACAGTTTCCGCCCAGGACACAGTACTAACTCCACCCTTCTCTCCTTCTTACATTCTGTCAATTCAGCCCATGACTCTGGTAATTTGGTATCTTCTGTCCTGCTGGACTTATCCAAAGCTTTTGATACCATCTCTTATACCCACCTTCTAAACCATCTCTCTAATCTTAACCTTTCCCAAAAGACTCTTTCATGGTTCTCTAGCTATCTTTCTAATAGGTCCCAAGCAGTGAAATGGGGCCAAGCCACCTCCACTTTCCTTCCTACTCCCACTGGAGTACTCCAAGGTTCCATACTTGGCCCTTTGCTATTCAATATCTTTATTAATGACTTCCATAAAGCTATTCCTAACACCAAAATTGTACAATACGCTGGCGATTCCACTTTGATTTTCTGCGCCACTAACCTAGTATAGCTCCAATCTCTGACTCAAAATTCCTTCTCAACCACTGAAAACTGGATGCTCCAAAATCACCTCTCTCTTAATGCCAATAAAACTAAGATCCTTCTATTCTCCCCCTCAAAATCCTCCCCTCTTGATGAAAACTCTCTTCATATTACCAGCCTCAACAACTCCTCTATCGAGATCGTATCCTCAGCCAAACTTCTCGGTGTCACAATTGACAATCAACTAAAATTTAACTGTCATATCCAGCTAAACATCAAAAAAATCACATAAAATTTGGCCTACATTATAGAAACAACCGCTTCCTCTCTCCTTCCTCCAGACTAACTCTTGCCTCTACCTATCTCCTTCCCTCTCTAATGTACGGCACTCCTCTACTCACAAATTTATCTTCCACACTTATCTCCAAACTGGAAGTATGCTACAACAAAATCTCCAAATTTGCCACCAGTTCCAAATCCTCCTCTCATCATTGCATTTCCCTTCACTCTATAAACTGGCTTGAACTCCCCAACCTACTAGACTTTCACCAATTAACCACAGCCCACAAATTATTGTTCCAACCCTCTAACTGCCCAGCTCTATCCAATATACTACAACCTTATTCCCCTCCCAGACCTCGTAGATCTTCTCACCAAAACCTGATCACCATTCAAAAACCCAAGCGCCCAGCTGGTCAACTTCTCTTATCCTTTACCCTAGCTAAAAAATGGAATGCTCTGCCCTCCTACCTAAGGAGCTGTAACAACCTTAATAACTTCAAATCTCAACTTCATTACTACCTCTTCCTAAATAGGAAATGCAACTGCACTCTTCCACCCATACCTCTCAAACTCTCCTCCCCCTTCACTCCTGGGTAACCTTCTTACCTTCCTAACCTCACTCTCAATTGCAAATTCGTACTCATAACTAAACAGCAAAATCTAGCTATTATGCTATATTCTCATTTATCTCCTGAACTAAATTGAAACTGTATTTGTCTATTTCTTTCTTGTTGAAGAAACCCACTGTCTGTGCTTTAAACTATCTTTGAAAAAATGTTTATGTTAATAAACTTTGTTCTGTGGAGCTTTTCTCCCCGGGCCTCCACTGAAAACGGGCCCCCTAGCCCAGTGGACTTTCCCGGTAATCAAACTGGAATAAATAAATAAATAAATAATATAAAGTAGAGTAATTTAGTAATCAACATTTAAGACAAAAGCCAGACATTTTCCCACTGCCGATACCTTTTTCATAGCAAAAGTAGTTTACATGTTTGTTAAAAGCTCTTTTAAAGCTGAAGCAAGACTGATAAGTTAATAGCTCCTGGATTGCAGTGATATGTTTGATAGCTCACAGAGACAGGTGCAGAGTCATTCAGTACTTGAAGTACTACCTATAGGCAGACTTGAAAAAATCTGCAGTTCAGTTGCTTCATTTTGAAGAGGATTTGCAACTACTGTGAAACCAGTACTGAAAATGCAAATTCCCATAATACATCCATAGAATGTGAAAAAAATCAGGTTCCAGAATATGTACGTGATGCCTTTGACTCATTTTACTGACATTCCATATATACTTCAGTAAAAAAAAAATCCTTATGTCTAGCACTCATAAAAAAAGCATCATGAAATAGACTCTTGGAACAACACCTTTAGGAAGACATTAATATCACAGACACCATTGTAATATAATAAGCACAAAGTGATTTTGAAGCATTAAAATAGCTCAGCAAACAAATATAAAATTATAGAAATGAGATAAATTCTCATGTGATATTACCTTTCCAGTCCTGCATTGGAAAACAGGACCAACAAAGACAAAACAGCACCAAGCAAATTCAGCAACATGAATGGCCTAGTGTCCCATTGTTAATATGCAATAATGACATCAAGTGTGTTCACGGTAATGCAATCAGGATTTGAATACTTACGTTTGGTGATATTTTAAACTATACAATTGCAGTTTGGGAGAATTTGATATGACACAGTGTATGATTTTATGAACATTATTATCACTGTCTGAACAAGTCTCAGCAGATAATTGTAAGCACTCACTGTGTTAATGATAAAGATTAAACTATAAATGTTTAATAAATTCTTCTGCTAATACTTGTTTACATTCAAACTGTTTGGTGTGGATTAGCATGTTTACCATAGCATCCAAAGCACCGGGAAAATAATTAAGGAAATTGCAGCCATATTCATCCTTCCATCTTCAAAATGTGGAATGTTGGACTACCTCTCCTAATGTGGAAATAATGGACAAACTGGGTAGCATTTTAGCCATAATCCATGACTGGATGTCAGTATCACAGGATCAACCCACTGTTGATGTTGTTTGATCATAAGGGGGAAGACTGAATGATTAAATAAAGCCAACAGTGGTTTATCCTGTAACCCCCATACCCAGGATTAGGTTATTACTATTATACAATAACATTATTTAAGAAAGAAATTGCTTACCTTTCTTAAATAATCCCTTTGTATAACAGCACTTTAGTGTTTTTCGACATTCTTCACTGTTTTCTGATGAACTACATGTGATACATTTCCCCACACTCATACAATGTATCAGAGCAATGTTGAGGAGCTATATGAGAAGTTGTCCCGGTCCCCTTCAATAACACACATCACACCAAATGACATTTGACAACATTTATTAGATTTCCATAACATAGCTTTGATCACCAACTTTATTAATTACAACTATTCATGGTATAATTGATACTAGAATACAGCATAACATCCTTGTAATGTTAATCAGGGCAGCGTACCTACTCACCCTGCCCCAGTAAGCAGCATCCATACTTCTACTCACTTTACTTATGAAGCAGTGTCCCTTCTCATTTCATACACCATTCATTGTAATGTTAATCAGGGCAGCGTACTTACTCACCCTGCCCAACAAGCAAGGTCCATACCTCTGCTCACTTACTTTACCTATGAAGCAGCGGCCCAACTCACTTCATACACCATCCATTGAATTACCATCCACCAAATAAACACCATCCTTACCTCAGCTTGCTTATCTATTCAGCAAGCTTCCTCCAGCTACTCATTTCCTTTCCCCAGATCCTTGAAATGAACATCCACATATCAGAGGGGGAACAGAAGAGGGCAAGCCTATCCCTCTTCTCCGCCAATCAGCCTGACCAGGCTGTTCCCCCTCCCTTCTACCCAAAATTGTTCAATCCACTTCCCACAAAGGGAAGGGTCAAGCCAAACATCATTTGATGTACAATATTTACCTGGACATTACTAGCCCTTGGCAATTACCTAATGCTTACTAAAGCCTCACCTGCCACTGGAGCAAGAATACCCAACCCCAATCACCAACACTACCCAACCCCTAGCAAGGAAGACCCCCAGCTAACAATATAATGTGAAGTTCAATTCTGATACTCCCCAACAATTTCAAGCAAACAAGACATTACCTTGTGAGCACATATTCCGCTGCACTGCTGGAAAACCAAACTTTTCATTCCCTCCATCAGCTGCCACATTCCTCAGCCTTCAATCTTGCCTGTCGAGTCTGCATTCCTTTCGCCCATCATGTAAAATCCACTCTGCATATCCCATCTGCCACCTCAGTGATCTATAAAGAAAAGGACAAAATTAAATCCTCTAATATGTAGAGAAGGCTCCACCTTATACCCACCTATTCCAAATTATAGCCACAGCATTTCAAGACTGCATCTACAAGAAAGAAAAAGACAGGTAAATCATCCAAAATACATAACCACATTCCAAGACATCTTCAAGGGCATCCTATCCTGCCAACCCAGGCAGGAATGTACCACCGCCAAAATAAGTCCCTGTAAGTGACATACCATCATGCCCAACTGCCACTCGTCCTTCCATTCAACTGATCTCCTAATGATTAACTGAAATTATGTTTATAATGAATCAATTGCATAGTCATCCTGGCATCCTACCCACTACCCTTATACTGGAACAAACACCTAACATCTAAGTTTACGTTATTAATTACTTCAATCCCATGAAAGACCACACAATTCATGGCCATGTCCCATCTGGGAAGGGCAATATGTGCTGCATGTGACATAAGGAACCTTAACTACCTGAACGTGGCTAAGTTGAAAGCACCATAGGGCCATTAAGCTAGTAGCTGTCCATGATCCTGGAATTGGTGCGACTCATCCCCCCCGGTGGGAACCCCAGACTCCCCATAAACAATCCATGACCCTGCAATACCCTGCTCTGAACATACAGTTTCCTCTCTTGTCCACACACCACCCAAAATGCACTAACTCTGATGTGTCTTACTGAGTACCAATTGAAGTATGACAGCTACATATTGTTCACCACTTCAGTAAGCAAAACTCAAACCCCAGCAGCACCAATACCTTTCAATTCCACTGCTTTAGGCCACTGAACATTACAGTCTGCACTTCCTCTGCCTGTGCTGTCATTGCACACCACTCTACCACAAGAATGGCAGCATCAGGCATTCCATACAGCATAGAGCTATGCCTCAGACACCCACATCACTCTTCTTATCCCAGGAACACAACCACCAATCAAGACAGGTACTAGTCATGGAGACTGGGAGCCATTAGACTCTCCCTCACTATGGTGATTCTCCCCTCTGACAGTAGAAACTAGTCAACACTATGCCTGCCAAAATGGGCGGACAAAGGTACAACACCCATCCCGATCTAGCTAAAATGCAAATTCTGCCCATAAACATCTCAATCAGCAGTTTTTGAACTGCTGCTAAAGAAGAACGCAGTGCAACATACTGCCCCTCCAACCGCTGACCAAGCTACCTACTTCTACAGCCAGTGCCCGTTACTCTCTTGGCCATGAACCAATCAGACAACAAGGCTGAAACCCACAACCCCACTTTGTGCCCTAATTCCTTGAGAATTTGCCTGAGAAACCACAAACTTCATGAGGACCAGTCCAAGACAACAAGGCAAACTCTTTGACAAACTCAGTGACACTCATGAAAGCACAAAAACCCCAGTCACCTGGCAATTAGGTTTGACCAAACCTCAGTCAAAGAACACTTCAACAGACCAACAAATGAAATACTCATTTACGTCATTGCAGCACAGCTTATTCATTACTATCGACTTGGTTTTGCTCGCTGGGAATGTCTGACTGGGACAACACATCCATCCCCAGCAGAGGCTGTGGAGGACGGCTCTAGCACAGAGAAAACACCCTTTGAAGACCACAACTTCAAAACAGCAGAACTGGTAGCCCATCCTGTGAGCACACCAACAGTGACAGAGTCCAAAGACACACGCTATCAATAGATACCCCAACCAGAATCACAAGCAAAACGTTCCACGGTTGTACACTAAATAATAAATCACTGAAAACCAGGGCCATGAAAATGATCTGACAATGTCCCCAACCCATAACCCCACCAGAAATATCCATCATCCGTGACATAATATCCAGGGCCTCTCATTTGCCACATATTTTGTATTTTGCCATGCTTGTAGACTTCCGAATCCCAATGAAATGCAATCAGTCACTTATGCCTGACACTAGACACCTGCATTTCCTTTGCTCAGAAAATGCATGTCCACGCGTGGGCCCTTTTTTTTTTTTTTGTTTTCTATACTTAAAACCAGTGCAATGTGGTAGGAGTTTGATGCCTCGGTACTGTCCACAGTTGTGGATGTCCCCTTTGTTCTTGTACACTGGCATGAGTATGCTTATTCTCCAGTCATCTGGAATACGCCTTTCTCTCCACATTGCAATTAGTACCCTCAGGAGCCATTTCTCCCCTAGCTCACCCAGCATCTTTATCATATCTGCTGTGACCTCATCTGAGCCTGCTGCTTTCCCTGACTTCATTTTCCTTAGTGCTGCTCTTACTTCTTCTAAGCTGGGCTCCTCTTCTACTCTCATTGTAGGCTGTTTCTGGGGCAGTACTGCTTCTGTGGGGTTTTCTTCATTCAGAAGCTGCTGGAAATACTCCTTCCATCTGCCTTTGATGTCCTGTGGGCTGGTAAGCAGGTTGTTGCTGGAATCCCTTATGAAGGGTGTCTGACTATCTTCTTTATCTTTCTGTCTTTGCCTTGCAACCTGGTATAGTTTCTTTGTGCCCTTTACTGAGTCACTTTCCAGAAGCTGATAGAGTGCCTCTGATGCCCTATTCTTTGCTATTGCAACTTCTTTCTTAGTTTCTTTGTTAGCCAACCAGTAGTCCTTCCTAGCTTGGTCAGTCTTTTCAATCTCCCACTTCTTCCTGCACTCCTTCTTTCTTTTGATTACTTCCTGCACTTCTGCATTCCACCACCAGCTTTCCTTATGTACCTTATTTCCTTACCTGGCTCGGCCACATATCTTTTCTGTAGTCCTAACACATGCTGTTTTTAGGCGCTGCCACTCTTCTTCAACTCCACCTATTTTCTCCTCTTCTTGGGGTGCTAGAGCCCTGAGTAATTCCTTGAATTGCTGTACTTTCTCTCCAGTCAACTTCCATGTCTTCAGCCTGGTCTCTGTTGACCTTAGAGCCTTCTCTGACCACTGCTTGCAGCTGATTGTGGCAAATACTGGTTTATGCTGTGAACCGACTGTTTCACTGGGGATGACTTTGCAATCATGGATTCTACCCCAGTGCCTTTTCCTTACTAGGAGGAAGTCTACCTGAGTTGCATGTTGGCTACTCTTGTATGTGATCTTGTAACTGTCTCTCTTTCTGAACCATGTGTTGGCTACTATCAAGCCATTTGCCAGACAGAAGTCTAGAATGGCTTCTCCTTCTTTATTCCTAGTGCTCCACCCATGTGGAAAGTTCTGGAGAGGGTGATTGATAAACTGATACGCAGAATAGTAGAATGTAAGATGGGAGGTGAACAGTTTGGATTCAGATCAGGATGCAGCACAATTGACCCGATGTTTGCATTGAGACAGATACTTGAGAAGAAACTAGAGAAGAGGAGAGAGTCAAACTGGGCTTTCCTAGACTTGGAGAAAGCATATGACAAGGTCCCAAGAAAGCTGATCTGGGCAGTACTGCGGTGGTTTGAAGTCCCAGAAACATTGGTAGAATTAGTACAGGCTATGTACAAGGACCCAGTGACTCAAGTACGAACAGTGTTTGGCCTCACTGAGGTGTTCCCAGTGGGAGTGGGTGCACACCAGGGTTCAACTCTGAGCCCACTGCTGTTCATACTGGTAATGGACTACATCAGCAAACAGGTTGAAGGGGTCAGAGCAACAAAGCTGCTGTATGCAGACGATGTGGCAGTACAGGCAGACTCTGATCTAGAACTTCAGCAAAGGATAGGAGAATGGAATGCAAATTTGAAGGCACATGGGATTAAACTAAGCACATATAAGACAGCGGTAATGGCAGCAGATTGGGAAAATCAGAAGAAGCGGAGAATAGAGATAGATGGGAAGATAGTGGAACAGGTAAACAGCTTCAAGTATCTGGGAGGGGTGGTTGAGGAGAAGGCTAGTCTGAATGAAGAGGTCAAAGCTAGAATCAGAGGGGCTGCAGCCAACTGGCATAGAGTATCAGGTGTAGTATATGACAGAAGAATGCAAAAGAAGCTGAAAAGTAAGGTGTACAAGACAGTGGTGCGACCAGTACTACTGTATGGTACAGAAACCTGGGCAGTAAAGGCAGAGCAGTTGAAGAGGCTAGAGGTGATGGAAATGAAGTGCCTGAGAAAGGTGGTAGGATGCACACCGTAGGACAGGCGAAGAAATGAGGACATAAGAGCAGAAGCCAAAGTAGCTCCAATTGCAGAAAAGATCAAAGAAAACAGATTACGATGGTATGGGCACATGTGTAGAAAAGCAGAAGACAATCTGGTGAGGGAGATTTGGGACAGACAGGAAGAAGGTAAGAGGAAGCGAGGGCGTCCAGCAAAGAGGTGGATGGATTGTGTGAAAGAAGATCTGCGACAGTCAGACATGAGTGTTGAAGAAGGCAGGAGAGTGGCACTGTTCGAGAGAGTTGGCAAGAGTTAATACGATACCACGACCCCATGTAAATGGGAAAAAGGGGATGATGATGATGATGATGACTTAAAACCAAGCTACCCTACAACTGCTTGCTCTCGGAAAAGAAGGACACATGGTCTCCAGCAAGTGACCAGTGCCACAATTATTCCCCCACCTGAACCTCCACTGCAGAGCAGGGCACCATGAAATGAAAACACGTACATCTACCACCCTATAAAACCAAAGCAAACTAAATTCTTCTAATCAAACTAATCTCGTGTTTGCCATACAGCACATGCCTGCATGGCGCATGCGCTGAGGCAGTCTCCACTGCCTCGCCCAGCCTGTGAAAAGCCATCCACTGCTGCAGCATAGCAGCTACCTCAAAAAACAGCCACAGCAGACTACCCCACCTCCAATGAATCCCAACCCCGGCAAACAGCATGTTGGTCCAAGACATGAGCAAAACCTGGACAGCCTGCAAACCAGTTCAGCAAGACAAGCAGCTTCCATTTATTTGAAAATCATGCAGATGCACCAGATCAAAGATTGTCCCGATCATACCAACACTGACCTACCCTCGAGCAACTGAGGATGACACAGCAAATGCCTGCCTGTTAACTCAACCAAACTCACGAGTCCCAAATATGACCCGTGGAAACAGCTACTAAGATGGAAAAGGCAACGCATGGAAATAGATTCCCACTGCCGGGAAATCTCCATTATTTTTTTCTTTAAACATGCCAAACTTTTACATGCCAAACCCATCAGACCAACCTGCATCACCACCGCGTCCCGACCGAAAACCTGTAGTCACCTTAAGCACTGCACTACTCCTATCCCACCTCCTCCCTCCCTCCACCAGCAATGTAGTCAAATGGCCACAGTGGCCATCATTCACTGCCGCAGAAAAGCCAGCGAACAAGCGTCAACAACACCTCAACTGCCATCACCAGCTGGCCCCAGTGCACATGCACAGCAGCCAACCATCACGTCCTCCCCAAGCCCATGAAAAAGGCCAGTCTATCCCGCAAGCAAAGCAGCATGACCAGCCAGAATTGCACCACAGTGGGAAAGGGGAACACACGAGTCCCCACTGCATCATGACACAGCCAGCACCCCCAGCCCTGGCCCTCCATGCATGTCTGTGCAAACCCTCCAGCGGGCCAAACAACAACCCCTCTACATTGAAACTGGAGATCACCACTTCCATCCCTGGGGACGATCCGCACCCATTCCCCAAGCAGCAACTGTTGCTCACTGTCCAATTGACCATGCTCAAACGCCCGAAGAAATCAAACCGTTTCTGCCCAGCAGCCTCACTCAACTCCTCCAACAACAGACACGCTTTCATTGCTCTGCACTGACTTCACTATTCAATAGAACTCCACATGTACCAACCACAGTCTGCGCACTCCCCCGCCAATGCCAAGCGACTGTCTGGCAGGCATCCTGCACGATGCTGCTACACCCCAGCCCCGCATGTGGCACCACCCAACTGTCTGTCTATTTTGGGAGACTCTAGCAACCTCCAAATCCATGAGACACAAGTCACATCCGGCAACATGCATCCTCAGCACTCCATCAAATCCACAAATCAAACACAGCACAGAAACCATGCACACACCCTTCCCCACGCAAAGACACGACCAAGAACCAAATATACAAAGGTGCACTTCACTGCAGTGAAAAAATGAATACCCAGTCACAAACTACAAACTGTACAAAAGAAACCCAGAAGTCTACAGCTCGACATCAGCCACGGCACACAGCAAACCATTTGAACACACATTGCACAACCCTCGGTTCCCCTAGGTAGGCCCACAAGAAATGTTGGACGAAAGCACAACATGTCAGCAAGTTTGTGCCTCAGAACCGACATGACAGCAGGACACACTGGTCCCACACACGGCACCCTCCAAACACGACAGAAGCCCAAAACAAGAAAGCATCATCAGTGAGTGTCTGCCACATCAAACCTGATAATTTTCTTTTTTTTTTTCTTTTTAAAAAAAAAAAAAAAAAACACTACAAGTGTGCATCAGCCATGGCACACATTGCAAAGCAAGCAATTCCTCCGAATATTCCACTCAGAGGAACAACGGAAAATAGGAAAAACACAGATCTCAGGGCACTACTTTGTCTGCACCACCCATCACACCAAATGCAAAGCAAGACAGAGAAAAACCAGAGCAAAACATAAAGCATCCACAATACTCTAAAAACCAGCAATACACCAGTCACCCAAAAACCCCTTTAACCACACCTTACAGCTAAGGCAACGCCAGAGAAGCTAGGCACCAACATGTCAGCCCCGTGAACAAACTTCTTCCAAACAGCCAAACCAGAAGCAACTGCAACCCTACACAGCAAGAAATGAAACATTCAACCATTTAAACACCAAGCACTTACCTTCCCCTGTCCACCACCAAACCAAGGCCTACCCGACCACATAACACACAGGTCATCAGGGCATGAACCTGCAGTAGCAAGTTCACGCCAAAATGTGACTGCTTAACCCAACTACACTAGCCTAAACCTCTTAAGCTCCTCCTGCTCATTATCTCACTTCCTCCCAACCATTCCTGCCTCCACTTAACCCTTTCACCTCCCCAACCCACTTAATTCCCCTTAATATTAACATAACCCCCCCCCCCCCCATGAAGATGTCCCGGGACAACTTAGTTTGTGCCAAACTTCATAAAGCATTCCAGTAGCAGATTGCTTCGCTTTTTCTGTGTCTTGCTTTTGTGTCCTCTGCCCCCCCCAAAAAAAAACCTTCAGAGTTAAACATTTAGGACAGAAAAATCTATGAGGCAAATTGGGCATGTTCTGCTAGTCTGGACATTGCTGGACATTGAAGGGATAACAGCATTATGATAGCTGTATTATCAGTAAATACACCTTTTAACTGTCCAGCATTTTGCAGATTCTCCTACTTTATTTTCTTTTATAAAGTGTTGTTTTGCCCCTCATAACATATTGAAAGATAGCATATTCCTAATATAATGTCTGACTACTCAATAATAGTTTAGTGGACAGACTTCTTTCTATTGGGATATGCTAGATTTACAATGGGCACGCTGATTGGGATATCTGAGTGTTTTAGAATACTAATTATTCTTTATTGTATAATTACAAATAACAGCTCGGAAGGAAGCTCACAGCATGGTTATACTTTATACTTATAAGAAGTTTGTTTGATGCCCGACTTTCTTAGCTTGCCAAAACAGCCACTTTGGTGCAGCATAACATTTTGCTTTTAAACTATATAAAAGGCAAAAACAGTTGTCGAGCAGTTATTATTATTATTATTATTATTATTATTATTATTATTATTATTATTATTTCATTTGTTTAATGAGGTAGTACACTGATTAAAACAGACCATTTACAGGCACTTCCTGGGTGAAGAAGTTCACAAAGAACATAAAACAGAACAAATTCACAAACATGGAGTAATCACAGAAGGTAGAGAATCCCATAAACAATTGATGTAATATGTAAATATTATTAGTAGAAAAAACAAATGTGGATTAATTTTAGTAGTAAATATGTGAAGGAAGCAGCAGTTGAGAACAGATATTTAAACAAGAAGTGATGTAGGTGAGAAGGGAATTAGGTGATGTGTTTAATGGAAAAACACTGCAATCAGTTTTTTATGGTGGTGTATTTTGAGTTATGCTCTAAAAGTGGGGAAGAGGAGACTTCTTTTAGGTGAGGGGAGATAGATTGCCAGAGTTTGGATGCAAGAAAGGAGAAGAAATGTTTGGCACAGTACAGCTTTGTTTAGGGTGTCTGGAGAGAGAGAGTTAACTGAGAGAGGTTGCAGAGGTTGTACGAGGGGTGTTTTTATTATGGAACTTGGCAGAAAGAGGTGTGAAGGCACATGGTTTAAAGTAGTTTGAAAAGATGAGACCACAGGAGAAGCTCAACTCTGTAAGAGACTGGTAGCCATCTGGCTTTGGAGAGGGTTGTTCAGTGGTGCTCCTGAGGTGGAGAATTGGAAATTAACTGGCAGACTTTGTTTTCAATGAACTGTAGAGTGGCTGAGATTTTTTTAAGTGTCTGTGGCTATGATGAGGAACACATATTCAAGTTGAGTAAGGAGGAATTCTTTGCCTATTGCAGCTCTAGATAGTTTTAGGACCAGAATAAAAGATAACCAGTCTTTTTCTGGTGTTTGCAATGTGAATTTAGAAGTTAAGTCAGTTGTCTAGCCATAAACCTAAGTATGTAAGGGATATGGTTGTTTCTATTGGGAAAGCATTGACGTCTGCAATGTTGAGATTTTAGGAGTTTTTGTGAGGTTCCAAATGTCATACTTTTTGTTTTGACAACATAAATGTTAGGGTAGTGTGTATTATCACATTAGAGACTCTTGAGATGCTCAAACAAGAAAACTCAAGTCACCAAAGTCCAAGATCCTGGATGGGCAAGGCAAGCAATGACACCACCACCCCCCCCCCCCACAAAAAAAAAAGAAGAAAGAAAAAAAATCAGCATCATGCATTACAGACAGAAGTGGACAAGCCTGGTTATTAGTTGATAGTATGAATTTTGGTACCTGAAATAATCCTTAAGTTGCTCTGTGTCTTCAGCAAACACACCCACAAATACAGACACACACACACACACACACACACACACACACACACACACACACACAAGTTTCACATGTCTCTTAAATACTATTACCACTTTAACACATTTTACTTTCAAAGTTATTCTCATATCTCTATTACAACTCTTAAAATAATTATAATTGCTCCATGAAAAACAACATTGGCATTTCTCCTCATCTCAGTTATTTGTACTTTATTCTACCCTAAACTGCAAACACTTTGGTTTATGACACACACACACACACACACACACACACACACACACACACACACACACACACACACACACACACACACATACACACACACACACACACCACACATGCACACACACACTCAGGAGCGGCCTTAGGTCGACTGGTGCCCTAGGCAAAAGGGCTCCACGGTGCCCCACACCACCTGGTGCCCCCATCCTGGTCTACTTACATCAAATAAACACTGAAAAAGCACCCCTGCTACATCGGTGCCCTAGGTGACTGCCTAGTTGGCCTATGCCTAAGGCCGACACACACACACACACACACACACACACACACACACACACACACACACACACACACACACACACACATGCACACACCTCACTATCCCCAGCTTCCAGGGTATGTCAGGAAATTGTCATACTTAAGCATGCCACCCATATACTTTCACCCAACAATGTCATCCCTTTTTACATAAATTACTCTGAGACTAAAATCTGAGAAATAAATGTGACTAAAACAAACCTGAATGAGCATAAGAAATTAAATAGAACAAGCATACAGACTATTTATATTCTGTTTCATATGGTCACATCTTATGCTGTCTAAAGCTAGCTAAGTTTGTGTAAAGTCAATAAAGACCCATGGCAAAAATATAAATAAATGCATAAATAAATCATAGAAATAAGGTTGGGGTTAAAAAGACCTGTAAAATCTACATTAATATCTGCAGTTACATTTATTTACATGTTATTTCTTTTTCACTGCTAACATAGTTAATGAATGCTGTAACAGCTCCAGCTGGCATTCTTTTTGCCACTTTTCTTAGAAAGCACAGCATTAACAAAGTTCTGCATAGCTGGTGATCCTTATAATATGACCAATGTTTGGTAAGCATGATGCATTTAGGGAAATGTAGTCCATTCCACTACTGTAGCTGCTGCCATTAAACCTGTGTGGCATTGTAACAGGACTACAATTCTCAGATGCATTGCACTTGAGAATGGGAAACTGTATCAGTTTGAACCTTTCACATTTTCTTATAAAAAAAAAGAAGTAAATCTTGCAGCCTAAAAGTCAGAAACAGCTATTAGATCAACATGTAGGCCAGGTACATTATAGTAATTAGATCTGTGGTCTGTTGTGTTACTACTAAAAAACTGACTTTAAAAAAATGTTGCTGTTCCATAGACCCAGGCATGCAACCCACATCCTGTACATGTGCCTGCCCCCGTGTACCCAGATGTAGTGCCAACCATGTATGAGAGGGTGGAGAAAGATAAGGATAGGCCATTTTTGGGAAACAGGAAGGACTGACAACCATCTTCCTCCAGGCTGACACATACTGGACTGTTTTGGAATGACACCATTAAACCATTTGCTAAAGTCAGTTATTATTTCTTTATATCTTGGCATCATTCTGAGAAAGGTTAGGGTGCTGCACAAGACTACGTGCATACCAACTTTGGATGCGTGTTTGGAGAATGACACTATGTGTCTCTTCATATGATCTAGGGATGTGTGTCTCATGTCATTCACTCCCATGTAAACAACAACCATGTTGTAAGTGCACACGAGGTGAAGGGACTTGAAGGCTTTAGTAAACTATCATATCCTTACACCAGAAAGGCAGCTTACCCGCATCCTTTTTTTTTGCTTGGTCTGGTGACTGCTGCAACTGTGAGCATCCCACAATGGAGTTAGCTATGACAATGACAATGCCATTTGTAGTGGCTGGTTCAAGATGCCTTAAGGGCTTAGGTGTGCCATTTTGGTGACCCCTTTTTACAGGGTTTGTGTTGGATGGTACAATGTGTGCTGTTGGCTGATATTTGCAAAGTCTCTTTGTCCTGCTGAGGTACATGTGTGTCAGACCTTTGCTTGGATGCTTCTGATCCTTAGTAACAGCTGTCTTAAGTACCTTAGCATAAGAGGGATGATTTTCTGGTGAGTGACATGCTGTTATTAGGTGTGTATGCGTAATGGCAATCTGTTGGGTGCTAATGATATCTTTTGAAGGGAGGCTAGCCTCTAATTTTATTAAGTATCTATACCTCTCACATGTAGATTCAATGTGTGGTAGCAGTAAGTGTTTGTCAATAAGCATGAAACAGTCTGCACACTGTCTCAGTGTGCGTACTGCTATCAGATTAGCAACAAAAAGTGTAAATGCAGACAGCACTCTCTTAGCACCCAATGCGTATAGCAAGTGAGAAAGTTCTATCTATTTTATGCCTTAATATTCAATTTAATAAGAAGATACTGGTAGTATATTATTGGATATACTGGGATTTGTTTTGTTTTTACCTATATTCCAGCTTGTACTATAGAGATTTAAAGGGATCTGTTTGGTTTGTGCCTAACATGTATCAGTAATGGACTATATAACACTGTCAAGCCTTAAGAAGTAAAAGGTGTTATTATATCATGAGAAGATGGATGGGGCACAACTTGGTGTAGAAAATCATTTTTCTCACAAGTAAGAGCAGAGGGCTCAGCCTAGTACAGGAGAATGCAGCTGAACTAAGCTATGGTACATAATAAGCAACTGTACATCTGTAAGTGGAACGTGCAGATGAATATATGCTAGATAGTTAAGGGACAGAGGCTATTGTATCTGAAGTGCACTGTACCCAATGCTTTATGATGTATAACTTAGAGAAACTCAAACAAACATAGTATAACTGCTAAGCAAAGCAAAGCAAAGAAAAGTTACCTGTCGCAAGCAATAGCAGAAGCCAATTGGCTACATGACAATGGATGGATGCCCAGAACACCAACAAAATACATTCTCTCACAAAGCAATTAGTAATGTTGACAGTAACTGTATAGTGAACCCAACTAATAACCAATGCTGCTATTCAAACTTCTAATTTGAAAATGTTACTTCCCTTGTTGATTCAGGATGGAAGTAGGTTATGAGCAGTGAAGAATCTCTCGATGAAAAAAGCAGCTGGATACTGTTATTTCTGCTATTTTTTTATATTAGTAAGGCATACAAATTTTCCACTTCTGGTGAAATGGTGGTTTTACCATTCTACTGAAGGATAGTATTAATCTGAATAATTATGATAATTTATTGATTTTGTAACGACAGTGAAACTCTGTTCTATCTATACTAGCAAAACATTAGTTTCCTATGTTCTTGAAAAGAAGTTTACCTAATTCTAAGAAAGCAGTTGTTACTCCTGGCTCATTGCACATTCCCAGAAATAGTAAATCAAGAATTTTTAAGTCTAGCAAACCGTTACTATCTGTCATGATGAAATAATACTTCCCATCTCCTAGTAAAAGTTAGATTTCCATATGCCAATAAAATGTTGCTTTTCCTGTACTTATAAATCATTACTTTTTCTAAACTATGCATAGCGTGAAGTAATTTATTTGGTGGTGTCTTTCCTAGAGGCTTGAGCTGACATAACATAATACATGAAAAATAATAAAATGGTTGCAATATATTATTTATAGTGCCAGATGACCCCTTCAGTAGAATTTTAATTTTCTAAATTACTAAAAACTTTGCAGTGCAAATGTATAAAGTCATGACTGAAGTCAACCACTTGTTACAGGCAAATTTTTATTTCATTAATGTGTCTGGTCAGGCTGAGGGCATGGGACTTGGTACAATGTGAAAACGTTTTTTCCAGGATCTCTAAAAGGAGACACTGCATTCATGAATATCATGAGCGAACGTAGGAATTCTTAATTTATATGCATTATTATACATTATAATACATTATATATTATTACACATCATATACAAGTAGTAGAAAGGTTTTCTCAATGACACATTGTAAAGCAGCTTTTGAAGTATTCAATCAAAATGACAAAGTCTGGGAATTATTTTTTAAAAAAGTTGTATCATAACTCCATGTTATGCTGTATTACATTGTCATTGCACTTTTCTCTAAATGCTTCATATACTATTTTAATAACCTTTAACAATGACAAAAGTAATGTTAATGTTTCTGCCTTGCACCAAAAGTGATTTTGTCCAGCAAGTACAAAAGTGTTTTTTTTTTTGGTGTGCAAAAAATAATTTAATCTGGATTTAATAAATACAGCTATTGCATTTATGATGTCTTAAAAAAATAAGTGTAGACCAAACTAATTCAAAATGATAAAAGGCAAGACTCAAAGATGGCTGTTGTGTATTAAATTATTTTTTCCACTTAGCCTCCTACCTCCTGAGCAATTAGCAGCAAATGTCCAGTTACTCATCTCAGCTACATAAATAAATACATAAATAAATAAATAAATAAGTAAGATGAAGCAGCCCTGTAAGGAGTGCAAGCTGCATGAACCCAGTGCACTGCTTCAACACTCTGTATTGACACTGAGGCTGGTCATTCTCCAGGGGAAGGGAAAACCCCCTAACAGTCAAAGGCCTGCAATCACAGTATTAAGACTGATTTTATGATGGATGCAATGGGAGTTAATGGTCACAGAGGCTATTGTGTCTGACGTTCGGTTGATGAGACAGAACTCAATCTAATTTTCATCACTGACTAGCCCAGACCTGTGGTCTGTTCATTATCCTAAAGCAGAATCACATGATTTGCTATATTTGGCAGTGCTCTGTGATAGGTAGGACTGCTGTGCACTGAAACAGCCAGGAATGGTGTAACAATGTGGGCATCTACAAGTGACATGTTTTGGACAATGACATGGTAGATCTGATGTAGGTAGGTTAGTCCTCAGACAGGAGGGTTTATGGTCACTACACACAGTAAGTGTTACTAAAGTGTCATGTCTATTAGCAGTGCAGTACAGCTTGCAAAGTTTTAGTGGTATGTAGAAACAAATGTCACTGTCCATGTCTCAGGCCCTCTTGTATACATCATATCCCATTCACCACTATTCTCAGTGTCATCCAATAAGTATGGATGTGTATCGGTCATGTCCAGCTGTTTGTCTGAAATTAGATATTTATGAAAAGTATAACACTTGCAAGAGTGGTCCATGGCATGTCCTAGAGAAAAAGAAGCACTGTGAAAGAGTCAAAACAGAACCAGCATGAAATGTGATTAGACTTTTCAGACAAATAATAGAAAACTTACAAGTGGATGTGTTACTTCAGGCAATCAGGAGAAGGGCAATTACATTTGACAAGATACCTTTTGTTGACATGTCAATCTTCATTCTCATTTGCCAGCATTTAAATATTTTGATTCCTTTTGGTCAAAGTGAGGTATTGGTCATTTAGACTCAGTCAAAGTGCCACTGATTTTTTTTGACATTGAAACAGTATAAGCCATCCACAATTTATTTATTGTGTGGCTGTACCTGTAATGATCAAGGAACACAAGAAACTAAGAAATAACACCCAGTATTGCTCTGAACTTATTTATAATAGCACTACATACTGAGATCATCACTAGCATACCTGCAAACAAATTCAGCACAAACTTCACTCCACTGTCTCAAGGTCTTGTATGCCTAAAGTTCTCAGATCCCCCAACACTACTAAAGAACTTGTGCTAAAGGTACTCTCTAGCATTAAAATACTTTCTACAAGGGACCTGATAATATACATGTGTGTGACTAATAAACAGTACTAATAAAACCCTGAAAGAACCACTCCTTAAACTATTTGTCCTGGTCCCTTTCAATAAACACATCACACCGAATGACATTTGACGACCTTTATTGAAGCGTCCATAACATAGCTTTGATTGAAATTATTAATTAGAACTAGACACAATGTAGTTGGTTCTAAATACAGCATAAACATCCTTATAACATTAATCAGGGCAGAGTACCTACTCGCCCTGTCCCAGTAAGCAGGGCAGAGTACCTACTCGCCCTGTCCCAGTAAGCAGCACCCATACCTTTGCTTACTTACTTTACTTATAAAGCAGAGTCCAAGACTCACATCATATCCCATTCACCCAGTAAGCAGTGTCCATACCTGCACTCGCTTACTTACTTAAGAAGCAGTGTCCCATCTCACTTCATGCACTATTCATTGAATTACCTTCCACCAAATAAGCAGCATCCTTACCTCAGCTTGCTTATCTATTCAATAAACTTCTTCCAACTGCTCATTTTCCTTTCCCCAATTCCTTGAAATGAACATCAGACACCAGAGGGGGAACAGAAGAGGGCAAACCTGTCCCTCTTCTCTGCCAACCAGCCTGACCAGGTTGTTCCCCCTCCCATCAACCCAAAATTGTTCACTCAAGTACCTCCCATAAAGGGAAAGGTTCAGCCAAACATCATTCGGTGTACCCATCATCTGCAAAGCGCATTAGTACCACGACATCCACTCCATGCCTTAACCTACTAACACTGATACACACCTTAATGACAATGTAGGACTACCCGTGAGCCTATTATACCACACCGGAACATCACCACCCAGAGAATACATTCCCTTTAGTCTGCTTCCTTAAACCCTAACCATGGCTCCACTTTTCCAGCATGACAACCTATAGCCATAACAAATGCCACAGAAGCTATAACCCCTTGAACTCAAATCTTCACCAAGTCAAAGAAAACCCTTAGCAAGTCTCGACCCTGTCCACTAAAGCATATCCCAAAAGCCCAAACTATACAGCTCTGGATGTGCAGTAACCTGATTACTGCAGGAAAGAGCAACTCCAAAACTTTAATGACCTAACCTAAGTGCCAGGAAACAAGAACCCCCTAAAAACTTGACAAGGCCCTACAATGAAGTACTCTTATGTGCCCAACCTTACACACCCCCGATTCACTCATTACCAAATGGCAATCAGGCTTCCATAGCGACATAAATCTCAATGCTCCCAAAATCAACCCCCCCCCACCCACTATGTATGATGCTTCCAAAACCATCACTACAAAATTCCTTCCATCCTAATTGAAACAGTTCTTGTAGTACTGTCATCTAAACTCTAACCTAGCATGAAACATTACCAAATCCACCCAGCCCTATGAACCATATCAGCTCCCTGTCCAAATCATGGTACCTCTACCAACCCAGGAACCTGAACTGATAACTGTAAATGCACCACAAAAGTTCTACCCAAATCTGACATACCTAACTGCGTACTTACTATATTAACTTTAGGCACTGTACATGAATGGTAATTTCAATACCAAAATTTACAGTAGTCGACTAGCGATTTCTATAACCTATAAACCCTATAGCCTGATTAACTCCTAGTCCACTGATCCGAAGAACCTTTCCATAAACAAGCAGTACAATAAACCCCTATGCAATCAGTGTAACCCAACTAATTTAGACAAAGTCATAGTTATCTAAAATGCGACCTTGCCAACAAGACCTTAAACTCTAAGGAAATCTAAAATGCTGAAACTTTAAATACCTCATACCTCTCAAGCATACCCCACCTTGAGGAAGGTCTCTCACCCGTATCCTAAAATCATGTTCCCCAAAGTTCCACATCGGAAATTCTGGGGCCCATTCCATTTTAGATATAAGAATTAAAACTTATCTAGCTTACTAGAGGCCTAAACTAGTGACCTCAGAGTACCCCTGATCCTATGATGATTGGGGTTTTCATGGGAGGGGCGAAGTCCAATCTCCCCTTCAACAATCCCTTTCCCTGGACTACCATGTCTCAACATGCCTCTCCTTCAACTTGCCCCTACCTTACTTTGATAAGTCCAACCCAACCCTGCCGTGCCATCATTAGCACAGACTTAGGATTACCTACTAACCCCTTGTGCTCCACTCCCACAATCATACATCCCCACAATCAACATCCATTACCTTCCAGAACCATTTCTGACAGCACGGACCACAGCTCGCCCTGTCCTCTCCCGTCTGTGATCTCATTGTGCACCACTCAAGCAACCGGGACCTCCAGTGGAACAGCTTCCATATGTTTCCGAGCTCCCTTGCCTCCGGTCACCAACCAATGTCAACTCAAATTCAATTGTGAAATAAAACAAAACAGAATAAGTATCTTGACTTTATAATACAAAACTGAAACAAAACAATTCCCCAAACCCTATAGCTAGAAACTCTGCAGCAACACCTTGTCACTATGACCCCCCCCCCCCCATTGATAGTAAATAATACTGATTTATATTATCCTTTAAATGGCCCACAAAAGTATAAATAGCAAACTCCTCAGCCCCAGCTTTTATAGTGGTAGTATTCCTTAGGACTGACATGAATGTTAAGAGTCGCAGTAAATGCAATTAATCTCAGCAACCCCGCAAATTAAACCCGTACTATCAGGAACATTTAATCATCTGCACGAGAGCCTACCTATGATGCTACAAGTGCCATCTGTGTTATCTGGTTGAGATATTTAGCAAATGTGAAACTTGTATCTTTATGAAATAATAACTCCCAAAAGAAACCCAGACAAATTCCCATGAAAATGAGGGGACAAATGCCTATCCATATCCCAAATATTCCCCCTTTTTATTTTTTTTATCCCCAAAACTCTAGCTGGTGTGGGGCGTCAGCATTGATCAGGCTGTAACACAAGCCAGTCACTAAACCTCCCAAGCCCTTACTGGAAACATCAGGAAAAGTCCATCAATACAAGCAAGCCACATGCTCCTTCACTACAAACATCCTATGCCACATTCCCAAACTGCCACCCCACCAACCCATGATGACCTAACCAGAATAAATCTTTCTGTGCAACCAAGTTAATCTAATCAGCCCCCCACCCCTGCTACACCCTCTGCAGGCTTGTGATCCTCACCACAAACCCAGGACACATCACCATATCTCTCAAAAGTACCTTAAGAGGAATTTCCCTCCCTTGGAGTCTTAAAAGTTTATGTTCCAATGAAGTTCCTCCCCAAAAGGGTTTGTCCTTCACCTGTGGAACGCCAGCATCATAAAAGCTTGTGCCGCAACTTAACCTTCCTTTGCAGACAAATAGGATCTACTGGTGTGATAGAAACCCCAGCCACGATCTAACATTCACCGGCGGAATCCCCCCCCCCTTGGAGCAAGCGCAAAAAAGATGCACATGAACAATGGGTAGATGGCCACCCAAGCCGCTTGACCCGCTACATTAGTCTGGGCATTCAGAACTCATCTGTACAAGCCAGTACAAGATCCCAAATCTTCAATTCCCCCTCCATTCACCCTGCTTCCAGTGCCTGTTGTTTCCCGTCTGCCCCAACCTCTTGCCTTCTCTGATATCCTGGACAACAATTCCCAGGTTGAACTTTTAGATAAAAAAAAAAAAAAAAAAGACGGCATCCGCAGCTCAAGAATCACCCAAATGCTAAACACTAACTGCCCACCTCCCTCACCTCGTTACATCCGTTTAATATCTGCATAAAGGTCCAGCCAACCAGTACCCCTCTGAGCATGTGCCCGCCATCACCATGATACTGAAAATAACCTCTTAATTTACTATAAAATGACAGTTGTTATAAACAGTAATGCATGCCATTTTTTTTTTGGTATTATTTTCCCATCCCTCCAGTGCTCATATCTACTCACCGGGCAGAAGGATAAAAGACCGAACATAGCATGGATCTGCTTAGTAAACAGCCAACCGAACTGCCAGTGATATATACCGAGGCCGATACTCCCAATTTACCAAAAACTGTTAAGTCCATCGCCACCACTAACCCCCCCCCCAACTGGTCATGTGTCCAAACTCACTCCCCCTCAACAGCCGCAAGAAACGGCACACAGTCAGCACAAAGAGGCAAAGCCAGGAAACACCAAAAGGGGATCCCCACCAATCGGACACCATGAAAAATCCAAGGCCCCACCCAACTCCCCCACCCAAAGGTGCAGATCAGCTCCGAAGCAACTGCCCAACAAACACACAGCCTGAAAATTGACTCTGCGAAGTGTCCCACTGACTAAGTTCCTGACAACAAGCACCCCCACACACACGACTGCCGTGTCACCAAGACCAGGAGCATGTCACTATGCTCGCAACAGTCAAACGATCCCAAAGCACCACTCACAACCATACAATCAAGCCAACCACTGCAACAAAGAAAGCACTCACATTCCAACTGCCCATACCCAATTGACCCCTGGCTGAATGCTCTGCCAGCAAGAAGTCCATGCCTTAACAGAACCTCCACCTCTCAACGTCTGAGCCATCTGGAGGCTCACAACACCAAGAAGAGTCAAACATACCAGCATCACCTAGAGGGCCCAAGGGATCCAAAAGGCTCTCATGACAGCGAGCTGCGAACATCAGCAGTGCCACACCCTGGGCACCCCACGTCCACACCATCCAGCCCACGCATGCAAAGACTACCCAGCTACCTCAAATCAAGCCTTCCACACTGAGCCCAAAGCCCGTGAAAGAAACTCGTGGGAAATGGACCAATACAAACCCTAGGAAACAATGCACTACCTGGCTGAAACATCTATAACTAGGCATCCATCCAGCTCAACCAACCCACCATGGAGCCCAACCGCGAAGCCATCGAACCTCAATCCCCTACCAACTGCACTTTGCACAGATGTTGCCACCAGTTTACAGCTGGAACAACTCCAAACTCTGAAATCATTTCAAAGCCGTAGGTCATGATTTATTTATTTTTTATAAAATTAAAAGCTGCTGAAGTGACTACCCCAACCACCTATCCTCTCAAGCTTGCTAACCACCTGCCCCCGAGATCAAAACTATGGATCCATAACCCCTCCCCAGAGCATTCACAGTGCCCTACCAAGACAGATTAATTAGCTAACTACTAAATAAATAATACATCCCACCTGCCACCAACCAATACCCAGAGGCCTACCTTAGCTCCTCTTATACCTACAGGTCGTCATGGGCATTCACTGCCTTAGTAGCAAGTTCACACCAAAATGTGATTGCTTACCATGCTACACTTTGTCTAAACCCCTTAAGCCCCTCCCCACCCTTATCTCATTTACTCCCAATCCTCCCTCTCTCCAATTAACCCTTTCACCTCCCCCACCCAACTAACTACCACTAATACAAAACTCTAAGCCCTCGAAGATGTCCCAGGACAACTTGGTTTGTTGCCAAACCTCATTTAACCTAAACTTAGCCTCTCACTTTGCCCCTTAGGTTTGGCACAAAAAAAGGGTGATGCCTCTTGACAATGGAGGTCCCATTGTTGACCTCAAGAAATATAGGCCATCATCCTAACAATTCTTATTTGCCAAGCCATGGAACATATTATAACTCACCTAATAAACTATGACATAAAAAAATTCTCATCAAGCTAGACCTGTAGCAGTCTGGCTTTATCAAAGGTAGATCATGTCTAAAGAATCAGGTCAACTTCTTTGAAAGAGTAACAGAAGCTTTTGACAGTGGCCATGCTGTCCACATAACATACTTCAATCTAGTCAAGGCATTTGGCTCGGGCTCCTTCTTATTATCATCATCATCATCATCAACCCCACTTTTTTCCATTTTCTACATGGGGTGGAATGTCACATCACTCTCCCAATTCAGTCTCACTCTCCTACCTTCTTCAACACTCATGCCTGACTGTCACAGGACTTTTCTCAGACAATCCATTCATCTATTTTATGAACACCCTCTGTTCCTCTTGCATTCTTCCTGTCTGTCCCAAATCTTCTAAAAGAGATCGTCTTCTGCTTTTCTGTACATGTGCTCAAACCATCGTACTATGTTCTCTTTGACCATCTCTGTAACTGGAGCTACTTTGGTTTCTGCTCTCTGATGTCTTAATTTCTTCATCTCTCTTTCAAAGTGTGCACCCTACCACCAGTTTAAGGCCCTTCATCTCCATCACCTCTAGCTTCCTCAGCTGCTCTGCCTTCACTGCCCAGGTTTCTGTACCATACAGTGGCTGCACCACTGTTTTGCACAGCTCACTTTTCAGCTTCTTTGGCATTCTTCTGTCACACACTACCTCTGACACTCTGTGCCAGTTCGCAGCACGGTAATCTCTTTGACTCAGCTGCCCATTGAAGGTATGTTTGGGCATGTACATCATGTAGGGTGTGCTTTCCTGTTGGGCCTTATCATGCAGCTGTCATTCTGGGTCACACTATTGGCCATGTGCATTTCATTGCCACAGATTGGCACTAGTCTACTGAGTTGCATGTCGATGGACATCATATAGTTTACATAAAATGCAACATCATGGCTGAGCTATCATTTTCATATCTGGGATCGACCTGGTAAGTGGGAATGACTTCTGCTAGATTTGAGTGGGTAGGGCTCCTGCATGGGGCAGAGGGGAAACTATGAATTTTTCTTTACCTGTTCTACCAGCACCACTCGGAACACCTGCTGGAAGACTCCTGTGAGAACTCCCTGTACAAGGCTGATGCCTGGCACTCAACTGCCAGGGAGATGGGTAATGTCACAGGCATCATCTGCTCTGGTGAGCACTGCCAACACAGATATAGTGATCTCAGCAGTCACCACCCTGACTTTCTGCAACAATGGGAAGAAGCGGTTAGGGAGACATAACGGCCGTACTATAGTACAGATGAATAAGTGCTTTATTATATTACTGCAGCTACAGGCTGTTTCTGATGTGCATACTTAAGTTGTGCTCATTAATTATTTATTTTTGTCTGTGTGTTTTGCATCACAAGAAGAAATTGCAGGGAATCAGTTTAGCTGTCAGAGGAGGCAGGCCAGGCTCTTCAGGTGTGAGGGTAAGTGTATTGTGACTAGACCTGTCTACTTCTGCTTTACCTGTTTGTTGCAATAAATGCAACACTGTCCAGTTTTTCACTTCTGTTTAAATTCTGACAATTACTGTTTGTTCACTGATTGTGACTGATGTATATTTTAAATGCATTTATAACTGTTCTACTAACCTGACATCTGACAGTAATTCCTGACATTACCATCTTAATGTGCAAAGCACTGACCTGGGGTTAACCGCTGTGGGCAGGTTGTTTTCCTCTTCTGTAGTACTTCACCATTTCACCATTCAGTGCCTCATGCCTGTATGATTACCACTGTATGGTAGCTCACTGTCCTTTTGTGATGCTATTTTTGCAAAGCATTTATGTCCATCCCACTGCCCTTCACTGTACCAGGTAGTTCTTGAATAACATAATGTGACATCTGCAATGCAGTACAGTACCACTGCACTTGGACATTTTCTAGGTGTACCATTACCAAAGTGACTACACGCCCATTTCCTATTCCTGTTGTTATTGGCAGACATATTCTATATGGTATTGAGCTAACCTATGCCAAACATCCAGGCATTTATTTACTACACTGTACATGGCAGCATCACATACACGTGTTTTCCACAGGGCTATACGTTTCATTTGTATTGATGGTTATTTCTTCCATGCTTTGTTGTCTACACGTAGCCTGTCCCATGGTTCTACACAGTCAGGCATATCCACTAATGTTATACTTTAGTCTTAGAGTTTCCCACATGTTTGTATCAGCATTGCTCTGCTAACTGCATTATTCTCCTTCCAGGGCCTGAAGTGTACAACAGCATACTGTCCATTGATGTGCTTGTCCTGTTCTCTTTTTCTCTGTATACCTCTTTATATTAATTTTCCTTGTTGCTTTGTTTTACTCCATTTATGTTCATTTGTTCTGCAGTGTCAGCTGCGAGCTGCAGCAGTGACTGCACCCTGCACTGACCTCACCCCTAACTGCTGGGCCTGGAGGATGATCATCCTATGGAAGGCAAAGTAGTTGGCTTTCTGGTTGTCTAAGATGCTGAGTTTCCAATGTGGGGGTGTAGGCTTCTCATTTGGGAGTGTTACAGGGAGTGCATTCGGGTCACAGAGTAGAAGGTATAGTGGCTGGTCAGTATTAAAACAGACCAGTGGCTCAAGATCTTGATATGTGCACTGGGGTGTATTCTCTTGCTATGACAGATTTGTATAACTACATGGCCCTGAACAAAAGACCACCAGTAGCAGAGCCCACCCATGATGTCAACCATGGAAGTGACTGACTTTTGGAGGGCTTCTTGAGTGAGGCAGCTTTGCATACAATCCTCACCCAATGCAATCTGCCATCATAGTGTACCCCCTTCTCTGTAGGTCACTCACCATCTACTCTTTGTTGCCCAGTCCTCACTACCACCATTTGTCCACCATCTGCTTGTCTGCATATCTCCTTTGTGCTTCCCTTTTGTATCGGCAACCCTCCATCGGTCTTTGTCTGTCATATATGTTTGGGTTTCAGTCTTGGTTGCCATCCCTACTCAGTCCTTTCTTTCCACCCATATTATCCCACAGCTTCTCTACCCCTCTACCCTTCTTCTTTAAAAATAAAAAGTGCACCTGTCCCACAAAAATACCTTTTTTCCTCCTCCACATGGCAATTTCCATTGTCCTTCTGTATATTCCACAGCTTGTTCACCCCTACCTTTTAACTGTCTACCACCACTTTTCTTCCCATTTGCAAAATAAACAAAGTTAGCTTTTGCTGTATAGCCCTTGCATGAGCTCTCAGCTGTACCTATGCACATTGCACAGCTGTGGCCCTTCAATGCACGTAAGGATGTGCATTGTGACGAGCTTGTTACACACATGCTGATGGGACCATTTCTGTGATGACTGTGGTTTTTGTGAATGCATTGTTTCATTATGCAGCATTATTTCCAGCATTTGCTTGATGTGTCAACACACACGCATGTTTAATCCCCTTTGGGCCGGTTAGTGCATTTCCACCTATGATGTTTATCACAGCGTGATTACATGACTGGTCTTTCTGAATTCTCCCCAATGTCGAGAATTAATCTGTACTTGGCAAAACAAAAGAAAATCATTATGCTAATTTAAATATGTTTTTTTCAGAGATGTAAAGGGAATAGACAGATAAAAATAAACATGAATTTAATAAGAAAAACTACAATTTTATCTAGTTTTATTTCATATAAAGATTCATAGGTATTTGTTAGGCTTCCAGTCCAAGTTACTACCGTGGACCCAAGCCACAATTCCCATTTGCCTCTCACCACTGTCTACTTGAGAATTGCTCAAGGTCACACAGTAGCCAAATGAGGGCTGAAGAAATCAAACCCTGGACCACAGCTCACAGCATTACCCTCTGTGCCGACTGCCAGACTGTACTATTCAAAATTAGATACTACCAGGAATGCATCACCTCTAAATGATCCCAGTGTAGTAAGCATATTAATACATATAGAAATGTACAGTGCCTTACTCACATCAAATTTAAAGGTACAAAATGAGCATTTTCGAAATTAGCTAAGAAACCAACCCCTTGCATATTGGCAGAAGAGTATAACCATGCAATGAAAAAGTTAAAGACAGTTTGATACAGACAGAGCAAGTGTTCTCTTATTTTAGTATCTGTTTCCCAGTCCAATAGCACAGATGTTAGGATGCAGGACTGCCAGCTGTTAGACCTGGTTTGAAACCTGGTTGGGGTACAACTGGGCAGCAGCAGTATCTGCTCAGAAAAAATGCCTAGCAATATACTTCTGTAATATGCCATGAGAACTCTAATGAGCCTACCCATGGAGTAGCCATCACTCAGTTTCAACTTCAGGACATCTAACTTACATAAAGAATCTTTTACAGCCAAACAAACTTTACCAGTCATAGCTTCATTCAGATATAAAGCATATATTCTTTTGCAGGAGGGAAAGCCACCCTCCATACCATCTTTGTTGGGGGCTCCACCCCATATCCCCTCACTTATATGTAGTAAATTCACAATATCACAAATATGAGCTAAAGCAGAAACTTCAAAACATGTGCCAGCATGGATTTTTTTATGAGGAAATATGAGAGACAAGGTACAGATTGTTCTGTTGCTACTGACAAGTTATGGACTCATACATATTATACCTGACCACAAATAGAGAAGCCAACTCAGATAATAACATATGTCAGTCCTGTTGGACTAGATACCATACTGACACAAAATATTGTGGCTATTGTGAGCCAATTAACTATGCAAGCAGAGTTTTGGCAGACTCTGAGAACATAAAAGATACTCAGAAAAAACATAAACGAAAATGTGGGGTTGTCAGCACTTCCACCTATATTTATATTGTCATAAATTTGTCCTTGTAACTGATTTCAGCCACTGGAAATTGTTTGGAAAAACTTAAGCTTGAAGATGGAATTTATTACTGTATCCTTGTTCATAGATTTTTTATAGCATTGGGAAGAAAAACATAGCTGTCTTTCTGTCCAGTGCTCTATCACCAGCAAACATGACAACAGCAGAGAATCTGAAGGAGCAGGTGAATATGTTAACTTGATAGCACAATGTGCATTTCAGAAAGTTTTAACAAATTCAATCAAAGGTGAATAAAGATTGAGTTTTGAAAAAATAAAATATTATAACATTTTAAAAATAAAGAATAATATCAGATCACCATTCTTTCTGAAGACGCTGACTAACAGCAAGGCCAATTTTACGGTTTCACTGAAGGGCAAGTTAATATTAAGGGCAACAATATTATCAGTCCTAGCTTTCTTCTAGATTGAATCTTTAGAGCCTGTTATAAAAACACATTTAGTATTAATGAAAACAAAAGCATTTCTGAGAAAGAATAAGGTTTACATATGTGAATAAACACAATGAAACCATGCTTCCCAGTTGCTTAACATGTCAAAAAATGTGTTCAACAGAAATGCAATTCTTCAAAATATAAAATAGTATGTGTACAACCTCAGACAAATTTTTTTGGAATGCTTGATTTTAATAAGTGATGATTATAGCAGACTCCCACTGACTGAGTTAGCTCTCTTTATCTTTTGTAGGTGCCACTTTGGTCATAGGCTTACTATTAGGCAAACCAGATGTAGTTAAACCCGACAATGGACTTTCCTTTCATGGCCAGTTGTTTTCAGATTTTGCTTAATACTGAGGTTCATTTGTTCATAAGCTTTTACTGAGCTTACGACCAAATGAGACCATCAAGATCATCAGCCACATCACCAAATACTGTGGGAAACTAATTCCCCATAACATAGACTTTCTCTCCATATCATAGATGAAAATTTGCGATCACCTATCCAGTCATCCACAATGGCTTTAAAGGTTGCTCAAGATGTACTCATCTTGATAGGAAATGGCAGCATATTCCAAAAATGGAGTACACATTAGGGTTGGTATTGCCATGTCCTTTAGTGGTGTTGATGCAGTAGTACAGGTTTAGGTCTCAAGAAGAGGGGGTTCACTCTTTTCCAGTGGTTCTGTTTAGGTGAAGGAATTCAAATAGTGCTGGGTCATAGCATGGAAGGCTAAGCAGGGAACACCTCTCAGGAGTTTGTATGAGCAGGGGGACAGGGCATTTAGTCTATCAGAATGGCTAAAGGTATTGACACCTGGGATCTTTTTGCTGAGAAAACACTGTGGTCTCTCAAGCTAATTTAGATGCTTAGCAAGATATATGATAAAGGATAAATTATATTCAATGTTGGGGCTAATAAAGAATGAACAAAGTGGGACCATAACTTCCCTGGGCCTTAAAGAGATACCCAGAAAGATAAGTTGTGAAAGGTAGAAGGATTTTCTAACTACCATAGAGACATGGTGATCAAAGGAGAGTCTGTTTTCAATACACATACCCAAGTTTCTGATAACTGAGGATTTAGACACAAAAACGTAACACACACGTGGTCTTAGACAAATTGCCTTGTAGGAAGATACACAAATATTTTTGGCAAAGCTCTAGGAATAGAGAGTTACACAAAATGTCTTAGAAATGATATGGCCTGATTTTAATAACAGAGTACAGAATAACACTACTGCCACCAAACAAACTCCTGCACATGCAATGTTTTCACAGTTGGCATTTTATTTTTTGAAAAGACTAAAAGTGAGAAGATGAAGCTTTCAGAAAAACATGATACAATGAAATAAGTCTGAAAAATGTTTTTAGTAAAACGTGTTTCTATTTTGGAACCTCAGATGACAGAACACAGAGGAACCAAACTGTTTGAAACTCAGAAGGGTGAAAAATTAAACTGTAGAAAAATATTTGGTGGGGCACATTTCCCTGCCCCCTGATATGGGAGGCTAGCTCCCCACATGTGTGTATACCAGCTCCATAATTGTACCATCTCGAAGTAGGGAGAACTCTCCTACAAAAAAAGAATCACTACTGTTGTACATTCAGAAATGCACAGGCAGCAATTTCTTATGGAAAACAGCAATCAGCATCCTGTTCCTCCGATGTGCTTCAAGCAGTTGACACTTGGAGAATTTCATATTCATCTGTAGATATACTGTAAAAGACATTCTATTCAGAATGTTTTGAAAATAAGACACTGCACTTTTAATACAGCTAGCATCTACAAAATACGCCATTTTCTTTTCCACTGAACTCTAGACTAAAGTTAGTGTTAGTGACCTTATAAATATAAAAGTCAAAAATGGGCATAGGGTAACTAAACAATGCTATTTTAATTAAGCTTTGTAAATATGATTAGACAATTATATTTTATGTAGCACTAAGTTATAAAATATGAGTAAGTGATAGCTGCACAGATTTATGTTTCTCAGTTAAAATAAAGCCCATAATTTACATCTAGAAATGTTGTTAACTTGCATATTTTGAATGCTTTTAATAATTGAATTCCTACAGTTTAGAAAGAATGCAGAGTTGTGTAAAAACATAACATAACAGCAGACATTTGAATAGATCACTGCTACAGTACTGTTAACAGGCGGGATGTATCCTGCCAAGGATACTGTATATTTGGCCGGTCTACAAATGTTTAAGCATGCTTCGTCTAACTCTGTATATCTGACTTAAGGCCTATGCATGAGACTATGTGCTGGTACTTAAAGGGAGCACATGTATAAAACTTCTCAGAGCTTTCTTGTCCCAGGAAAAGGACAGAGGCTAATGCTATAAGAGGATAGACTCAGATAAGAATAGAGGAGAAGGCGAGTGAAAAGGAAAAACGATTCCAGCTTGGCCTAGGATGAGGAAGCAGAGAGATAACCAGGCATAAGGTGACTGGCAGGAGGATGTATATACTACAACAATGATCTATATGAGCATCTACTCTTATGGTGAGTTCTTACACAACTGTTCTATGTTTAGGATTAGATTAATATTGCTGTAATACTAGCTGATGGGATGATTTCCAAAGATTTAAGCAATAGGATTGAGGTTGGGGAGACATCATGTTTAAAAAAAAGGGAGGGGGCAGGAATTGGAATAATTTATGTAATATTGCTTAGGTTATACAATATATAGCAATATGTGTGAAGTATAATGTTTGTTAATGTGTTAATACAGCTCAGCTTGATTACTTTTGTATAAATGTAAATTGGCCTATGTCGCAAGTGATAATTCAATAAAGGTGTGTTTAAAAAAAACAACTGGAGTCTATTAACCCTTGGAGAATTGTTCTGTCTAAATCTGTTCTGGTATTTAATAATGCATGTGTTTTGTAATGTTTAGTAAAGGTATGAATGGAAGATCAGGTCACTGCCTCTAGGATAGATCAGAAATCAAGCTCCCAGCACAAAAAGAACTGAAAGTTCTAGCTTTATGAGATTTAATGTAGCATTAGAAGGATTTTCCATGGAAGGAATAACAGAAAGAAATGACAAGGGAAATTCACCTAGATATGATATGTTTAGGGACTGGAAAACCTTGCTTTTTTCCTTCACATTAAATGAGAAATTGATCAGATCTGTAAATGGTTTTGGTTTTGTTCAAAGAGAATCTTTGTTGCCTGTGTATGTTCAGTAAATGGAGAAGCCATCTGAGAGTTTTCATATGAGGCTAAGCAACTGTGTCTCTGTGACTTGGTTGTTTAGATATTTAGAAAAATATAAAATTTATGACAATATAAATAAATATTATATGAACAGCAATTAATATCTGTTTACCTGCACTAGACAGAGGTCAGATATCAACAGTGTTGTGTTTGGCATTGTGTAAGCTCTAAGATGAAACCTTTTAATACTTTGTATGTAGCATGGTTTTAAAATTATTAAAGCAAATATGGACAAACAATATTTGACACCTAGTGGCATCAGTAAAATGTAACTGCAAATACACCTACAAACGTCACCAGGCTGTAATGAGTTTTAAAGTCACAGACAAAATTCATGTCCTTAGACCTTCTATTTATGATACTTTTTGACTTACTAATATGTAGGAGATTCATAAGTGTGGGGTTTGTGGATGTCTTGTAAGCCAGGCATAGATCACCTCTCAGCAATCTATAGGAAGCTAAGTAGATGGAAAGGGCTTTAAGGTACTCTGCATAAGGCTGGTTTATTATGCCTTGTATTCTTTCTGTAAGGAATCTCTGAGGTCTCTCTAGTTACTGCATATATGCCTGGTCAGGTATATACCCTAGCAGTGTAGCTGGGCAGTGTGGATCTTCCCTTTAAGAGCTGAGGGGGTCAGACTCATGTTTGATTTGCCAACACAGGGCTCTATTGGAGCCAGCTACACTTCAGGGGCAAGGCTCCTTAATGGTTTCCGGCACTGCAGGACTAGTAACTATAAACTTGCTGCTGTTTGCCAGCCATCCCCTATTGCACAAACTAATCTAGTTCAAGAAGCATTTTGGCAATATCACTACCATACCAATAATAGGCAATTTCTTCTAAAAGGGCAGCAGGCACTGCATTTGTAGATGAAACATTGAAATACAAAGTTGATTGCCAGCAGCAACCTCTAGATTAGTAATAGGTCTCTTTAATGTGGAACTATTCATGTGGCATGCTTTTGCAGAGATTGTGCATATTGACTTACCATATGTTATTACAATATTTGTTATGCTCATAAATATGTTTCTATTTAAACTGCTACACATGGCTCGGTCTTATGGAATGATGCTAATGATCTTATAAAATACAAGTAATTTATTTCTTCATAACAATCAGGAGTGTATATAGTTAGCAAAGTGGCTATAACTGCTGCTGGTGGCTGTGGTGGGGTTATCTGTGGATGAAAGTACCCTATACTTTTCTCATCTCATAATTTTTAAACAGTCTTTAATCTGGCTTTGCACTGTGAGTGTGTGTGTGTGTGTGTGTGTGTGTGTGTGTGTGTGTGTGTGTGTGTGTGTGTGTGTGTGTGTGTGTGTGTGTGTGTGAGTGCGTGCATGTGTGTGTGTGTGTGTGTGTGTGTGTGTGTGTGTGTGTGTGTGTGTGTGTGTGTGTGTGTGTGAATTAAGTTGGAATACTTTGGCTACTGTGTGGCTGTGTTAAATAAATTTGGAAAATGTGACTTTGATCATTATTTCATACCTCTCAACCGTACAATTTTTCACAGAATGTCCAGATTTTTTCCTCATGTTTTTGGTCTATTTTTCATAAAATTGTGGTTTTCTGGCAAATTAGTGGCAACTCATTAAAGACTGAAGTCAGAAAATAAAGACAGACATTTGAGTTTCAGACTTCATACCCTTCAAAAATTCATGCTAATGTAAAATTTGTTATTCAATCAACTTTCTAAGTTTGTAAGAGTAATATTTAAAAATTGCCCCTATTTTTGGGCCTTTGTCCCACTTTTACTTATGGCTTTGTTCAGATTTCTTGCTCTAAGTGGTTGAGAGGTATGATTATTATTATTATTATTATTAATATTATTATTATTATTTATTTTTTTTTTTTGGCACATACATCTGAGACAGATGCAGTCAAAAATTTTGGCACATACATCTGAGACAGATGCAATCAACAATATAACTATAATTGCTGGGTTTGGGGGATGTCTACTGATAAAAATTACTGACCCTGTTGGGGTGATAAAGTTAAAAATTCATTAGTCTGACTACACCGGAATAACTCATCAGAAGATGAACTGAAATTACAACTGTAAGCTGTCAAAACCTTTTCATATGATATAAAGAAGAGACTCTGCCTGACAAAGTTCACAGATTAATTGCAAGTTGGGAGCTATTATTAACTCTGTAGAACTCCACACCGTCAAACACTTTAATAAAAAAACAAAGCTTTCAGATAAAAAATATCCTTCTTTAGTATCTTACATACAAATTTCATAAAAGCAGCATTTTTAAATACAATTTAATTATATCACATGACACAGTCAACCTACCAGAAAACAGCAATTAAAATCAACAATTAGTCTTCTTAAAAGGACAGTTATCCATAGAAAGTGTATATATAAATACATGCAAAGAGGTATAAGTGACTAAATATTATAGCCCTACTATAAATCTACTTCTTTCTTACTTTTTGCTGTTTAGCTTGTCATTTCTTGCATCTGCATTTCACAAACATCCAATTTAGTATTTAACCTGCTAGCTCACTGATATTGGCTCTTAACAACACTTTTGAAGGTTCTTTTTGCATGCATACTGTTTTTATGCAAATATTTATTTACTTGTATCTCCTTTTTATATCTACAAGATTCTAATCCAGAATCCGTTATTTGTAGCCCCACATCTAGAAAGTTCAAAGAGACATCAGAAATGGTCATTTCAAATTTTAGAAACTCAACAGTATTATTTAAGTAACTAAAGAAATTCTGCAGATCTATATCATTCCCATGCCAAACCAAAAAAATACCGTCCACAAAGCATTTATAAAATAAAATATTTGAAGCATATAGATTAGTCTCGTCATATACATTTATCTGTTCCCATTTACTCAAAGTTAAATTAGCGTAAATATTGGCTACTGCAGTACCCATGGCCGTTCCTGATATCTGATGGTATATCTGTTTATTAAAGGTAAAGACATTATTCTCCAAAACCAGTTCTAAGAGCTCACAAAGAGATTATGGTTAGGGTTAGGGTTATGCACATTGTATATTCAAATGTGAGACGTGGTGATAAAGTTAACAATGTGGATACAAAGGAGTATGAGTGGAAGTATCCAGGTCTCAATAAACAGGTTACACTAAAACCAATTTTAAAAGCTAAACAGCAAAAAGTGAGAAAGAAGATTTATAGTAGGGCTGTAATATTTAGCCACTTATACCTCTTTATATGTATGTATATATACACTTTCTATGGATGATTGTCCTTTTAAGAAGACTAATTGTTGATTTTAATTGATGTTTTCTCATAGGTTGACTGTGTCATGTGATGTAATTAAATTGTATTTAAAAATGCTGCTTTTATGAAATTTGTATGTAAGACACTGAAGAAGAATATTTTTTTTATCCGAAAGCTTTGTTTTTTATTAAAGTATTTGACGATGTGAAGTTCCACATTTTTTCTTGCTTTAAGCTGTTTTGTTATGTATTCCTCCACTTCACTACTATTTCATCCTTTTTTTGAGGCTTGTTGCTGTTTTGGTTTGGTGGAATAGTGGATGTCAATTTATCTTTGAGTTCTATCATGACACAGTCTATTATTTCAGAAAATGGTTCTGCAACTCGTTCGCTGAATGGCTTAATATTGAGGGAGAATCCACTTCTAGAGTGTTTTAATTCAATGGCCAGTACAAAAGTAATTCATAAGGATATGAGACCTGAAAGAAATGACTTCCATATTGTGATTCAGACTTTAGAAAATAAGGTCAAGAACTTTAAAAGACTGCAATGGCAACGTTTTAGTTTTCATGCATTTCTTGACCCTATTGTCCACGGGGGTTGTGAGTTTTGAATATGCCCTCCTTTTGGCAATACCTATCCTGAGCTGCTAATAAAGTGGCAGGAATTAAACATAAAACTAAGTCTGGATTGTATGTGTATTATGAATGACTTCTTTGTACCTAAAGAGAACGAACTATGTACAGAGATAAATGCATTAGAAAAACAACTGGTGAACTCAACAGCCTTTAATAAAAATATTTTATTATATGATGCTATGCTGGGGAGACTGGATGTGTATGATAAACAGAAACTACAAAGAGGAAGAAGCTTCAACATGATATTAATGACTTCAGTAATAGTCATATCTTTTCCTGGCCTAAACATTCCTTAACTAGTAATAACTTTGTCCCTTCTCAAAGTAAACTGGGCTCAATGTATGATTTGGACAATTTTGAGCCTTTAGCTAATCAGCAACAACTTGAAGTAGGAAGTGAGACTTCAATGGAGCATTCATTACCTATTGACCAATTAGAAGCGGGCAGAGACAATATAGGCATGCCCTAGACGTCATCACAGCCCGGGGAGTTTCAGGTGAGACCTGCAATGGAGGTGCGTGCAGCTGTAGTGAAAGAAAACCCACAGAATAACAGCATGGGTTCAACTTCCCCTTTTTTGGAGACCAATCAAGGTATCAAAATCAACCTACCAGAGAAATTAACTGCAGGGACGTGTTGCATTGAGGCAGCATTCCAGATCTCGAGGCAGGATGAAGAATAGCCCAACAACAAGAAGCAGAACTCTAAAACAACAGTAAGTTCTAATAAAAATTCTTTTGACTGTTTAAATGGATATAATACTTTGACAAAATATCCTTTGACTAAGAATTTATCTAATAATTGCCAAATAATAGCAGGTTCTGATAAAAATGTCTTTTCTCGTTGTAATGAACTATTGAAATGTGCAAATGAATATAATTTGCCTGCGGAACATATTTTGACTGTGAATCCATCCAATATTAAAATTGTCTAACGAAAGTATGAACTCTCCAGTGCAGAAATATTGTTGTTATCTTATAGAATTAAATTTGTGCCTGCTGGGACTGATGATTTGGTTAATGCAATTACAGATTTGAACCTATTTTCAAGGAATTTAAATATGAAAAATATTTTTAAGGATAGCACTAATTTTATGGCTGGTCACCTTAAAAGAATTAGTACTTTTATTCCTGTTAGTGATCCTGTTGTTAATGTATTTAACAATATCTGTGAAAAGCAAATTTGTGATTTCTATAGTAAAGGAAGGTTTAAGAAGTTATATAATTTAACTGCTGAGGAATCTGAAGCATTGAAGTCTCTGCAAAATAGTGATAAAATAATTATAAAAGAAGCAGACAAAGGGGTACCATTGGATTAATGGATGTATGCAATTATCTGCAAACTATGGATGAATTATCATCAGATATACAAACCTTTAAAGTAATTGGTAATAAGGAAATAGACAATATGATAATTAAAATAAATATGTCTATTTATGATTTGCAAATAATGGAGGGTATCGATATTGACACCTTCCAGTTTTGAGTGTACCATGCCCAACCATTCTTGTATTATATGGTCATCCTAAAATACACAAGTCCATATTAAAACCTCTGATGAGACCAATAATGTCAGGGAGGGGATGGATAACAGAGCCTTTATCTGTCTACTTACAAGATGTGTTAAAAGGTTTCTTGAAGCACGTACCCAGTTATATTAAGGACACTGGTGATTTTCTGACCCAGCTGCATGGTTGGTATGATAACACCTGTGACCATTTCATTCTGGTAACCTTGGATATAAAATCCCTTTTTACGGTCATTCCTAATAGTTACGGAATTGACTGTATAAGAGAAATTTTATAGGAACATAGCAGTTTCTCTGCCAGATGTATTGAGACTTTTTGTGAGCTCTTAGAACTGGTTTTGGAGAATAATATCTTTACCTTTAATAAACAGATATACCATCAGATATCAGGAATGGCCATGGGTACTGCAGCAGCCAATACTTACACTAATTTAACTTTGAGTAAATGGGAACAGATAAATGTATATGGTGAGACTAACCTATATGCTTCAAATATTTTATTTTATAAACGCTTTGTGGACAATATTTTTTGGTTTGGCATGGGAATGATATAGATCTGCAGAATTTCTTTAGTTACTTAAATAATACTGTTGTTGTTGTTGTCTTTCTGCTTTTCCCGGTTAGGGGTCGCCACAGCGAAACTCTGGTCCGCTAATGATTGGCAGCAGATTTTGACAAACGCTGAGGTGCCAGCTCGATGTTCAACCTTCAACAAAGGCATGCCCATTTACGCATGTCGTTCGAATGCCCACCCAACCGCAGGGAAGACATGCACACTCCACACAGAAAGCACTCCCCTCACTCCAGCCGAGAATCGAACGGGAGAATCTCTTGCTGTGAGGCAACAACGCTACCGCTGCACCACCGTGTTGAGTTTCTAAAATTTTAAATGACCTTTTCTGATGTCTCTTTGAACTTTCTAGATGTGGGGCTACAAATAACAGATTCTGGATTAGAAACTTGACGATATAAAAAGGAGATACAAGTAAATAAATATTTGCATAAAAACAGTATGCATGCAAAAAGAACCTTCAAAAGTGTTGTTAAGAGCCAATATCTGCAGGCTAGCAGGTTAAATACTAAATTGGATGTTTGTGAAATGCAGATTCAAGAAATGACAAATCATTTTTTGGAAAGGGGTTATAATACAAGTGAATTAGAAATTGCTAAAAATAATGTGATACAGCTAAGGGACTCAAAGGCTAAACCTTATTTCTCCACCCAAAGAGATGTTAATTCTGGTGGTGAAAATTTAGCCCTATCACAACCCCTAAGATACTTGATGACCTTTAGCAGAGCCAGTGAATCAATAGAGTATGTTATTAAAAGCAATTGGGACATTTTGAAGGCCATACCTGGCCATGAGGAATGGCTCCCGGAGAAACCTATATTCACTTATCGCAATTGTGACAACCTAAAGAAGCTTTGATGCTATAAGGATTTTTCTTTAAATAATAGATCTGTCCCCATGTTTAATAGAAAGTTATAGAACAAACAACTGCTTACACTCGTACAAGGTACGGAACTGTAATGCCAAAAAAGTCCTCAAATAGGTGCGTTAATCCACTGAGAATACTTTAAACCACAAGAATACTGCTTTCATTAATTCACCAACAAAGATCATAAGATCAAGTCATGTGAAAAAAGTATTGACTGATAACTGGCAAATTATATTAATGGATGAAGACACTGAAAGAATTTTGGGAGCTAAACCACATTTTGTTTATAAGATGGGGAAGAACTTGAAATACCTATTAGAAAATAGTCATACACCAATGACTACGAAAGAAAAGCATACGAGCAAATGTGGGGCATGTGGACAGTGTAGCTTTATATGTGAGAAAACATTGTTTACTTTACAAAATGTCAATCACACTATAATTAGACCGACAGAGGGTAATTGCAAAACTAGCTTTATAGTATATATAGCTAAGTGTAATATCTGCCCTGCTTATTACATAGGTAGGACGGAGAGACAATTTAGAAAAAGGATTTACGCACATACGTACAGTATAAAAACTAAGGATGTGAAAAATGCCTTATATAAACACATCAGTACAGCAGGCATTGAACATTCATTCAAGTTTGCAATTTTAGAAAGAATTAAGGCAAATCCTAGAGGGGGCAACACAAAAAATACCCTGGCCTATAGAGAATATTGGTGGCAAATATACACTGACGCTATGACGTGGCCTGGAATAAATGACTATATTACTGTTAAGCCACTATTGATGTTGAGAAATCAATGAAGGGGTATGAATGCTTTGATTCACATCTGTTATATTTACAGTTGTTATATTTGCACTATTTTACATAGTAAGTTTGATGTATAGATAACAACAGGCATTATGAGTCAAAAGCATTTAGCATGTTTACATTTTAGGTATTTTTTAGAGATTATTAGTGCTAGTATACGTAATGTTTACATTGATATTATGGTGAAATTTGGAGCATATGTTTTTTTAAAACATACACAATTGTTAACTTTTATATTTCATAAATACATATATATTTTTTTAATTTACATTTTCCGTAACAGAATTGTTTAGATTGCACTATATAAGCTATTTATATTTAAAAGATATAGGATGTATATAGGAAGTACTATTGCTTTTAAAAAAGTCCTTGCATTATTGGCGCCAATTTTGGTATTTAAAAATGAACGACAGGAAATGCAATTTGTTCTGAGGAAGCTCGTGGTGTATGAGTGAAAGCGCTTAACGTTTTATGGAAGTGATTAAACCTTTTATTATTCTTCACAAGCTTTTAAGAGTGTTTTATTACGGAGATATTTTTTCTTATGATCTTTGTTGGTGAATTAATGAAAGCAGTATTCTTGTGGTTCAAAGTATTCTCAGTGGATTAACGCACCTATTTGAGAACTTTTTTGGCATTACAGTTCCGTACCTTGTACGAGTGTAAGCAGTTGTTTGTTCTATAACTTTTGATCATCAGTATTTCACAAACGCTGAGTTCTGGAGTCGATTATGTTTAATAGAAAGGGAACATTTCCTTGACACAATTGCTCATGTTGCTCTAGCATTAGTGAATCAATGGAGTTTGTGCATCCCGATAGTGGTAGGAGGTATAGCTTCCACTGTACTGCTACATGCAACACATCATCTATTATATTTCTTGCTACCTGTAATAAATGTATAAGCCTCTATGTTGAAAAGTCAATGAGAAGGTTAAGAGACAGGATAATAGAACACAGGTCAGATATACGTAGGAAGGTACTTACCAACTCCTTGGTCCAACATATTGAAGAAAATGATGACACACATCAGTTTAGCTTTAGGGTTATGCACATTGTATATTCAAATGTGAGACGTGGTGATATAGTTAACAATGTGGATACAAAGGAGTATGAGTGGAAGTATCCAGGTCTCAATAAACAGGTTACACTAAAACCAATTTTAAAAGCTAAACAGCAAAAAGTAAGAAAGAAGCAGATTTATAGTAGGGCTATAATATCTAGCCACTTATACCTCTTTATATGTATTTATATATACACTTTCTATGGATGATTGTCCTTTTAATAAGACTAATTGTTAATTTTAATTGATGTTTTCTCATAGGTTGACTGTGTCATGTGATGTAATTAAATTGTATTTAAAATGCTGCTTTTATGAAATTTGTATGTAAGACACTGAAGAAGAATATTTTTTATCGAAAGCTTTGTTTTTTATTAAAGTATTTGACGGTGTGGAGTTCTACATTTTTTCTTGCTTTAAGTTGTTTTGTTATGTATTCCTCCACTTCACTACTATTTCATCTTTTTTTGAGACTTGTAGCTATTATTAACTCCCCAAGTTATGTTGACATCCTACAGAAAGGCCTCACTGAGATCAATGGCTGGTGTCCGAACCATGGCCTTAAGCTCAATACCAAAAAATCTGCCGTCATCCCCTTTGGAAAAAACCTGGTTCCCGTGAATTACCACATCCATGATAGTCCACTGAACACAGAAGGTGCTATAAGAGATCTGGGAACACAGGTTGACAGCAACCTCTCTTTTGACCACCACATTGCCACTGGGGTCAGAAAGTCCTTCTATGCGGCACATCTCATTACTAAGGGTTTTCCTTCCAGGAAGAAAGAGGTCATTGTCTCCCTCTATTCTTCCCTCATTAGGCCACTCATTGAGTACAATGCCCCATTTGGCATGTACCTCACTAAACAACAGCAACAACTGGAGAGGCCAAAAAAGTACCTCACAAAGAGGATCCTAGGCCTTAAACATTTGTCCTATATGGACAGACTCAAAAAACTCCAACTATTCTCTGTCTCATATCGCCTCTTTAGAGGCAATCTCTGCTTACCTTACAAAGCCATGTCTGACCCAGCTCTGTTAGAAATGCTACATTTAAAGAAATCCCAATCCCTCCACAGCACATGCTCCAGAGACCTCAACCTCATTACCACAATCAACAGAACATGCTGGAGGGACAGGTTCATAACCCAGAGACTGCCAATGCTATGGAATAGACTTTCCATACATGTCAAGCGGAGCACTTCACTGGCCCTCTTCAATAGAAATCTTGATGAGTGGATGGGAAATAGAAAATTCACCTCAGGGATCACTCCAGTGGCTTTACTCGACAGAAGCACTGGGAACTAATGTCAGGTGGCACGATGCCAGGGTAATCCTATGGGCTAGGCTTGTAAAGGCTTCAGGGCCATTAGCCTAGTATGCACCTTTGAACCTATGAACCTATAAGAATGTCATATGGTCTTGATAAATGTGCAAAAGCAACCTTTAAAGCAGGAAAATTGCAGCACCAAGAAAACATCAGTTTGGGACAAGAATATGATATAAAAGAACTTGAGTAAGAGGGAGTGTATAAATATTTGGGAAGTGATGAAGGATCAACAATAAAACATGAACAAATGTGAATAAAACTCAGTAAGGAATACTTTAGAAGACTTAAATTAATCCTGAAAACAGAGTTGACATCTAGGAACAAAATTCAAGCTATAAACTAATTTGCTCTTCTTGTCCTAACTTACAGTTTTGGAGTGATTGACTGGCCCCAAAATGTGTTGCATAGATTACACAGGAAAACAAGAAGTGTGCTTCATGCTCACCAAATGATTTATAAAAATCAGTGCATACCAAGATTATGTATTCCCCATTCCAAAGGAGGGATGGGCCTCCCTGAAATTGATTATATGTATAGATCTGCAATCATGGACTGCACACATATCTGCTGACCTCACAAGACCCAAACGTAGTGAAAGTTTTGAAACATGAGAAGAATAAATCAAAGATGACTTCTCTGCTTAGTCTAGCAGAAGCATATTGGCATCAGTCAGGAATGGAAATCAAACCAGAAGAAGATAAAAATCAGGCAGCAACTGAATGTGCCAAAAAACAAAAGAAAGAATACAAGGTGAAGGACCAGATGAGAAGGCAAGAAATGTGGAAAATGCATAAATATAGTTCCAAGTATAGAAAACGTCTGGAAGAACCTCATATTGAGCAGGATCAAACAAAGGAAGGGTTAAGAACAAGCAAATTCAAACCAAGAGATGAAAGGTTAATATTGGTGTCCCAAGATAGTAGGCTATGTACACATAGGTTTACAAAGTCCATTGAACATGTGGGAGAAACAGACAAATGTAAGTTTTGAAAAACAGAATTGGAAAAAGTTGCACACCTCGTTGCAGGTTGTTACATACTAATGACAGAAGGACTGTATACTGAAAGGCATAATAATGTGGCAAGACTGTTGCACTGGGGATTGTGCAAACATTATGGTACTGAAGTGGCTGAAAAACACTGGAAACATGAGTCACAAAGTGTCATAGAAAATGATGATGTCTGCATCACATGGGATCACCCATTACCAACAGTTCAAAAGATAGATGCGAGAAAACAAAATATAGTGGTCCATTGAAAGAAGACAAAAGTAACACTGATCACTCAAATTGCCACACCCAGTGACTACAGTGTCTTGCATACAGAGAGACACAAAGTCATAAAATATTGGGATTTGCAGGCAGAAATGAGAGCAATGTGGAAGAAAGATACCCAGACAGCTCCAATAGTAGTAGGAGCAATGGGTCTTATTAAAAAATCTCCAATCATATTTAAATATGTTACCAATACATGTAACCCTGTACAAATTTCAGAAGGAGTCATTACTGGGCACATTGCAGATGCTGCAAAGAGAACTTCTGGCTGACATCAAAGATTGAAACAATACTAATTTCATGAACTTTAATTGTACTTTGACTTAGGAATGGGGTCCATTCCTGTCATGGTATTAGAAACCCAAAAGACTTGGAGAAATTAAAAAAGAATAATGTGCATTTGTGTAAAGCAAATTGGAATACTTTACTGTGACCATTTTTATCATAATCAGACATAGTATGTAAAAAGTCAATAAAGTACGCATAATTGTTTTGCACAAATATTGTTGGATTATAATAACAGTAGAATGGGATGCCTTTCGGGGGCAAAATTTCCAAAATTTACACTTGAATCATTATTGGTGCATATATTTTGTTTCATTGCTTACTTGAAAAATGTTCAAAACTACAAATTTAAAACATACTCTAACTAACAAATTCTGCTGTTTTAAAAAAGAAATATAACTTAAAATCAGGAAGGTGAATCAAAGAATACATACATTTATGTGCGGTCCTATAAATGTGTACAGGAGACCCATGTTTTGAAAATAGCCCAGGGCCCAAAGTACACATACTCCACCATTGATCCCACAATAGTTATGGTGCAACAAGAGCAACTTCTTTGGGTATAATCCATGGTGTTCTTCTTTAGTTGAATGCTGACAGTGTGTTTATTATTTGGCTGTGAATAAACTGATCAATATGAAGTCTATGCGTTTATTTTAACTATGAACACATTTTCAATTTAGCTTTTCTTTTTTTTTTTCTTTCTTTTTAGGCACATAGATGTGAAATGTAGTGTGTTGGGTTTCAGCAGTCTGTCTGGTACTAAGACCAGGCTATGAGCTGCTAATGAGCTGCTTCTGTAGTGCATAGGTTAATTCCAACCGCCTTTGTTTGTCTATGGTGTGACGCCTACTAAGTCACTTTACCAGATAGTGCTCCTGGGCTGCCCCTGAAAAGGGCAAAGGGCAATTGCATACAGTGGGCTGCCCCAAGCTGTTAGCAAATTCATTACACATTTGTCTTTTAAATTTCTGCACCCTTAACATAGCCATTAATTAGTGCTTCATTATATACTATTTGACTAGTAATCCAAGCATGTCTGTTGTCGTGTAATGAGTTGCCAGATGCTTTTTCAATAAATGTGAGTTTCAGGAAGTTTACTGTCTACTTTGTTTTGTTCAGAAAATGTCTGTCAGTGCTTTTACTGGAAAATATGAAATACAAGTTTTAAAGGCAAATCTATGATTATTGTAAAAGTGAAAAAGAAAATAGTGTGCACACTGTAACTGAAGAGAGACAACCAAATAATAGGATCTTCATATTGCAGGAGCAGGAGTTCATTACCTGGCCTAGGCCCCTAATTGACCATGATCCAGCTCTGCAGCCAGGAAACTAAAATCTTCCTCTTCCTGCTACACAGGGACTACCTACGGCACCTAGTGATGCAGTTGGCATCACCCAGAATGACAAGCAGTGGAGGTACAGGGATCTGCAGAGGCACAACGCAGACCTACTGCACAAATCGAAGGCAGAGGTTATGAAGAGGAAGCCAACTTTACATTGTAACTATTCAGGATTTAATTTGACACTACACATTCCACCTATAACCTGTCACTGTAACTGAATTCTGTCTTCAAAGATATGTAATAATGATTACTCTCTTGGATTTTTAACAGAGGAAATCAAATTCAGTTGGATTGCCTGTCTATGAAGATGAGGCAGGCTCTCTGGGCAGTGAATTATGTTAAGTGTATATGAAATGTATTACATTTATATTAGTATAAAGTGTCAAAAATGTATATTATTCTGTTTTTTTTAAGTCAGCCATGGTACAGTCTGAGGTGTGGAAGCAGGCTTGTAGTCCTGTCTTTGCCATCCTGTCTGCTACAAGGTCTCCAGTAGTCCATGTATCTACCTGTCTGTAGGGAAACAAAGGCCAACATGTATAGGGTTTCCTGGAAGGCTTGTTTATATACACTGTAACCACCAGGAAGGGGGAGGCAAAGAATCCTCCTCCTTCTTTGAGAATGGTGTAGAGGATTCTTCTTGGATCACGCAGCGGCAGCTGCATCTGCTGGGCTGGTGAGAGCCATGTTGGACACCTGCATTGCCACCCTGGACAATCTCCTTGTGTGGATGATACAGTTGCTTGGCTGGCTTACACAATGTATCAGACCACCAGAAGCAGTGTTCAGTCATAGCATCACCCATGGAGGTGACTAATATCTGAGGGGCTCCCCTTTGAAACAGTCAAGCAAACTCCATAGTACAGGCTGTTGGAATTAAGCAATGCACCTCAGAACCAGGTCATTAACAGCTCGCAGCCTTACTCATCATATCTAAGTACCAGACAGGCTGTTGTAACTCAACACAGTGCATTTGACATCACATCTCTATCTCCATCATGGTGTTTCTCTTCCTTATGTATCACCCTCATCCTGTTTGCTGTCCAATATTCCCAATCTCCAGTTATTTACTCTCTGTCAGTCTTGCTACTCCCTTTTGTCAATGCCATCCTTGTATTTTTCTGCTTTGTATGTTTGCTTTTCTGCCTTTGCTTCCTTCTTTGTACCCTTCTTCCTCACTGCACTTGCCCCATGTTGCCTTCTCCCTCTACCCTTCTTAAAATGGAAAAATGGCATTTGTCCCTCAAAAATATGCCCTTCTTCCTCCTACCTCCTCTGCTTGTTCTTTCCCATTTATGACTTTGCTGTCGTCCCCTTTCCTCCCCACTTATATGATGACAAGGCTTGTCATTTTGCTGTGGTACCCTTGTATGGGCTGCTGTCAGTGATCTTGTTGCACTTATGACCATATATGGTGTCAGAATGTGATTTCATTGAGGCTTGAACTTTGGTTATGTAACTGCCCATTGCACAGCCACTCCATCTGAATGATTACTACTATTACCACAGCAACAATATTTTAATATATCCTTAGCCCCAGAACTCAGACTTTGCCCCCCAGAAAATGACATACACAGAATCAGCATAATGCCAAATCATGCTAAATCCTATGCGCTATTTAGCACAGCATGGTAGCATCACAAGTCTTTCTGAATACCTCTGCAAATAGACAATGGACTGCTGCAAATATGTTATTCATTCATAAAGAAGACAAACAGTAACCATCCACACAACTATGCCAAATGCCGGCACCTTGCAAGTTGTTGTTGTTGTGGTTGTAGACATCCGCGATGGTGCAGCGGTAGCGTTGTTGCCTCACAGCAAGAGGTTCTCCTGTTTGATTCTCGCGGGAAGTGCCTTCTGTGTAGAGTCTGCATGTCCTCCCTGCAGTTGGGTGGGTGTTCGAAAGACATGCGTAAATGGATGTGCCTTTGCTGAAGGTTGTACATCGAGCTGGCACCTCAGCATTCGTGAAAATCTACTGCCAATCATTAGCGGACCAGAGTTCTGCTGTGGTGACCCCAACCGGGAAAAGCCAAGACAAACAACAATCTTGCGAGTACAGGTGCTAAATAAACTATCCAATAAACACAAATAATTTCAGTAATTTTCCTTAAATATGTAACTGCACACAGCCATAACTATTTATATTCTGATTTCACAGAGTCAGTATTCTAATGTTAAATAACTCCAAACAAGATATTTTGAAAGTGAAGGAAATAATATCATCTAGGAAAACTAACATGAGACTGCTCTGCTTGTTCAGTAAAATATCAGTGACTGAGATGTTTTACCAAGTTATTTGCTGCCCTCTAATGGACAAATGAATGTAATGTTTCATTTGATAAAATGGTAGTGTGATCACTTCAGAATAACTAGGTAAAAAATGTGCGCTTTTGAAATATATAATTGCCAACTAAAGAAAGCATTTACTATAATCCTGTTATCTTAAAATAACCATTTATATAAATCTACATCTGTATTTCTTTGTTAGAACAGCATCAGTAAGCTGTTTACTGTATTTGCCAGTGTTTTCTCAAATGCAATGAAATGAAATGCTACTGTGTGTGACTTTTGATAGCGGACTAAAAACATTTAATAAATCACTTTTTTTCTTTTTTTTTTATTAACCAGAGAAGTAAACTGTTCCTTCTTTGAAACTTTTCAGTCATGACCTAGGGCACAAAGGAGAGGGTAAACAGATACAGCATATATATGAACAATATAGTGCAGCCAATATGCATGTTTTGGGGCTCTGGGAGGAAACTAGAGTGCTCTGAGAAAACAATACAGACATAAGGAAAACCTGTAGAACCAGAGGTCAGGACTGAACCCTGAACTCTGAGATGGGGAGATCTGATAACTAGTCCATCATATGCCCACTATGTTGGTGCGCTTCCCATACCTAACATATCACACAAGTATTTCATCATAAGATTAAAGATTGTAATAGTCTCGCCTGTGTTTATAAAAATTAAATTTGCATTTAGCCAAGTGTAATCCAACTACCTCTATGTTCTGCTTTTTACATTAAAAAGGACAACAATGACACTTCTGTAGCAAATGGTTTTGTTGCTGCTTTACAGAGACAAAACCTTTCTCACTGCTGCAACTAAAACTATACTTGCCACTACTTATCTCCTCCCCACTGTTCCTTTTAGCTCTCCTATCCTTTCTAACCTCCAGGCTTCACAAAAATTGAACAATGCTATAACAAAGTTGCTAAATTTGCAGCACATTTCCCTTTCAGAACCCATGACTGGATAACATTGAAAAGCCTTAAATGGTTAGAACTACCACATTAACTAACATACACAACTTCATACCACCTATAAAATTATGCAGCATCCATCTGCCTGTCCCAGCACTAAAAAACATTCTACATAGCTATGTTCCCAGCCAGTCATTGTGATCTAGTGACCAAAAACTCCAGTCTGTCTACAAACCAAGAACATCTGCTGGGCATTGTCTGTACTCGTACAAGGTTGCTAAGGCCTGGACCTCCTTATCTGTATCTATCAGGTCTATACCTTCCCGACTATCTTTCAAAACCACTTGAAAGGCTTCCCACCTAAAACCTGGCTCTGTTCTTGCTGAAAACCAGGATAAACTATATCCCTAAATATGAACAAGCACCTTTTCTTTTTTTTATACCTCCTTAATCACCCTTCTTCACTTACTTCCTTACTGCTATCTAATTCTCTTCCCTGACTTTCTCTACAAATATATCATAAGCCTGTTTTCCCCTCACTTAATATTGCAATTCCTAGTTGTATTAAACTAAATTACTTTTAATTTCTCTACAAACTGTCTAAAATTTCTCTAAATATTAAATGATTGTCATATACCTTGTATTAATTATTAACCAATGTTTTTCTATTATGTCTAATTTAATTTGATTATTTAAACTGCAGATGTTTTTGTTTTGTTTTTGTAGATTGTAAAATTATTGCTCTCATAATGTTTTGTAATAACTTTTCTCCCTGGGCTTCAGATGAAAATGGGCTTCTACAAAGTCAGACTTTTCCAGTAATCAAATGTCAAAAGATAAATAAACAATAATTATACAATGACCCCCCCCCCCATTAATATTCCAAAATGTGCATGCTGATTGGCCAGCATGGCTGTTATAAATCCCACAATATACCAACGGAAAAAGGTCTGGTCACACAGACTTTTTTCCTTTGGTATAAAGTATCCAAAAAGTACAGTTGTGTACACTTACCATAAATGTAGATGTTCGAGTGTATTCACTGCTGCAGTCATTGCACTTGAGTAATCGTGCTGGCAGGTTGCCCTCAGTCGGCCTGAATTCCAAAGTCTTGGGTCCTGCGTCAGTTGCTGTCACCCTTCCCTGACATCAGGTCGTTAGGGGTATAAAAGATGCAGCCGACACCATTTTCTTCAGTTTTTCTTGCCCCAGATGTCAGGTGCCCCCAAAAGGGTAGGCTAGATATATATATATATATATATATATATATATATATATATATATATATATATATATATATATATAAAACATACATGCACCAAAATAAACTTTACTTTCATCTACAAGCAAATACACCACATAGGCTGTATAGATCAGAGAAGTAAAGATAAGTTCCAGCAGAAATAAGGGGGATGGCGGGTGGGTAACCTGGACTGCAACAGTGAATACACTCGAACATCTACATTTATGGGAAGTGTACACAACTGTACTATGTTCTTCGTGTTTCATTGTTGCAGCCATTACATTTGGGTAGAGTCCCAAAGATATTGTTGGGGGGCTGGAGCTAAACAACATTAGGAGCGGCTAGGAGGCCCTGCAGAACTGCAATGGTAAAGCCTGCTCTGGATTTACAGTAAAGTGGCAGATTGTAATGCTTTGTAAAGGTGTGCACTGAACTCCAAGTAGCAGCCTCTAAAATGTCTTTGGTTGGTACTCCCCTGAGAAAGGCTGCAGAAGTGGCTGCAACTCTGGTTGAATGTGGCCTAATGCCCTTAGGCACTGGCTTGCCATGCTGAGAGTAGCAGAAATGAATGCAGTGACCTATCCACTTTGAAATAGTCTGCTTGGAGATAGCCTTTCCTTGTGATCCTGCAGCATATGCCACTAGTAATTGTTCTGTCTTTCTGAAAACTTTAGTTTTGTCCAAATAGAATCTAAATTGTCTGTGTACATCCAAAGAATGCAGAATTTTCTCCCCCTTGTTCTGTGGATTTGGATAAAAAGTTGACAAATGAATAGTTTGGTTAAGGGCTACAGTGAACACCACTAGGCATAAATGTAGGGTTTGTCCAGAGAGAGACCCTGTCTGGATAAAAAATGATAAAAGGTTCCACAGCCATGAGAGCCTGTAGCTCTGACACTCATCTTGCAGAAGTTATTGCTAGGAGCAGAGCTGTTTTCCAAGATAAAAACTTTATATCCACAAAAGCAGCTGGCTCAAAAGGAGGTAAGGTGAGTTTTTCCAAGACATAACTGAGGTCCCATGCAGGTATTGGCATTCTCCTTGGAGGCCTTATGTTTTTGGCTCCTCTGAGGTACTGCCTTAATAAAGGATGAGAAAAGATTGGTGGCTCTGTATTGTAATGAGCCGAAATGGCAGAGGAATGAATTTTGATTGATGAGAAAGATAGGCCTTTGTCCAGCATCTCAGTTAAGTATTGCAAAATCTGAGGAATATTTGGTACAGCTGTGTCAGTTCTTTGAGCTTGGTTCCAAGCACAAAATCTCTTCCATTTTCCAGCATAGGATTTCCTAGTACTAGGCCTTCTGGCTTCCAAAATGACATCCATCACAGCTTTACTGAGAGGTGTACTTTGTATGGCTACATTATCCGCCATGCTGCCAGGTTTAGAGTCCTGAGTTGGCTGTGCAGACTCTGATTGTTTTGTTGGGACAGTAGATAAGGTATTTGAGGTAAGGTCCAGGCTGGGCATTGAGACAAGTTCCTTAAGATCGGATACCAGTACTGACAGGGCCAGTTTGGGGCAATCAGAATCATTTTTGGTTTCTCCTGTCTCACCTTTAGGAGTACCTTGGGGAGGAGAGGCAGTGGGGAAAGGCCTATACTGGTAGGTTTTTCCATTTGAAAGATAAGGTGTCCACTTTCCATGCTTGTCTGTGATAAGTCCTTGTGCAGAATCTTTTTAGCTGATAGTTGTGAGGGAAGGCAAATAGATCTATGTCCGGGCATTCCCATTTCTTTGTTATCATGCTGAAGACTTGTGGATCCAGGTGCCACTCGTGGGGATCCATGAAGTTTCTGCTTAGTTCATCTGCCAGAGTATTGTTCTTTCCTGGCAGGAATTGTGCCTGCAGATGAACTTGGTAGGTCAATGCTGTGTCCCATAAAGCCATGGCTAGTCTGCAAAGGGGGTAAGACGGCATGCCCCCCTGCTTGTTTATGTACCGCATGACCGTGGTATTGTCTGTCTTTATCAGTAGTTGCCCCAGATGAATTAGGTCCTTGAAGGCTGTCAGGGCATTTTGAACAGCTAGCATCTCTTTTTGATTGATATGTAGATGCATTTGATTTGTAGACCAGGTGCCCTGAATGCCTTTTCTTGCCATGTGGGACCCCCAGGCATAATGTGATGCATCCGTTGTTAGGTTCTGCCTGGCTGGGGGTAGTAAGAATGGCTGTCCCTTGTTTTGGTGACAAACCTTTGCCCACCATCGAAACTCCTGTTGCAGGCAGGGAATGAGAGTAATCATTGTTTCCAGGCTGTAGCAATGTTGTGTCCAGACCCTTTTTAGGTACCATTGAAGTTTCCTCATATGCAGTCTTGCATATCGAATTAGTAGGATGCAAGATGCCATGAAGCCCAAAGCCTGCAGAATTTTTCTTGCAGATAACTGGGCCTTTGTTGCCACTTCCTTGAAATAGATAGTCAGTTGCCTTTGTTTGTCTGGTGTGAGATAAGTCATCTGGGCAGTTGTATTTAAGCTTGCACCCAGGAATATTATCTCTTAAGAGGGTACTAGTTTTGATTTCTTTTCGTTGACTGTGTACCCTAGGCATGTTAAAAGTTTTTTCACAAACGCCAGATGCTGTAGTAGAATATCCTTGTTCTCTGCTTGAATGAGGCAGTCGTCCAAGTAAGGATATATCTGTATTCCTCTTTGTCTGCAGAAAGCAATTACTGGTGCCAGGCACTTTGTGAAGACCCTGGGTACAGTAGATAAGCCAAACAGCAGTGCAGAGAATTTGTAATGCTTTGAACCAGCCTTGAATCTGAAGTATCTTCTGCATGATTGTCTGATTGGGACATGCAGGTATGCCTCTTTTAGGTCTAAAGTGACGAGGCAAGCCTTTCTGCCCAGCATGGGCAGAAGCTGCTGCAAGGTCAACATCTTGAATTTTGGTATATATCCAGGAAAGTGTTTAGACTAGATAGGTCCAGTATTGGTCTCCATGCTTTGTCCTTTCTGGGTACCAAGAACAGTCTTGAGTAAAATCCTTGTCCCTGCTCTTGCTATGGCACTTGTTGAATAGCCCCCATGTCCATGAGGGATGAGACTTGTTTTTGAGCCTCTGCCCATTGATTTTTTGGCAGGTTTGGCCAACCGTTTGCCCTTGGCAGGGTATGGAAGTGAAACTTGCAGCCTTGTGACACTATGTCTAGGACCCATTTGTCCTGGGTTATAATGTGCCAATTTTGAGAAAAAAGTGCTATTTTTCCCCCTAAGGGTGCTGCCAGTAAATAAGTGCTTGGTGCAGGGAGGGAGAAGTCATTGGGACTGTTTCCTGTAAGGTTGTGATTTGTCTTCTCCACTTTTGGAGGTAGAAGCACCCCATTGCTTAGACCTGTACGAACCTTGCGGCTGGGATCTGCCTCTAGGGCATCTGGATCTGCCCCTTTGAGGTCTGTCTGACACTGGAAAGGACCAATTCTTTGTAGGCCAGTGTCTGCTAAACCTAGGTGGCTGTACTTGTAAAAAATCTTTGACCATTTGCATAGATTTAGCTTTGTCCTCCATTTTCTTTAACACTTCTTCTGCCTTAACACCAAACAAGGTATCACGCTGTAATGGTGCATCTAATAATTTAGCTTTGACAAGATCAAGCAGATTTTGTTCCTTTAACCAAGCATGCCTCCTAATTACAGAACCCGTAACAGCGGCCCTGCAGGAGGCCTCCAGAGAATCAAAACCACATTGCAAAGTATGCTTTCCAACTTGTTCAGCTGCATGCAATAAATCCTGCATTTCTTTGTTTTCTGCACATTCAGAATTTACCAACATTTTCTGTTTAAGCAGTGTCATGACATATTGCTGATATTTGAGCATATGAAACTGGTAGTTTAAGGCCCTTATAGCCAAGGTAGCAGATGTGTAAATCGTTTTTCCCCATCTATCCAGTGCCCTAGAATCTCTGTCAGAGGGGGTAGGGTTTTTTGCAGTGGAAGCCTTAACCCCTTTGGGACCCTGAGAAATAGTTTCTGGGTCTGCAGCAGGGTTTTTGAAAAGGAATTTATGAGAGTCAGGAACCCTGTAGTATCTGTCAGGCTTAATGGGAGTTGGAGGTAAGGAGTCAGGGGTCAGACTAGACTCTGAAAACACATCATCTACAATGTCTAACACAGGTGGAATAGCTAGAGGCCTGTGTTGAGGTAGTAGAAGGAAGTCCCTGAGTCTCTTCTTAGATTCTGAAAAATCATGGCTCTCCCAGTGGAAATGCTCCCTCATGGTATGCAAGGTTTCCCCAAAAGAATAGTCCTCAGGAGGAGAAGCTGAAGGAATAGATTCTTCAGCATCAGAATCCTCATAGGGGGGAAGAGAATATTCCTGATCAGAAGAGGAATCAGAGGAAATGGAAACCTGATCTGAAGATTCATAGTCTGTCTCTTGTCTAGGCCTCTTATCAGGAGGGTGATGGGAACCCCTGATCAAGGTAATTAAGTCTTCAGCCATTTTGAGCATCTGTTTTTTGGGCATGGAGGCCTGTCCATGTGGCTGGTGAACTTGTTTATTTGTCTTTAAAGGTGATTTAGTCTATGTCTTTGAAGCTGAAGTCGGTTTAATGTATAATTGTTTAGGTCTGGAAACACCCTCAGAAGCCGATGCCTGCTCAGTGGCTCCAGACCCATCTGAGGGAATAGTCTCTGAGGCTCCAATACCTTTGAGTTTCCAGTGGCCTGACCGAATCCACGTGGGAGTCGGTAGCGGCCTGCGACTCTAAAGTAGCAGGCATCAGGGGCTGTGAATGTGCCTCACTGAGAACCAGTGAACTGGCGACTGGCTTAGGAGAAGCTTTGTCATCGGTTTTGGACCTTGGTTGCCTGTCTTTTTCTTTTTCTTTGCATTTTTTGTGAACTTCGGTAGTTGGATGGCTATCCGACGACATTGTATAATTAAATCTGCGCCCAAAATAGCTTAGTGCAAAATTGTACCGATGCTTAACTGTGCGTTGGTTAAATCTAGCACAAAACCGACAACTTAAAACGTTGTGGTCAGGGCCTAGGCAAGGAATACAGTAAGAATGAAAGTCCTTATGAGGTATTTACTTCCCACAAGAAATACAATTATTAACTTTTTCTGACATTGGTCTGGAGCAAGAAAAAGGTTTCCCCAACGGGGTACTTAACTTTTAATGAAGACTTCGGATCTGAAACTCGAACACGAAAATCTCAGGAGTCGGCCGACCGGCACTTGCAAACTGCTTCTGCTTTGGGCACCGTGCGGCAAGAAAGACTGAAGAAAATGTCGTTGGCTGCATCTTTTATACCCCTGATGACCTGACGTCAGGGAAGGGGCGACAGCAACCGATGCAGGACCCAAGACTTTGGAATTCAGGCTGACTGAGAGCAACCTGCCAGCAGGATTACCCAAATGTAATGACTGCAACAGTGAAACATGAAGAACATTCTTTTTATAAAAAAAAAAAAAAACAAAGCAACAGAGACTTTCTTTTCTCTATCACTTCAATTTCAAAGCATTGATGTACTGGGTATGCATAGGAATGCAAGTCCCATACACATGCGCAGTACATCAACACAAGGAAGCAGTATACCACCACTGGTAATGCGCCATTATACAAAGACATTATTTAAGAAAAGTAAGTATTTTTTTCTTAAATAATGTCATTGTATAATAGTAATAACCGACTTCGTGGTTGTGGTATATTGAAATTTACCCACGGCTGGTTTTATTTAATCACTCAGGCTTCGTCCTCATGATTAAACTACGCCAACCATGGGTAAATCTTCAATATACCACACCACATCATCAGTTATTGCTTAAATGAACACAGTTCCAGGGCTTTTCTTCATGATTGCGCAACCCTGAATTTAGTAGGTTTAATTTTTGAGTTTGTGAAGGTCAATCTCGCACATGAGGGGGTTGCTATTTATGTTAGTAAGACTTTGAGAAAGCTTGTTCAACATGTCCTTGAAGACACACAAGACATCAAGAAAATATACAAGAAAATTGTATTTGCAGGCATTCAGCGCAATGTGATAACTTTAAAAAATGTTCTCTTTTTTTGCAGTTGAGAGTATAAAACAAGCCATCCTAAAGCATGACATAGACTGGAGATTGAATAATTATGTTTGCAGTAAAGGCTATGAGGAAATGTTTTTATTGGGTTGAATGATGTTATAAATATAAAGTGTTTTGAAAATTAAGTCAGTTAGATTCTGAGAGAGTAAGAGGCAAACAACCACTGGCTCTTCTTTAACATGTAATGCAATCTTTTCTTTATATAAATTTAATGTTTTTACAGTGTTATTTCTATTTCTGAAGATATATGTATGGGGACACTAAAATTTTGGGTAATCTTGTTTTTTTCCTGTTGTTTTGAAAGTTTTGAATGTTTTCTTTGGCTTAATTCATGTTTTCCGCTCCCAAACAGGGCACATGTTTTCTTTAGATTATACATTTTTACTTGGACTTGTTCACAGAATCACAAGACCTTTTTTCTACAAGTAATGACTTCCAGTTTGATCTTTCCACCTTTGCTTCAATGTCATTGGAATCATGTGTTTCTCTGAAGAAATGAATGAGAAGTGTCTGACACAATGACAAAAGTCAAAAGAACAGTGATGATAATTACTAACAAAGAGTGAGCATTCCCTTTACAACATATTGGTCTCTAACTTTATTGTATTTTCATTAGGCAGTGCTATCACCTTTTCATCTTATATCCATCACTCAGAAAGTACAACTCTACATAAGAATTACAATCCTTTAGCCATGCCATTATAAGGGACATTAAAATGGCTCTCATTCTACATGAAATTGCTTCTAGAAAGGGTAACACCACTGAACAGAGACTTACAAATTGAAATGACAAAGGGGAGAACATTAGGTGGCTAGTAAAGGAATTTGACAAGAAACTTAAAAAATGCAGTCCCTTACAATGGGACAATGCTTTTTGTTACAATATATTTAAAACATGAAGGATCACAAAAGGTTTAAGAATTTATAAACTTCAGTGGAATTATAAAAAACTCAAGCATTTACTGTGTTTCACAGAGCAGGATGCTAGCTTATAGAAATTTTAATAAAGTACAACATAGTTGAATTATAGAAGGAACTGAGTTACTAAACAAAGGTATCACAAAACATAACATTGTTAACAATAATTTGTTAGACTGGAATCCCTAAATGATGAACTTTTTAAGAAAAAAAAAAAAAAAAAACACAAGGGGACTTTTAGACTACAAATGGGCTGAGCATATATCCTTGCTGGATCAATGGACATACAGAAGTATTCTAACAATTACACTACTATTTTTGGTCATGTGAGATATAACCCTTCAAAAAAAACAGGAAGTGCTCACCATGAATTCTATGGAACCTGGCAGAAGAAAAGCAGTAGTGAATCACCTGGTCCAAGGCATTTCGAATGGATTGCTAATAGAAAATATATACTTAAGTCACCATGGATATAGCTCTATCTATCTATCTATCTATCTATCTATCTATCTATCTATCTATCTATCTGTATCTATCTATATCTATCTACATATCTACCTATATTAGCAATCAGCTCTATCTATCTATCTATCTATCTATCTATCTGCATCTATCTATATCTATCTACCTATCTACCTATATTAGCAATCAGCTCTATCTATCTATCTATCTATCTATCTATCTATCTATCTATCTATCTATCTATCTATATTAGCAATCAAAGGCGATGATCAACATGTTAGGATATGTGGAAATAGATTCACAGTTCCCTGGGTTCATAGGAGGTTACTAGGATAGTGGCTCTAGAGCCCTTACAAGCCTAGCCATGTTAATCCCAAGTTGCCTCAGTTGTCCTTGATTAGATGGATGTAATTCACAGAGTGAGTCTATGACAAACACCGACTACCCATGTCCATGTGGGACATGGGTGCCATTCCTGGGGTAAATTTGCAGTCTCCCATCCATTTGTCCAGGTTGTGCTTGAATAGGGTCAGTGAGGAGCTCTGCTTCATGTAAAGTGGAAGTTTATTCCAGAGTAGTGGCAGTCTCTGGGAGAATATTTGGAATTTCTTGTATTAGAACACAGCACATCTGTACTGTAGCCCTACACTTACACCTGCTGCCACAAGACTAGTTAAAAAAATCGGTTTGGAGATTAGTACTAGGCTCACTGCCCTTGTGGGCTATATTAAGCCTAGCCAATTGCCTCATGTGAGAGGCAAACCATGCACTTTGTGTCTGTAAGGTAAATACCTTAACCATTATGCCAACCTCCCACCATTACAGTCAGTCTGGAACACTGTCAGCCTTCAGTGTTGCACATTTCCAATACGGATACTAAATGGTGAGTCAGAAACTTGCAATTTTTGTAAAGCTTGAGAGAACTGACACTATTACTCCCAGCAATTAATTAAGCAATGCCATTAAGGGGAATAATGACTGTGGTTATATAGGCCATAAGCCCCCAGGTTTTTTTTTTTTTTTATAACTTGAGCTCCTTCATAATAACAAGCAATCATGTTACAATTTTGAAAAAAAAAGATTTAATTTAGTACCTTCTAATAGGGCCAAACTGGACAAAATATTAATAAAATTAAAACTGTTTACCTTTTTTACCTGGAAGTTAAATTTAATGTATATTTTTTTCTGACTGTATTTTTCATCTTGCAGTAATACAAATTCTTAATTGAAAAAGAATGTTAAATCAACCATTAATTCCAGCCTTAATTCTGTTTGAAAAAGCTTGTGAGCAAAATGGTTAACTAAACTAACCAAAAATATGTTTTTCAACATCACTAATGATGAAAGGAAAGCCTTCCAGGAAATTAGCAATTGAAGAACTCTAAGAATTATGAAAGCAGACAAGGATGGAACATTGTTTTAATGAACACTGGAAATTATGATGAAAAAAATTATGGTGACACAGGGCTGATTTTTATTAAGAGATTACCTTACATAATTTTAATAATGCTAACAGAAGGACTGACAGCGACCTCTCTTGAATATGAACAGACTTCTTATGGCTCAATGTAATTTTTTGGTGGCAGAAAATCTAGTGTAAACCTATAGTGTCACCCAAGAGCTCTAAACTGAACCCCTAATTCTAACAGACAGGTTACTTATTAATTGAGTAATAAAAAGTAAATCATATATCAGAGATGCAGCACGTTTTGGAATAGCTTAAGTATGTTCTATACAAAAATTATTATTAAGTTGTTAAATTAAACATCAACATTATTTATATGTATTCCCACAAGGCAAATTACTTGAACCTATAAGATAGTTTCTCACATGTACTGACTTTGAAAATATGATTAAAACCAGTATTTGTTGTATATTATTAAATGTAGAGTTACATAAGAATTGCTTCAGGTTTAACACTAAAATTTATCACCAAACACATAGCATAGTTTTGGGGGCTACTGCACCTTCCAGTTTTGCCAACTTGTTCTTGAGTGTATGGGACACCACCTATATTTATTAAAGTCTTACCGTACTTTGGATATATTGATGATTATGTTTTTATAACAATGCACCACATCTGAAGCTTTCTGGATAGTGATCCAAAGATAATATAAACTTTTTGGATGTCATTATATTTATTTATTTATTTATTTAAATTTGTTGACCGGGAGTGTCCGACTAGACGTAGGTCCATTTTCAGCGGAGGCCCGGGGAGAAAAGCTCCACAGTTAAAATAAACAGACAGTATATACACTGGATTACATAGTGAATAACAATTTACATAGCAATTACTTACAACATATTTACAGATGAAGAACATGGTACATCAGTAGACAACTAGAATCTTTATCTGTGAAGTGCATACCAGACATTAACAAATGTTACAAGAAGAAGAAGTTCATGCTGTATAATAAGTACTGGCTTATGAGCATCTGAGCTTGCTATAATCAAGGTAGTTAGTGGAGTGGAAAGAAAGGTAGTGGTTGGATGTGGTGGATGATATTAGAGTGGGAGTTGCAAGGGTATAGCCAGCATGTTTTTAGTTGCGCTTTTAGTAAAGTTTTGAAGTGGGTGCATGATGGTATGGAGATAATTGTGGGTGGGAGTGAGTTCCATAATTTGGCTATGGTGCAAAAGAATAGTGCTTCACCAGCAGAGTTATTGGCTTTAGTGATCTGCAAGTGATTTTTGTTGCTGGATCTTAGTGGTCTGGTGGTGCGATAGGGTTGAAGTAGATTCTGGAGGGATGGGACATTTAGTGGATGGTTTACTGGTTTGTGGGCGAGTGAGAGTTGATACCACTGAAGGAGATGAGGGAGTTCAAGCCAGCCCAGTTCAGCAAGTGAGAGACAGTGGTGACTATGGTAGGATGCCCCTATGGCGAATTTGGCGATTTTGTTGTAGCAGGTCTCTAGCTTGTTTAGATCACATTGCCTTAGGTTGGTATATATTGGAGAGGCATAAAGTAGGGTGGAGATAAGGTGGGAATTTGCTGTTGAAATCTTTGCTGCTTTGGTGAGAAATTGTTTATTTCTGTATAACGCCCCTAGTGTTTTGTGGACTTTTTTTACAGTCATGGATATGTGAATGTCAAATTTTAGTTTATTGTCTATTTCCACTCCTAGCAATTTGATGTGTTCGGTTGGGTATATAGTGGTGTTGTCTTTTGCCGTGATGTTAAAGTGAGAGTTGTTTTGAGTATGTTTGGTGGGTTGGAAGATGAGTAGTTTAGTTTTGTTTGGGTTGAGTATTAATCGGGCATCAGATAACCATGTTTCAACAGAGGAAAAGGCTTCCTGTGTGACTTTTTGCAGATTTGGTAGGGACTGGGCTGAGCAGATGATGGTCGAGTCATCTGCGTATTGTATGAGTGTGCCATGTTTGGTGGCAGAGGCTAGATTATTATATAGATTATATAAGAAATAAAACAAGCCCATCTTTAGTAATACTTATCCAGATGGAAAAAGGTGTCACCCTGGACAAGTTAAACATAATGTAGCCAAACCTCAGGACAGATGAACGTCAAGGCTCACAACAAGTGACAAGTTATTTTTGAAAGAGAACTGCTAAACAAAATGTTCATTGATAGAGAATATGATGCAAACATGATAAACAAAAAATTTGAGCATGTTAAGAAAGAAAAGGTCACAAAATGTACACCTATTATGAGTGGAGGTTACATTGAGAAGTCAGCTATTGATGAAGACATTAAATATTCCAACAGTTCATTCTCTCTGGATGACACTGTAGATAGGACCACAGTCAAAAAGATTTTTACTAACAACTGAAAAATTTCGTCAGCTAATATCCAGACTTACTAAAAATACTGGAAAATCAATGTTGTTTACATAAGAATACAAATTTGAAGGCCATTTCTGATAAGGACAAGGAATACTTGACAAATGATAATGACCACAACACCAATAAAAATGGGGTTTCTGTAAATATTGCAAATGCATGTTTAATGGTCCTAACCTGGTCATCCAAAACTATTTTTTATTTATTTTTATTTATTTTACATTTGTTTACTGGGAAAGTCCGACTGGATATATGTCGATTTTCAGTGGAGGCCCGGGGAGAAAAGCTCCAGAAAGCAGAGTACAAATACATTAGAAACAATAGAAACATTTAGAGATAAGTATAATATGCAGTTTTCAGTAGGGTTACAAACATAGATAAAACATAGTAGACAGCATCAAAATTATGTGGCTTCAGTTTCAGACAATAATGCACACAGTTATGGGCTATGTTCCATCAAGAATTCATACACTTATTAGAGTTTATGATTGAAATGCTTAGGGAGAGTTTGCAGGAACAGCGGGTGGTGATTAGTTGGGGTTTAAGCAGGGACATTGCCAATGCTGTTGGAAGTGTAATTTGAGGCTTTTTTTGAACTGGGTTAAGGAGGATTGGTGATTAAGTTCAGCAGGTAGCATATTTCAAGTTTTGCCTACTGAGTTGGCGAATAGAGAGTCCCCAGCCACATTTATGCTCTTAGTTGTTTGTACCAGCAGTTTGTCAGCAGAGCATAGTGATCTCAGGTTGCTGTATAGTTTGATGATCTTATTTAGTGCTGGTGTTTTTTTGGGTTGATATAGTATTTTGTGGATTATTACAAGTTGGTTGTATTGGAGAAGACTGGGCCACTCCAGCCATCCTAGTTGAGTTAGGTTGGTACAATGGTGGGTCCTAGAGGTAGCGCCTGTAGCAAATCTAGCAATATGGTTGTAACAACTAGCAAGTTTGGTAAGGGTGGCTTGGTTCAGGTTAGTGAAGAGAGGAAAGGCATAGAAGAGGGTAGAAAGTAGGTGGGACCGAGCAATAGTGGTTCTTGCAAAAGGAGTGAGGAAGGGTTTGATCCTGTATAGGGATCTCACTTTTTTGTTGACAGATTTGATGGTTTTATTGACATGGATATCATATTTTAGGGCATTATTGACTGTGACGCCCAGGGGTTTTGTGTGATTATCTGGGGATATAATTGTGCCTTTGTTGGAACTTATAGTAAAGAATGGTGAGGAGGATTTGCAGGTGGGGGAAAAGATGAGCAGTTTAGTTTTGTTGGGGTTTAATAGAAGCTAACAGTTTGCAAACCATTTTTCTACATCATTGAAAGTATTCTGGGTTAGGGTCATAAGCTCAGTTAAGGAGGAGGCGGTACATATTAAAGTAGAGTCGTCCACGTATTGGATGCAGGTGGCCTTGGGAGTGATGGTGGGTAGGTCATTGATAAAGACTGAGAAGAGTAGTGGTCCTAGTATGGAGCCTTGGGGAACTCCTAGAGTAGTGGGTAGATGTGTGGATAGGGTATTCTGCCATAAAACTGCTTGTTGTCTATCATTCAGGTAAGATTGGAACCATTTAATAGAGCTACTGTTCAGTGACAGTTCCTTCAGGGTGCAGAGAAGCAGTTGGTGATTGACCATATCAAAGGCCTTAGAGAGATCTAGGAAGAGAGCTGAGGTAAGTTTGTTATTGTTTCGGTTGATGTTGATAGAGTTAGAGAAGGATAGGAGGGCTGATGTGGTGCTGTGGTGTGGCCTAAAACCATGCTGAGAGTTGGCCAGTAGTTTATTTTGGGTAAGATAGTGCATTAATTGTTTGTGGATGCACTTTTCCATTATTTTGGCCAGTGGTGATAGTATGGCTATTGGTCGCAAGTTTGAGAGATCTAAAGAATTCCCTCCTTTATGAAGGGGAATGACATGGGAAACCTTCCAGAGAGAGGGGATAGTGGCTTCAGTCAAGGTGCGGTTTATTATGATCAAGACAGGGTATGCAATGGCATCTACTCTCTTTTTGTAAATATTCTGGTGGGAGGAGATCAGCTGCCAGGGTAGTGGGCTTTAGTTTGTTAATTAGAGATTGGATGGTGGATGTAGATACAGGTTGGAAGGCAAAAGGGAGTGGGGTAGTGGTTGTGGAGGAGTTTTGAAAGGAGCTGTTGGGGGGTAGTTGGCTAGCTAGTGATTGGATGGTTTTGGTAAAAACAATGTTAATGATGTTAGCATTTTCCTCTGGAGTTTTAAGGTCACAAGTTGAGGGGGTGGGGGGAAGGTTTGGCCAGGGTGGAGCAGTTTGTTTATGCCTACCCAAAATATTTGAGTTTTTTTCTGAAGTTTTTTCTGTCTAATAGTGTGGTTTTCTTGGTATCATTCCTTAGTTGTCTGAATTTAATGTGGTCAAGTGGGTCTTTGGAGGAACACCATTTGTCTCATGCTTTATTTCTTGCTATGATTTTGGTTTTGGTTACTTTAGAGAGCCAGGGGGTGGTCTTAGTTTTGGCTCTGAGGGTGCGGATAGGAGCATGGGAATCTAGAATGGAGAGGAATTTAGAATAAAAGTAGGCTACAGCATTATCTAGTGGAAGTTCTTTAAGTATGGCCCAATTGCATGCTCTGAGTTCATTCTGAAAGTCAGTGGAGTTAAAGTTCTTGTTGTTTCTGATAGATTTATATAGAACTTGGTGGTGGTTATCTACTTTATGCTTGATGTAAGTGAGTAGGTGGTCACATATCATCTGGGAGGGTACCCGTGTTATACAGGTCTGGGTGATTGTTGATAAGAATCCAGTCCAGGATACTGCCTTTGTAGCTGGATTTATTTATTTTGGTGGGTGAAGATATAAGTTGGGTATAACCATGAAGGTTTATATGGGTGGTGGGAGATTCAGAGGAACAATTGTTCCAGTCAATATTTATGTCTCCTAACACCATAGTTTCATGGGGGTATGTGTTGGAAAGCCATTGGGGGAAGTATTCCAGGGTATTTGCATTGTTGCCTGGAGGGATATAAATGCAGGCAATGAATATAGATTCACTATGATAAGGCCATTGGGGGAAAGGTCATTTTAACTGTAATAATGTAGAAGTTTATGTTGTACTTTGTGACCTCTGCAATGCATTTGTATCAGGCCAAATCTGGCTCAGCATGTGTACAACACAAAATACTCTCAACAATAAAAGACAAGGCAAGAACAATACTTTCTTTAGGCTTTTTAGTTATTCATCTCAATAGTATAATTTTGTTTGTTATTAGTTAATTGTGTGATACTAAACACTAAAGGATGACATAAAGAATTTGTTGGAGATCAAAGAAATAAGTTGGCAGCTAAGGCTATGAGCAAATTTTGTTCCTGGGATTAATAATGCTATAAATATAAAATGAATTTTTTAAATAAAGTCAGACAGATTGCAACTGAGAGAGTGAAAAAGAATCATTGGCTGTTTTTTACCGTGTGAGCTTTTCTATATATAGATTTAATGTTTTAGAATATTCTTGTTATTTCTAAAGAAATCTGGAATTAATTGATGAAAACACTACATTCTTTGGAGAAATCCTTGCTTCCATTGTTTGTAGTGTTTCCTTTGGCTTATTTCTTGAAAAATGTTGATACTAAGATTTCCTTATGCAGACAGAATCAAGCAGACGCGTATGTCTGAAGGTTTTGTTATCAGTGATGCCCTCGCAATCTGACAGATTGGGAGCACTTTTGTAAAGAACAGTGGGCAAATATTGTCAAGTCAAGATGTGTCATGGTGATAGACTCCTACCCAAGAAGACTGAATGCTGTAATTAAATCAAAAGGTGCTTCACCAAAGTATTAGTTTAAGGGTGTGCAAACTCATGCAACCAGCTTATTGCATGTTTTTTATTTTTTATATTTTTCCCCTACCCTAACAGATTTGTTTGTTTTTCAATTGAATTGTACAGGTTATAGGTCACATTAAAGGTGGGAAAAGTGTTTAAATGATTTATTGTGGCCTAATTTTTTTATATCACAAAAACCTAGCATTTTAACAGGGTGTGTAAACTTTTCATATCCACTGTGTCTATATATAAATATAAATATATCTATATCTATATCTATATATATATATATATATATATATATATATATATATATATATATATATACACACACACACACACACACACACACAACCTTGCACTCACAGCTTTGCCCAATTTAGACAGTCCGTGCCACCTACTGAATGTCTTTGGAATGTGGGAGGAAACTAGAGCACCTGGAGAAAACCCATGTAAACAAAGGACATGTAGACCCCGCACTGAAAGCATCCCAGCTGGAACTGAGCTGACAAGCCGCTTGCTGTGAGGTGACCATGCTACCTGCTGTACCACTGTGTTTCTTTAAATATATGTTTTTATATAAGTGTGGATATATATTTATATGTGTGTGTTTGTGTGTCTCTCTGTGTGGATTCATGAGAAATAGTTGAACAACAATCTGAAGTGTGTTTTAAAGAACATAAATGCTTGAAAAATGTCCAGATTGAATAGACAAGACAACCTCGACCCAAAAAGCAATGTTTTTGCATGGGGGCAAGTTACCTCATACCCTCACACTTCCACTAACCTAAATATGCCAACTTTGAGACTGCATAATATCAGAGAAAGGAGAAAATTGCCCTAGCTCTGGTTTTCAGCAGTCTCTGTGGAATTCTGATATTCTGTGCATTCTTTAAACATACATTTAGTTCAGCAATTTTATATCTTTGTATATGTGTGTTTATGTATGTGTATCATGCACCATACATACTTGTAATGCAGAAGAATGGAACATGTTTTACAAAGAGTTACAAAGCTACAGATCACAAAGCACACTCCTATTCATAAACTACAAGCTTTTTGGACTTATGTTAAAAACATAAGGCCCACAATTATGATTTTCAATAACGTTTGAGTTTTAAAATGCAAAAATTGTTAAGGGATATACTAAGCCTGAGTTAGCAGTGTCTCAGAGAATTCTTCTTACTTTGAGAAATGGTGACTGGAGTTAGTATATATAGGAAGCAGGGATGTGGAGGGGCTCAGCTGCTGCATTGTGGGGGCAAAAGGGATAAGACCCCATGGAAAATGCTATAAAGGCATTACAGTGAGCTTCACTATAATTCTGCACCACTTGGTCATTATTGTTTGCAATTATGAGACTGACAATTGCGTACAGAACTGATATTTTCAGTAAAGATTCAGATATTATGCATAGCTAAAACTAGCCTCCTGTATATTCTTTCTATCCATCATGTTTTCATTTTGGAGGACACTATTTCATTTATTCAAGTTCATGTTCAGAAAAACAAGTAAAAATGTGGGGAGTTAATTTTTCTTTTTTATATTTTGCCCATTTTTCAGAAAGATAAAGTGCAGAGTCTATGTTTGTAAAACACATTTATATTGTAAGCATTCCCATAATGAACAATTGTTACACTCAAAGTAGCCTGCCTGTGATGCATAGCAAAGATACAACCTGCAGTGTAAGGTGAATGTGAATATCAGCATTGATGAGATATCTGTCCAGACAGCTGTGTTCCGGGAGGTAGGAGCTGCAAGCCAGCCACACCGGATCAGAGCAACAAGTAAGGTGAAGTGCAAAGGAGTGTCCACACGATGTCCCTCATGAACTTTGTGACACTGGAAACCAGAAGGTATTGAGACTCCTTGTGTGGAGCAGCAGGCTGCTGGGAAGCACTGCTTACAAATAACAGCACATTGTAAATACACATTGTCTTGTGTCCAGCTACTTGGACACTTACTCTTTCCACAAAATTTGAAGAAAGAGGTGAACAGGACAATAAAAAATGAGGTAACATTACAAAGAGAGGGACATGCAGAAGGCAAGCATAAAGAAATATGCTGGTTGTGGCAGGCCACAGTTTGTTTGTAGTGATTGTTGTGTCTTTCGGCTTTTCCTGGTTAGGGGTCGCCACAGCATAACTCCGGTCCGCTAATGATTGGCAGTAGATTTTTACGTGCCGAGTTGCTGGCCCTGACGCACAACCTTCAACGAAGGTACACCCATTCATGCATGTCTCCACACAGAAGACGGTCTTGCTGAGAATCAAACAGGACAACGTCTTACTGTGATATGACAACGCTACCGCAGCACTAGCAATAAACATCCCATTTTACATCTATGGAGATAGAAAGTATGATAGAAAGAGTAGTATGTAAACAAGTGAAGGAAAGAACATTCAGTGGATGCCAGGCATGGTGCCCTCATTCAGACAACTACAGACCTGTGAATTGCCCAAAATATGCAATAGTGCCATGAAGTATAGACAAGTAACAGGCACAGCACAAATTAATTCTCCGCAGTAGCCAACTTGGTATGTCTTGGCATATGTCCTGAAAACAACCTTTATTCAGAACATTGCTTTGAATATCTCTATTTTAAAACATTTGCTTCAGAAAACACAATACAAAATCATGACGTATGATCCAACAATTAATAATATATACATTTTTAAACAAATAAAGCAATATAGATGTATACTTATCATGAGTGTTTACAGTTTTTATCACTTTAATATAATCTATGTGAAGTCTGTCATCTATTTCTATTAACAAATGTAACCAAAACATTCAGATCCATAGAAGATATGTTTATAGACTGAATATTAAGATCCTATGAACATGTCACTGAGAAGTATACATTATTACATACTTTGCAATGCAGTATTCATTGTTAAAATAGATTGATCATATTCTTAAGCATGCAGAACTATCTACTAATAAACCCTGATCTATGACAGGGTTGAGTCAGGAAAGATCTGGGGCAGGGATAAAATTTTGTCAAGCAGACACCATGAATTGTGTCATTCTGCCCTTATGATGAACAATTTGTAACTCTGCATCATATTTTTGCCTCATATTTTGGTCCATTTTTCATGAAATTAAGACTTTCTGTAAAATTCATGGCTAATCATTAAAGATTCAAGTTAGAAAATAATGACAGACATTTGAGTTTCAGACTTCATACCCTTCACAAAAATTCATGTTAATGCAAAACCTGTTATTCTATCAAGTTTCTAAGTTTATAAGAGATATATGTAAAAAAATGTTGCTATTTTTGGACCTTTGTCCCACTTTTCTTTCTGGCTCTGTCTAGATTTCTTGCTCGAAGACTTTGAGATGAGAGAGGTTGGTTCTGCGTGATGAAGTTTTTGTAGTATTTACCATCATTCTCCAAGATGGGAAGGATCATGCTGTTTCAACTAATGGCTGATTGCTCTTTTAGCTGCCAATAGCATGATATGATGTAAATAAGATTTGTTTATTTCAAGATCATCTCCACAACTTTATTAAGGAGTTTAAAATGCAAGACCTTCTCTACACTTTTCAAGAAGATTTCCCAGAATGACTGAATTTTAGGTTTTTTAAATATGATGCGTATTCATAAAGCCAGTTTTCTTATCCTGGCATAACACACTGCTCCCATGTAAGGATAATTTTTAGATGGTAGTTCAGGTGTTAAAAATAATCCATGGAGAGCCTTCCAGGCATACAGTTGGCATTAAGGAGATGAGGTCATTTGAAGATGAATTCGCATTATATGGGACAACTGCCTGTCAGACAACAAACTCCATTTTTATTTAAAAGTAAAGATCTCCCAGAGTGGTGTTGAGATTATCACAGAGCTCACAGAGCTTGATGTGGAAAGAGGAAATATTTCCTTTAATATCCAAGAACAGCATTTTAACATTTGTAATAAACTGATATTGAAGAGAGAAAATACAATTTATTAGGACTTTATTACTGTTGTACTATGAATTAAAGATTATAATTGTAAATAAGAAAAAAATAGTACTTGTGAGAGATAGAATTCAGATGAAAGGTATTGGAAAGTTTTACGGATTGCACCTTAAAAAAGCTGACATATAAAATATATACCACTACCTATCCATTGCTTCAATGGAAAGGATTGTTGCATAAATTCTGGAGGAACATCTATTGCTATAAGAAGCAAAGCAAGCATTTTTGTCAGCTGTATGTGCTTAAGGACAGTGAACCACATATGAAGTAATGACTGGATACCAAGATGCACCAATCATATTTCACTTTATGAAGTAATCATACATAAGTGATGACATCAGCATAACTTATTTGACCCTGCAATACCCTTATAAGGACTTAGTAATAATAAGAATGGCCTTGTCAAGGTTTTCATCATTCCTGAAACCTACAGGACATCGATAGCCCATTGTTTTAGATCAAGAAGACAGCAGAGCACTGATGTTTTATGTGTTATTAACAGGCTGGGGATGAGGAGTCCAGCACGTTGTTTGGATGCATAAAATATACTCTATGAGCCTCTGAGAGAGTACAGAAACCAAAGAAGAGATAGTATTTGCTTATTTAATTTATAAATAGGTTTACATGAAATCCTCATAGTGAGCCCTTGTAAAATATACAATAATACAGGATAAAAATTTTGACCAGGATTCAATAAAGCCTACATGGTCATTTTTCACTGTGTGCACATCGCAGTGTGATGCATGCATAGGCATGCAAAGTTTATGATTCAGTAAGAGCCATGTAGAGGTGCACACCCCCATGCAAAAGAGGTGAACACTGAGATATGCTAATTACAGCATAAGCATACCTCAGTGTGCTTATGCTAATTACAGCATAAGCAGCTGAATTGCATGCTAATCAACCAATCCAACCTGGTGGAGTTATTTAAGCTATAAAGCATCCATGTAAACTTTGTGCTGGTTTGTCCTGCGCATTCCAAAACTTTTAGATGGGAGCCACAGAAAGGAGTCTACACGGAGAGAACATGTCAACTGCTGCATTTACAAGCTAAGACTTGAACCTGAACTATATTGTGTAATAATAAGAATGAGTGACATATCCTTGTATCACACTAATAGAGCAACATATCCTTGTTTGTGCCATAACAGTAACTCAACTTTTCTCCCCCAACCCACAAAACAACAGTCTATCCTTGTTTGTGCCATAACAGTAATTCATCTTTAGTCCCCCCACCCAGAAAATATCAGTCTATCCTTGTTTGTGCCATAACAGCAACACACCTTTTGCCCCCCCCCCCCGGCCAAAAGAACAGGAAAAATGACACATTTTGCTAACAAACCATTTTTAAAATGCTAAAAGTTCTATCAAAGGAACTGTCCATAAAACACTTGTACTTATTTATCGCAATATATTCTATTTTCATGTATTGGCAATCATGTATACCTCTTTAATGGCTTGGCAAACATGCCCATGCCATCAGTACACTTCTAAGTAATGCATATAGATAAAAGTGTAAAATCCTTTGCTTCAGAATTTTCGTAAATATATTCCAGCATATGAAGTATGTAGCTGAATAAATGGAAGCATACCTTCTGAACCTCAATACTCCTCTCTGCAGATATATCCCAAAGTAACAGTGTATCTTAACTATTTTCCACATAAACAAGTCTTCTCACCATCAGTTTGCCTAGCTACCCAGATGCCTTTTTATAGTGTAGATTCAGGGATGTCAACACAGTGAAGATGCAAGTTAGGTGTGAACTCATTAGAATTGCTGAATTCCAAAAAACTGCATCCATGTAGGGATGTAAACATATTGCAGCCATCCCTCAGCATTTTGTTTTCATGGATTGCAGCTGTGATTGATTAGTGCTTGGAAGAAGGAAAACACAACAGCACTGCAGGTTGCCTTACTTCCAGTGTGTGTGTCAGGTTACATCTACAAAGTGTTAGATGTAAGGTTGGAAATGTAAGTAAGTAGCAGAAGTCACAGGTTGTGTTCCTTCACATCCAACCTGCACTTTATTTTTTGACAACTGCATATGATATTATTTCCACTTAATATTCTCACACATTTTAAGGCTAGTGATACATAATGGCTTACATACTGAATGTCTCAACTTACTGTTCAAATACATAAAGAATGGCCAACAAACACAGAAATGTAAGACAGAGCAGTATATTTGCAAGCAATAATCATGACGGGTTTTGTGATCATTAAGTGTACTACATCCAAAATTAATACATGTGCAAATACCACTTATATGGTGGATATCACTGTAGATGCTGTTGCATTTGGTTGTGTGCATATTGTGTTAAGTTTTTTGCTGCAAAGCTGTGTGGCAAAGAGGGATAAGGCACCCATCCTGTGTTCTAAAGGTGCATTGGAATGAGTTAAAATCCAGATCTATGTCATAATATCTCATGTACACTAAAAGTTTTTAGTATGCATGTCATAATTTGCTTTTCCTCATTTCAACTATCTCTCCTTTTTCTTTCATTTTTCTTTTGCCTTTTTTATATTGGCCAGTGTTTGTGAGATGCACAGCTTAACACGGGCATGGAAGATGGAAACAAATGAATGTCAAGTTTTGCTGTGCTTATTTAGTTTGTGTGAATCATAGCACTGCATAAACTGGACAACTGGCCAGACAGGACCCAGACAGCCAAAAACAGTAGCTGGGAGCATTCAATTAATACTATTGGGCATCACGCAAACCCAATAAGTGATGTTGCACTGCGGTTAACTGTGAGACCTTAACAATGATTAGTAAAATAGAGAATGCCATGTAACTAGTCTTGGGGCAGCAGGTGTTAAGTGTAGGGCTGGAGTACAAATGGTCCTGGGTTCTAGCACAGGGTGTGCAACCTTTGTTTTACTGTTGTGACATTGCAGTTTATAGCATTGAATGCAACACAGATAAGCATTTCCTCAGTCTTCTTGTGGCAACAGGTGTAAGTGTAGGGTTGCCATACACATGGTCATGGGTTCTAATATAGCATATGCCATACATTTTACTGTTGTTCCCCTTCCTATTATAGTAATTTTCACTTACAACACTTGACATGGTGTAGCTAATATTAATTATATGTATGAGGGCTGAGCCACTAGCACTGTGTCAGTTATGTATTGATTTATTTATATATTACCACATTTATTCTCAAATATATGACTGTGGGTATATTGTGCACTATATTTCTGTAAGTATATTTCTGCTGTCTGGACTACCATGGCCTTCACATTTATCTAACACACTTTCACAACTGCCTGTACATCCAATAACCTTGAATTTGCTTTGCTTGCTACCGTTGCCCTCCACTTACCCATCGTGCAAACATGATGCTTGGAGGTGCGCACTGCTGAGCACCATGTTTTGCAATGGTAGGAGGAGCACAACATTTTCAAACAGTGTGTGCCCTCCCAATAAACGCAGTGACTGGAATTGGTGGGAAACCTTCACTCTCCATTGCTCTTGATGTGTGGTAGACATGGAGAAGGTGACAGATTTATGGCAAAGAGATGGGGTGTCCAGGAGTCCAAGATTTTTACTGGACTCCTAGTTAAACACCACAGTACAAGTCTTATGCAGTGGGACTATTCTGGCTCCCAGTATAAGTTGGAAGCTTGGGATAATTTGACCCGGGCTGTAACAAGTGCCACTGGTATCCCGCACACTAATGACCAATGTAGGCATCACTGTAATGATCTATGGTGGAGGAAGAGGGATACCCCCAATGCTTGGAGTGAGGAATTTAGGACTGAAGACATCCCACAACAGTGTAAGTATCAACTACAGAGAGTGCTTGTAAGACTTAAAAGCTGAATATATGCAATATGGGTATTCATAATGGTATTCTGTTCTGTTCTGTTTTTTTCCACAGCTGCCGTGGACCAGAAGGTCAGTGTAAGAACCCATTGGGCTAGATTGGTGAGGATGATGATGACAGAAGCATGTGATATGTATGCAGCAGAAGAGTAGTGTTATTGTAGCATTAAAAGTTAAAGATATATTTTTGTATTTTATAGAGTTGTATCAAATTGAGAATGCATATCTCAACTGTATTAGACTTTAGTTGGAGGTTGTGGGCTCAAAGACCACACTTCCCAACTATACAATACTGTTAATCCTTATGTGTAACTTAAAGGTTTAAAGTAAAAGCTCTATACCAGTGGCACACATGCCCTGCTGTAAACTGTAATCTGTATAATTGGAGCATGCATATGTGCAATATATGCACATGTCAAGTAGTACTTGTTGCAATCTGTAGTATAATGTGCATCTGTTAGGACCTGGTAGTCTTAAAAGTAAAACTTCTCTATTAGTAGGTGGTAGTCTTAAAAGTAAAGGTTAAGATAATAGAGTCAAATAATTATATTAATGCATTGTATGTCACACATAAAGGTACTAGTCTTATCTTTCTTTCTCTCACCCCAACCCTTACCTCTCTTTTTTATTTTATTTTTTTATTTTATTTTATTTTTTTTATTTTTTTGTTGATTTTTATTACATGTCAACAAAATGTGTCCATGTCTTCTATGTGTACCACATCACTAAATGCTTAACAGCACACTAGGGTAGGCCTGCCCCACAAAATCCAACTGCGCCCCTCCACCAGCTCCAGCACCATTGCCCAGCATATTTGGGAGCCAACCTGGCACCACCACCTCTGCTGACGTTGCATTACCTGCCCCCTCAATTAGTCCTGCTCTAAAGGCCAGTCCTGTGGTACCCTCTGGGAGCAGTAGTGGAGATGGTGATATTATCACCTGCACCAAGATGCCAGGGATGGTGTGTAAGGTTGTGCACCACACTATTGATGCATACCTACGCAGTCTGGAGAGGCTGCTTTCCCTCATGTTATGCAGTAGTAGTAGCAGGAAAAGAAGGTGTCAAGTACTCCAGCCAGTGATGGAGTAAGGTGACAGTGATGACAGTCTAGTGGGTGAGGACTTGATTCTCACTGTCACCCAGCTTGATAACCGTGGGTTTGGGATGTCCCCAACCATCCATCACTGTCCCTGTCTCTTATCTTGTTTTACTTGTTGTCTGCAATTGCTTCATCACCTACCCAACTTACTGGATCCAGACATACTTATGTTCCTTCCCCAACATTCAACTCTCTGTACCACAAAAAAGGAAAAAAATTGTCCCACACATAGTTGTCCCTTTCACACATATGTCTTCTTGACACATTTGATTCAGTCCAGTTGGCTATACAACATGATTGTGTTATGGTCACCCCTCTCTCTGGAGGTGACAGTCCAAATTCAGTCAATATTTTGCACATATGTTCACTTTACACTGTTAAAGAAATGGATAGCTATGGTACTTGCCTACCTCCTTACTGACATTCCTGCTCTTTTTTCACTTTGTTCTTTCCCCTGCTTTCTCCCCATTTCATTACTGTCCTATCTCCCTCACTTCTTTTCTAATGCTTTATTGCTTGATGATAATGTGAGAGTAGTTAAAAGTATTACATACAGCTGTATTCAAATGCAGTACCATCTGGCACCAAAAAGAAATGTATCACTGTATTAACACATGCTACTACAGAGTCAGTTAGGTAGCAGGTGTATTCCAGAGACTGAGTACTAACTGTTAGACTTTGTTCTTCCCCCTGCTTGCTCCCTATGTCAGCACTTTCCTATCTACCCCATTTTAACACCTTTAATTCTGGTGCAAAAATAGAATCACATATAGCACACATAAGTAGGAGAAAAAGCAATGGATCCCGACACTTTTTGGGGTCCATGTCTATGAGGAGGTGTGCATCATGCACCAAAGCACAGCAACGGTGAGAGGCAGCAAAATGCTGTGGTTATCTCCTCGCAATACCACTTAACCCTGCTATATGCCAACACACAGCAACACATCTCGTATAAACAATTCATGTCACTGCATTATCACTCTGTAATGAAAAGTATTTTAAAGTATTAGATACACCTGTATTCAAACCCAGTACCATCTGGCCCAAAAAAAGAATGTATCAATGCATTAACACAGTCAGTTAAGCAGCAGGTGTATTTCATAGACTCAGTACTAACTGCCAGGCTTTAGCAATGCAGCTCATGGTTGTGCACTGCTTACCTACATGCAAACATGTCTATCTCACATGCGTATGCACCCTGCTTACAATCATGCAAACTCGTTGCTCTATGTGCTATAGAAATGTACATATTATGCTGCATTACTGCTGTTTACTGTTCATTTCCCGTGTATGACATAAAATTACATGTGGAAACAATGCAAACTGAGGGCCCTACCTAACAGTATGTCACATATTTACAATACATCCAAATGTTTGCAACCCCCAGGCAATGCAGCCCTGGAGTCTTAGTACTTTTTCCACACATATATCAACCACACTACAAAATGTAATATCAAATGTTGTGTGCTATGCAATGCACAACAGTCTAGTAACATGCAGAACTACAGCTACTGATCCATAGGCCTAAAAAGCCT